>NC_135330.1:82396403-82724065 GCF_023851605.1 Tamandua tetradactyla
GCTCATTCTCTGGCCCGTGGACCTCATCACTGGGGGGTTTCTCAGCCATGTGCAGGGCTCCTTTGGGATCTGCCTGATTACCTTGGGAAAAGAACGGAACACCAGCTCAAAAATGAGATGGTATTAGAATTTTTCATTTCTTATTATACGATGAAAGGGAAAACAGTTGCTCGTCATAATTGGACAACTAGATATAATTCATATGAAAGGTGGGTAAGCTCTACGTAGAGAAGAGAGGCAAGTCCAACCATCGCCTGGTTTTATACAATTGTGGTAAACTTTAGTACAAGCCAAAAATAATGATCCTGAATCCTTGTAATTGATTACACTTCCATTCTTTCACTCATTTAAGTATATTAATGAATAACTACTTCGCACTGCGATCTGTACCAGGCACTACCGGAAAATAAAATGTGTAAGTACCTCTAAGCAGGTGGATGCTAGCAGCGCCAAACAGCAAAGGAAGAAGAGATCCCCTTAGATCAAGGAATCAAGGAAGACTTCATGAAGAGAGTGTTATTTGATCTGGGCCTCAAGTATTAGTAGAATTTGCATGCATGGATGACACTAAGAGGGAGGAAAAAAAGTTTCAGGCAGAAGGAATAAGGGGTTTGAGGACTATGTCAGGAAAAGCATGAGAAACTTAGCGGAAGGAAAGGCACCTGAAACAAAGGGGTAGGCCAACTGGATACTGGCAAGTTCCAAAGTGCCTGAGAGTTTCATCAATTCCTTTTGATGGTTAAAAGAGAAGTTCAGGTTTGTACCACGTGTCTTGGTCACTTTGTTTGGGTCCAGGCTGTTGTCCGTGTTGCTGCCCCTTAGCTTCCTTGTGCTTCCTGTTTGCCCATCATTGTCCACCCCACATATGACTCTAGGTTTGAGGGAGTGAAGACGCCAGTCAACTCATCTCTCCTTTACCTGTCTGTCTCCAGGTCTCTGTGGCCCAACTCTGTATCTCCAAAGTAAAAGTCTGTTGGACTAGTTGGGGGCAGGTGCATTCCAAATTCCACCATCTGTGACTGCAGGGAGGAGCATCCTCTGGGCAGGTATGGAGGCCTAAGTTCACCCCATCAGGGCTCCAGTGGGTAAGGGGAGCTCCTGGAGCAAAGCCATATCCACAGGCGTGGACGCCAAACAAGTGCCAGATGTTTAAAATCGTCCGCAAATATCTACAAACTGCTTAAGAAGATAAGGAAGTACATAATGCATGTTTTAGGTTATCCCAGAAATGGTTAAAAAATGTTTTCTCGTTTACAGAGGCAACCCTCAATTTTGTGGACAATTGCAGTATAGGAATAGCTTATAACTCAACAATGTTGAATAAATGCAGAGGTTCACTGTTTCGATGCGACATGACTTGTCTAAGATCCATAGTGCGATAATTTGCTTCATTTCTCTCCACCCCAGGAGCCTCAATAGTATGTTTACTAGGAAGACAAAGTCTTCCTTGCCTCATCCTGTATGCATTCTAACAATTTGTAGTATGCAGAACATATTTTATGCACCCACTTACATAAACTTATCAGGATTAACAATGGAATTTCTTTTCACCAGCCAAGGGCAGTGTTTTATTTTTATAGGGTACATAGTCTGATAAACAGTGTCAGCAGAGAAGAGAATTTTACCAGATAATGATTTAAAAAAAAGACCTGAAAATAGTTACTTTTAAAACCTACTTGGTGCTGCCTTCGTACCCTTTATAAGGCCACTGCAATTCATACAGTGTCTGAATCCATGCAGTGTAATCATACAGTGTCTGATTACTTTAATGCATATTTGGTTTAACGTACTGATATTGGCTGTGAAATTCTTTCCTGGGACAAGGCCACGCAGGTCCAAGTTATGTCTGCTACTTTCAGCTTGCCACCCTTTTAATTTGACTAGCTGTCTCAGCAGGTATTTGATTAAGAAGACACACTGAAGATGTATGTGTACATCACACACCGCCACGTCCACACACCTTACAAAACGTGGAGATACAGTCTTCTCCCCATGAGGGCATATGCCCAATTGTTACAACCACAAATTCACCACTGTAGTTGACTTCCCAACAGTCCCAGACCAAGTGATTCACGTTTTTTCATTATTAATTTGATTGGTCAATTATGTTGGCTTTTGTGATTCTTCCCTCTACATCTTTGTTTATAATCTCTAACACATCAACTTTACTAAAAATGCCCACTTGTACACTGCAGGCATCCTGGGTGCAGCTGAGGTTTCCCAATGCTAGTTAAAAGAAAGAATTTGAACTCTTAGGGAAAACATAAGTGCCATCCAGTAAATGCCCATGACTGAATTTTCCTGCTAGCACAGATAATAAGAATTTGCTTGCTATTTAAACACAATTTTTCTTCAAAAATACTTTGAATGTTTGCAGTGTGTGTAGATCAAGAGGGTTATTAGGAATAAGTTGGACTAGAGGCTTAGAGGAAGCAGCTGTACCTGAGAGGGACTTATTTCTACACTTGGTCACTGACTTTAACGATGAGTTTATTGACGGCCAAGGCCAAAGGGGCATTGCATCTTGTTACCAAGAAAGCATGTTTTAAGGCTGCCGACCAATGATTCTAAAAACTGGTGGGTCCAAAGGGGTCTATAGAATGAAGCTAAAGATGAAGAGACTATCCCCCCAATTTAGAATCAATGGGTTTCAATATGGATAGTGCATATTTTTTTCATTGGGTAAAATTTTCTATAAGATTGGGTAAAAAAGTTCTACAGATTCCTGAGTGTAATCAATTCTACACTCAGTTGACCACACATATACTTGTCCTCCACATAAACTAAATGAATAACTTAATAAGAGAGGGAGATATATACTAACTCACCTGGCTTATCAACCTATGACACAAAATAAGGGCACTTTTCCAGAGTCACACAGGCATTGCTAAGAGTTCTCCAGGGCCCCTGAGTTTTTCTGTGCCAGCTTTCTCATCAAGCCACCACATGGTCCCTCCACCACAGAATGCCCAACTGCTATTTTCTCTGGCCAGCGTCTCTGCCACAGAGGCGCTCTCCCATGTCATTCTGCTTATTTCCCTCAATTCTCTCCACAGTAAAGCTGTGGACAAGTTCTGATTCATAAAAAGATTTTCTTGAATGTCCAGGAGTAAAGAAATGAAAGTAGCTAACAAACGGATGCTTGCACGTATTAATACAGCTCACTTTTCCGAGAACCCCAGATGCCAGGGGTCTTAATGCAGAGCCTTCTCGCCAAACCCACTCCCCAGTCCCATGGAATTCCTCAAGCGCTCTGAGCTGTGTGCTACCTTGAGCCTCTGGGCTTGCTTCCCTCTTCCCCTAGGATGTGATCCCTTCCTCCCTCTCCCCTGGTCATCTCCAAGTCAATCTTTACCTTGTCTTAAGTGGCATTTCCCCGAGGAAACATTCCCTGATGCCCCAGCAGCTGACATCACTGATTTACCTTCACTACTCAGTGTATACTGATTGGTCAGACATCTGTTCATCGTTCACACTTCAAAAGCTCTTTGGTTAATACTTATCTCCCTCTCTAAACCATCTCCTCTGAGGACAGGAGACCTTATGGTTCTGCTTTTTCACTGTCAAATTCCTGTGCCTGGAACATACTAACTATTCCGTGTATATATATATATATATTTCTTAAAATATAGATATATATCTCTTAAAAATAGAGCTGAATGAATGCTAGGACAAGATCATCTCATCTTTGCAGGAGCACCAAGTGTGGCTATGTCTCTTAGAGGAAAGATGTCCATTTCACCCCCGTAATATGCACCAGATATGCATCACCTGCGTCCCTACTTCCTGCCTCAGTGTCTACCTCTATCAAGGATGTGTGATGATGAAAATAGCTGCCCCACCCACACTTCGATTCTGCCTTCCGGGGAATACCCCAGGAAGTGCATTTTCATTCTGTGGCCCGAGCAGTGCAGTCATATCAGAATAGGGTATCACAATACCAGGACATTTTCCATTAGTCATTCTGTCTGAAATAACCTTAGAGTCAGGACAGAACAGTGCCAGTCAGAACAGTTGTAGGAGCCCAGTAGACCTCCATGCGCTGGTGAGTAGTGAAGACTACATGGGAAAGTCATTTCTTCAGCCTCCTGTGCCAACACTTACCTCGTATAACTTACCGCTCAAACGAAAACACTCCAGACTCCAAACAGGCAACAGTTTTCAGCACAGAGTACTCTAAATTCATACAGAGCCAAAAAGTATTTGGGTTCCCCATTCCCTCTCCTTTAAAAAAATCCTAAAACATGAGATAGCACGAATATTGCTCTGGCCCAGCCGTGCACCACAACTAGCATTACCAAGCAGGACACTTACTTTCTCAGTCTTTGAGGTTTTTATTAGGTTGATGACAGTTCTGAACTTTCCCCCAAACTTGCTGGACAATTGGTGACTAAATGGCATAGCCTAACTGGTTGTTCAGAGCAAAGAGACAAGGTGAGAACTCTGCCTGCTGAGCCACCGTGGCCCCCCGGGACTGTTTTTTAACTGGCACACTCGTTACTTATTTGTAAACCCAGAAAGGGTGGATGCTCGTTTTCCTGTCAAAACGTGACTCTTTAAGAGTTCCTGAAGAAAGCATTAACTATGTGTTAGTTTCCTTTTTAAAGGCATTATATTTTTATTGAAGATAATAGCTCCATCTAATATTTAGTAATGTCTCTTTCAAACTTGAAACTTACAGCAGAAGGAGCCAGTGACAGAGAGCAGAAAATTGTCAACCCCATGTCAGAGCTCAAGGTGAATTTCTGAAAAACCCTATCTTATATCTACAAATCTAGAACTTTTCTTTTTTTTTTCTCAACCGAAACGAAGTACACTCATTGTCCTATCATAGACATAAACCTAAAAGAGACATATCTATCTCCTACTCTGCCCCAAGTACCTTCACAGACTCAAAATTCTGCCTGGTTCATAATCAGAGACCACTTCCTACAGAGATGACCTAAGCAAACCTCACTCCATCTACCATCAACACACTTTACGCACAGAGACAAGTATGCAGGAATTTTGTCTTGCGCAGTCAAAGGCACTCTGGGTTAGAAGTCACTGAAATCTAAGACTAAATATTCTGCTGCTTTTGAAAAAAAAAATCCCGGTTAGATGGTGCCACCCACCCCGTGATGACAGGATACCTCTTGTTGCCTCTTTCCCACGAGGCAGTAAGCACATGGAGGGGTCATTGTCAGTTTACCTGTGTGGTTCAGGGACTGCAAGAAAAACTGAGTTGTCAAGAACTGCGCTTATCTGGTATGCATCCCAAGAACTTAGAGATAAAATTCAGTGAGATGGTACTGAGTAGCCGTTAAATGCACTGGCTCTGGGACAAGCCAGCTTTCTTTCCCAGCTACCCCACTTACCAGGAACTTAACTTAAGCAAGTTATTTAACCTTTCTGCCTCAGTGTCCTCATCTATAACCCAGGGGTGATAGTTGTACATACCTCAGAGAATTGTTATCCAGGAAAAATGAATAGTACATGATAATCATGTATTACATGAACATGATAATAGTACATCATCTGGCACACTGTAAGCAACCCATGAATGTCAACTAATATTACTACTTACTTCTTCCTATGATTGTTTTCCATATCCCCAAGTTTTCAAGCATCTTAGCTTGAAACTACCTTTACATTACACATCATTGTCCCCTTACCACTCAGGAAATACAATGCTCACTCCCACCTCCCCTTATAGCCACCTGGTCCATTTTGGGGCCTAAGAAGAAAGAAACAGAAGCTATGAAGACGATTTGAAAGGAGAAGGCCATGTGAGGGTCTCTCTTTGGTGAGAAAACTGTTTTCTCGTTGATTTGCTCTAATTAAAAAAGGAAAGCAACATCTGTTCTGATAAATGAAGTGAAAGGGCAAAAAGAATCTCATTCAGTATTTTTGTACTTTAAATTACCATAGCACTTTAAGCCCGTGACTCCTCAAAGCAGGTGATATGCTTGCATATTTGTGACGCAGATGCCACCAGAGGCTAATAAATTGAATGACTAATAGTTCACTCAGAGCTCTTTCATTGAATAAGACTCTGGGCTTTTCTTTCTAGCTAAGGCAACTCCATCTTACTTCATTTAATTCAGGGCCTCTGTGTAGGAAGTAGATGTGGGATCTGTCAAAGCTACTGAGAAAGGTGGTTATTTCCGTTGGCCTCACTAGAGACCAAGTGAAAAGACCATCAATCCTGTGAATGGTTAAAGAGAAGGAGTATTGAAAATGACTTAGGTGAGAGGCAGCTCCATTCCACTTTACCATCCTTCTTTGAAAAATCCACTCAGGTCTCTGCTAAATAGAGGTCCCCTTCTCCATTCACTTTTTCACAGAGCCCTCATCCACTCTAGCTTGGTCTTTTTATGTTATTGTTCTTATCACCACCACACAGAACCATGATTTCACTCTTTAACCTGTCTCCTCCAGATAGTGTAAGCCCCATGAGAACTGCCTTATCCAAGAACATAAAACAATTTCTGGAACATAGTAGGTGCTTAACAAATAGTTATGAAGCAAATGAATAAATGCTTCATTCAGATTCATTCAAATGAATAAATCTGTTGTCTCTGTTAAGTAGTTTAATACTAGAGACTCCAGGAGACATAGTCAGGCATCAACTTTAGTCTCATCTCTTCAATTCACACATAAGGAAACTGAGGCTCCAGGATGTCATGTTTAGCTACAAGTGTTGCTGATCCAGAAGCTTAGGCTTAGGCTCAGTGCACCACTGACCAACCTATCCTTGGTAAGTACAGGGAATCTTGCTAAAAACGCATGACTCATGAAAGGGCATGAGAGAGGGGCTGGCAGGGAATTTACTGAACACATCTAGAGCATCCCCCCAATGCAAAGGGGATCAGCTATCCCAGAGAAACTGAAAAAACAATGATGAATGCACCCCTGGGCATCGAGGGGGTATATGGAGATAGCCGCTGGAACACAGCAGCTGAGCACCCTTGGGGAATGTCAGTACAGTAAGTAGAGTGCTAAAGCACATGAAAGAGGAAATTCTGAAGGAGCCGGCAGAATGCATTCACATGCAATTTTTTATTTTCAGTTTACTCTTTCAATTTCCCCCATTGAAATGTAAGATCTGTAAAGACTGGGTCCTTTTCACTGTCTTATTTAATAATTTTTTGTTGAACACATGAAAAGATGAATCAATGAACTATTAAGCATCTACAATGAGATGGACTTAGTGGTAAGTATAAATGCTGGTGCCTTGGGGAGCTCAATGTTCAGAAGAGGAAATAAAGTTAACCCCAAACTACCAGATGGCATGCTTAGTGTTAGGACAAGAGTGTGTGAGAGGCTCCCAGAGGAAGTTCAACTTTAAGGTTGGGGAGGGCTCAAGAAATGCATCTGGCAGATGATTAAATCAGGAATTGTGAGAAAAGTGGAGATGATCCAGGACTTGAGATAAGGGTCTGCAGGGTCGAAGCATGCTAAAAGTGCCAAAGGTGGTGGTGGGCTCACCTGGGAGGAACTTCAAGCACTCCCACATGATTTAGAACTAACAGGAGGCTTATTTTTTAGACAAATACAAATTCAAATTCTGCCTCTACTTCTTACCACCTGGGTAATCTTGGACAAGTTACTCCCTCTGATTTTGGGTTTTAAAAATCTGTAATGTATCTTTGTGGAAGGAAAGGAAACATCTTCAGATAGAGTACGGTGCAAAGGCATGTTTTTGCACTTAGCTTAGACTGTATGATGTGTGAATAAGACTGTTTAAAAATGAACAGAGAGAAACAAGTGCTAGAGAAAATGTGGAGAAAGAGATGAACCTATTCCCTGCCGGTAGGGAAGTGAGAGGTACAGCCCTTGGAGGGCAGTGTGGTGGTTCCACAGGAGGCTAGGGGTGGGGATGCCATATGATCCTGCAATCCTGCTGCTCAGTGTACACCTGGAGGAACTGAATGCGGGGACACAAATGTCCATTTGCACACTGGTGTTTATGGCAATAATGTTCATGATCCAAATGAATGGAGGTGGCCTAAGGGTACAACGATTAAGAAATGGAAAGGGGACCTGTGGTGTATACATACAATGGACTAATGAGCAGTCAAGAAGAAATGAAGTTGTGAGGCATGCAACTACATGAATGAACCTTAAAGACTGTATGCTGAAACATCAGAAACAAAAAGACAAATATTATCATGCCACACTCATACGGACTAACTATAATATAAAAACTTGATGAACTGAAGTCGAGAGCTTCGATTATCAGGTTGGGGCCTATTATAAAGGGTACTAGATTGTAAGCTCTTACAGCAGTCACATATATTCATGTGTTGTTAGTTATTTCTAAATTCTGAGATACTGAGCTGTTTGTCTAGAACCTGGTCATTCCCAGAAACTTCGGATATTTGTATGATTCATGAGACTCAGAGTTAGGGCTCTGAAGTTATGACAGTTAGCAGTACCCCACACAGGAACTGTTTAAAAAGTTGAAAAAAGGATCTGACTTCGAGTGGAGATATGAATGAAGCTGATCTGGATAGGACTAAGGACAGGGGAAGGATTTTATTGTCCATATTTTAAAACTTCAACTTCTGTGTGAGACCGAAGGGAGAGATGCTTATTTGGTGCAAACTTTATATTTTGGATACTGCATTTCCTAATTTAACTTGTACGGTCACTTTAGTTGAACACCATAAGTACATGGAATCTTGAATAGGGCATAAGACTTTGTTGGTTTGCCCAGATTAGTGTGATGCCCCCATATATTCCAGAGTAATTTGGGTAGTAAATCAAGAAGTATTTGCAAGGTTCCCTTGGGACACTGGGAAGAAAGGAAGAAATATCCAACTTTCCCATTTGGAGAATGTTTGATATTCTCACAGGCAGTGGAGATAACCAAATCAATAGGCCAAGCCCTCAATCTTGCCCCTATGAAACTTATTTCTGCAAAGGATAGGTTAAGCCTATGTAAAATTAGGCCTAAGAGTCACCCCCCAGAGAACCTCTTTTGTTGCTCAAATGTGATCTCTCTCTCTCTCTTTATGCAGCAAGGAAACTCACTGGCCTCTCCCACCTCACATGCTACATGACTCCCAGGGTTGTAAATCCCCCTGACAATGTGGAACAGAAATCCTGGGATGAGATGGGACCCACATCAAGGGACTGAGAAAGCCTTCTTCACCAAAAGGGGGAAGAGATAAATGAGACAAAATAAAGTTTTAGTGGCTGAAAGATTTCAAACAGAGTCAAGAAGTTATCCTGGAGGTTTTTCTTATGCATTATATATATATATAACACCTTTTTAGTTTATGGTATATTGGAGTGGCTAGAGGGAAGTGCCTGATACTGTTGAGTTGTGTTCCAGTGGCCTTGATTCTTGAAGAAGATTGTATAATGATATGGCTTTTACAATGTGACTCTGTGATTGTGACAATTTTGTGTCTGATTCTTTTTTATCTAGGGTATGGACAGATGAGTAAAAAACATAGATAAAAAACAAACAAATAATGGGGGGACAAAAGTTAAAAAAAAAGAGTAGATGGAAATACTAATGGTCAATGAGGAGGGGTAAAGAGTAGGGTGTGTATGAGATTTTTCTTTTTATTTCTTTTTCTGGAATGATATAAATGTTCTAAAAAATGATCATGGTAATGAAAATATAGCTATATGATGATGTTGTGGGCCATTGATTGTACATCACGTATGGATTGTTTCCATAAGCTTTATCAGTAAAAATATTTTTTAAGAAATTCTATAATGCACAGAAACAAGTGCTAGCATTTCAAATTCTTGGAAGGATTACACAAGATAATGCTTTCTGAAGGAAATCTTGCATATAGTTGATCTCAAGAATTGCTGGCTATAATTATAGTTGTAACCTAGCATGTGTGAGGGGAGCCCAGTATGGCAGTCAAGAACCAACTCTTTGGTGATTTAAGGGAGCCACAAAAATTGTGTACTTTGACCAGGAGGAGCTGCAGGGTTTTCAGGAGGAAAGTGATATGATCAGGTTTGCTCTTCATGTGAATCACTTGGAGTGCAATTTCAAGCATGGATGGTGAGGGGTTAAAAGTGCAGGTACTAAAGCCATAGCATAGTCACCCGTGATTATCCAGGTAGGACAGAAAGGTGTGAGCTAAGGAAGAAGCAATGGAGACCGGAGGGAATGCACACAGAAGGTGCAGGAGAAAGAGTTGTTGGGACTCTGTTACTTATGGGTCCTGTGGAGGGAATAGAAATCTAAAATGCGCTTCCAACTGTGGTCATCAGACCAGGTTCAGGTTACCAGTAGGGAATGAAATAAGTGCAGAATCAAGAGTAATGGTTAAGAAAATTTTTGTAACAATATGACACACTGTGGTATTTTTACTGAATTTTACAAAAGTATCAGTTAGTCTGCATCTTAGATGATTCAAGAAGCATTCATCTACAATAGTGCTATTCAATGATAATATAATGGAAGCCATTTATTTAACAGCTAGAATTCTTGTTAATAATATATTTTATTCAACTTAATAGACCCAAAGTATTTTCATTTCAACACACAATCAATATAAAAGTATTAATAGATATCTCACATTCTTTTTTCTCCAAACCAAGGTGCATTTTACAATGAGAAAATGCTTAAATTTGGATTTGCCACATTTCAAATGCTCGATAGCCACATGTGTCCAGTGGGTACCGTGTTGAAACAACACAGATCAAGAGTATCTACCAGTTAGGTTTATGTGATTGAGTAGTTAGTGATGCATTAACCATATGTTAGAAGAGGAACAGTGCTAAGGGGACATGCCTCTCCCCCACTCCTCTAATTTTACCATAGACACTTCTCCTGAACACTCTTAGCCTCTTGTCCTACCTCTTACTCCACTAGAGAAGCAGAGTAAGTTACCTGTGGGTAAATTTGGGGAAATAACCTGGACATGTTCATCTCAGCAACTTCTTCCTTCTCCTTGAGGAGTCTGCCTAATCAGAGAAGCCGGAGAGCTACTCCTTTCCTCTCGGGGGCAACCTGCGTTGGCCTTGCACTGCCATGAATGAGAAAGTAGACCCACCCAGCGTTGACATTCAGTCTGCAGGCTCCTTTGACACTCACAGATTGTCATATCCTTTGAATGAGCTGTGCTCGTTCATAAAGGCAATAGCCTCCATCTTTGCCTTAAAGCAACAGAGGCTGCTCGAAAGCATGGGCCTTTCAGGAGGGGTTCGGTTTGCAGGTAGCAAAAGCTTGACCTTGAATTAAATGGCAATTGGCCTGAATACACATGTGACCCATGCAGGGACTCAGCAGAAGCTGACTGGCCTCAGTTCTTAGAAAGCAAGTGCAACTAAGGCAAGAATTCACACATAGGAAAAAGAGAGTCTTTCCTTATACCGTGGTTTTAGATTTCAGGGAGTGTGCAATATTTGTTGTTCTTAAACTTTGAAACAGTTGCATTCCCCATGTACTTCAGAAAACTAGGGAGGTTCTAGGTTTAAATTGTTAGTACCAGGCCTGGACATAGTGTATCGACTGCCTCAAATTTTGCTCAGCATCCTCAACAGGAGGCAAAGGAGTGGTTAATCTTGGATTTAGGAGATTAGTTTCCAAACTCAAGAATGAGACACCACCAAATGGTTTCAAGTTGGTGAAAACTGTTTAAGTACACATATGGAGATGGTTTCTCAGCCTTCAGCGACTCCAGAACCCTATAGGCACAGATATATCACCTGCAGACAGCGGAACCCAGTTGCTGTGTAACTAATTATATCCTGCACGTGTCTCACTCAGTTCAGAGCTGAGTATGTAGATCTGCACAATGCAAGGCCTCGTCACTCACATGAAATAGCACCTTCCTAATTAGTGTTTATAGGCAATTATGGTGATATTTGGGCTTCCAATTAATAACTTGTTATTCTATTTCTCATTTTCAACATATACATCTGACAAAAACAATGAGCTCAATTTTGGGAATATATTGAAAATGTCAAATGAGATAGTCATGCATTCTAGAAGTGGATGATGAGTATATGAGTCTAATGATGTTAAAATTAATTTTGGGACTTCCTGGAAGATGGCGGCTTAGTAAGACGCGCGGATCTTAGTTTCTTCTCCAGGACACCTACTAGGGGAGTAGAAACGATACAGAAAGCGCCCAAAGCCACAACAGAGATAAAAAAGACAGCGTACCCCATCCTGGAACGGCTGGCTGGCTGAGAGAAGCAGCTCGGGTGAGATCGCCGAGGCGCGCGGGCCTTACTGGGCGGGGTGGCAAGCGGCCGGAGTTACTCCCTTCCCCCTTCCCGGGCCGGCTGGGAGAATTGGAGAGGTGGTCCCCTGAAACCAAGGCGACTGGCGCCCACACCACGCACAGCCCCCGGACCAACTGAGAGAATTGGATCGGAAACCCCCAGGCCGCGGAGAACGGTGACCCCGTGACTCCCGGGGAACGTGCACTCTCTCGGGCGGGCCGCTGCCGCTGGTGCCCTCCCGCCACGCTTGTTGCCCAGGGCCGACTAGGAAATTCGGACGGGCTCTTTCCCTGGCTGCGGCGACCAGCAACCCTCCCTGCGTTCGGACACCCTCCCTGCGTTCGGACCCCGGGCCAGCTCAAGCCGCTTCGGCTAGCGAACCCCCAGGACGGCGAGAGTTTTCCAAAGTTAAAGGTCCCACAGCACCTTTTACTGGTGGGACCCGCAGACAAACGTGTGCCACGAGCGCCACCTACTGGGCAGGAAAAGAAAAACAGAACCCAGAGATTTCACAGAAAAATATTACAACCTTGCTGGGTCCAACACCAAGAGAAATCTGAATAAATGCCCAGACGCCAGCAGCAGAAGATAACTGTCCACGCTCAAAAGATTGAGAATATGGCTCAGTCAAAGGAACAAACCAATAGCTCAAATGAGACACAAGAGCTGAGACAACTAATCCTGAATATACGAACAGAAATGGAAAACCTCTTCAAAAATGAAATCGATAAATTGAGGGAGGACATGAAGAGGACATGGGCTGAACATAAAGAAGAAATAGAAAAACTGAAAAAACAAATCGCAGAACTTATGGAAGTGAAGGATAAAGTAGCAAACATAGAAAAAATAATGGATAGCTACAATGATAGATTTAAAGAGACAGAAGATAGAATTAGTGATTTGGAGGATGGAACATCTGAATTCCAAAAAGAAACAGAAACTATAGGGAAAAGAATGGAAAAATTTGAACAGGGTATCAGGGAACTCAAGGACAATATGAACCGCACAAATATACGTGTTGTGGGTGTCCCAGAAGGAGAAGAGAAGGGAAAAGGAGGAGAAAAACTAATGGAAGCAATTATCACTGAAAATTTCCCAACTCTTATGAAAGACCTAAAATTACAGATCCAAGAAGTGCAGCACACCCCAAAGAGATTAGATCCAAATAGGCGTTCTCCAAGACACTTACTAGTTAGAATGTCAGAGGTCAAAGAGAAAGAGAAGATCTTGAAAGCATCAAGAGAAAAACAATCCATTACATACAAGGGAAACCCAATAAGACTTTGTGTAGATTTCTCAGCAGAAACCATGGAAGCTAGAAGACAGTGGGATGATATATTTAAAATACTAAAAGAGAAAAACTGCCAACCAAGACTCCTATATCCAGCAAAATTATCCTTCAAAAATGAGGGAGAAATTAAAACATTCTCAGACAAAAAGTCACTGAAAGAATTTGTGACCAAGAGACCAGCTCTGCAAGAAATACTAAAGGGAGCACTGGAGTCAGATATGAAAAGACAGAAGAGAGAGGTATGGAGTAAAGTGTAGAAAGAAGGAAAATCAGATATGATATATATAATACAAAAGGCAAAATGTTGGAGGAAAATATTATCCAAACAGTAATAACACTAAATGTCAATGGACTGAATTCCCCAATCAAAAGACATAGATTGGCAGAATGGATTAAAAAACAGGATCCTTCGATATGCTGTCTACAGGAAACACATCTTAGACCCAAAGATAAACATAGGTTGAAAGTGAAAGGTTGGGAAAAGATATTTCATGCAAATAACAACCAGAAAAGAGCAGGAGTGGCTATACTAATATCCAACAAATTAGACTTCAAATGTAAAACAGTTAAAAGAGACAAAGAAGGACACTATATACTAATAAAAGGAACAATTAAACAAGAAGACATAACAATCATAAATATTTACGCACCGAATCAGAATGCCCCAAAATACGTGAGGAATATACTGCAAACACTGAAAAGGGAAATAGACTCATATACCATAATAGTTGGAGACTTCAACTCACCACTCTCATCAAGGGACAGAACATCTAGACAGAGGATCAACAAAGAAATAGAGAATCTGAATATTACTATAAATGAACTAGACTTAATAGACATTTATAGGACATTACATCCCACAACAGCAGGATACACCTTTTTCTCAAGTGCTCATGGATCATTCTCAAAGATAGACCATATGCTGGGTCACAAAGCAAGTCTTAACAAATTTAAAAAGATTGAAATCTTACACAACACTTTCTCGGACCATAAAGGAATGATGTTGGAAATCAATAATAGGCAGAGTGCCAGAAAATTCACAAATACGTGGAGGCTCAACAACACACTCCTAAACAACGACTGGGTCAAAGAAGAAATTGCAAGAGAAATTAGCAAATACCTCGAGGCGAATGAAAATGAAAACACAACATATCAAAACTTATGGGACGCAGCAAAGGCAGTGCTAAGAGGGAAATTTATTGCTCTAAATGCCTATATCAGAAAAGAAGAAAAGGCAAAAATTCAGGAATTAACTATCCATTTGGAAGACCTGGAGAAAGAACAGCAAGCTAACCCCAAAGCAAGCAAAAGGAAAGAAATAACAAAGATTAGAGCACAAATAAATGAAATTGAAAACATGAAAACAATAGAGAAAATCAATAAGGCCAGAAGTTGGTTCTATGAGAAAATCAATAAGATTGATGGGCCCTTAGCAAGATTGACAAAAAGAAGAAGAGAGAGGATGCAAATAAATAAGATCAGAAATGGAAGAGGAGACATAACTACTGACCTCACAGAAATAAAGGAGGTAATAACAGGATACTATGAACAACTTTACGCTAATAAATACAACAATTTAGAGGAAATGGATGGGTTCCTGGAAAGACATGAACAACCAACTTTGACTCAAGAAGACATAGATGACCTCAACAAACCAATCACAAGTAAAGAAATTGAATTAGTCATTCAAAAGCTTCCTAAAAAGAAAAGTCCAGGACCAGATGGCTTCACATGTGAATTCTACCAAACGTTCCAGAAAGAATTAGTACCAATTCTCTTCAAACTCTTCAAAAAAATCAAAGTGGAGGGAAAACTACCTAATTCATTCTATGAATCCAACATCACCCTCATACCAAAACCAGGCAAAGATATTACAAAAAAAGAAAACTACAGACCAATCTCTCTAATGAATACAGATGCAAAAATCCTCAATAAAATTCTAGCAAATCGTATCCAACAACACATTAAAAGAATTATACATCATGACCAAGTAGGATTCATCCCAGGTATGCAAGGATGGTTCAACATAAGAAAATCAATTAATGTAATACACCATATCAACAAATCAAAGCAGAAAAATCACATGATCATCTCAATTGATGCAGAGAAGGCATTCGACAAGATTCAACATCCTTTCCTGTTGAAAACACTTCAAAAGATAGGAATACAAGGGAACTTCCTTAAAATGATAGAGGGAATATATGAAAAACCCACAGCTAATATCATCCTCAATGGGGAAAAATTGAAAACTTTCCCCCTAAGATCAGGAACAAGACAAGGATGTCCACTATCACCACTATTATTCAACATTGTGTTGGAGGTTCTAGCCAGAGCAATTAGACAAGAAAAAGAAATACAAGGCATCAAAATTGGAAAGGAAGAAGTAAAACTATCACTGTTTGCAGACGATATGATACTATACGTCGAAAACCCGGAAAAATCCACAACAAAACTACTAGAGCTAATAAATGAGTACAGCAAAGTAGCAGGTTACAAGATCAACATTCAAAAATCTGTAGCATTTCTATACACTAGTAAGGAACAAGCTGAGGGGGAAATCAAGAAACGAATCCCATTTACAATTGCAACTAAAAGAATAAAATACCTAGGAATAAATTTAACTAAAGAGACAAAAAACCTATATAAAGAAAACTACAAAAAACTGTTAAAAGAAATCACAGAAGACCTAAATAGATGGAAGGGCATACCGTGTTCATGGATTGGAAGACTAAATATAGTTAAGATGTCAATCCTACCTAAATTGATTTACAGATTCAATGCAATACCAATCAAAATCCCAACAACTTATTTTTCAGAAATAGAAAAACCAATAAGCAAATTTATCTGGAAGGGCAGGGTGCCCCGAATTGCTAAAAACATCTTGAGGAAAAAAAACGAAGCTGGAGGTCTCGCGCTGCCTGACTTTAAGGCATATTATGAAGCCACAGTGGTCAAAACAGCATGGTATTGGCATAAAGATAGATATATCGACCAATGGAATCGAATAGAGTGCTCAGATATAGACCCTCTCATCTATGGACATTTGATCTTTGATAAGGGAGTCAAGCCAACTCACCTGGGACAGAGCAGTCTCTTCCATAAATGGTGCCTAGAGAACTGGATATCCATATGCAAAAGAATGAAAGAAGACCCATCTCTCACACCCTATACAAAAGTTAACTCAAAATGGATCAAAGATCTAAACATTAGGTCTAAGACCATAAAACAGTTAGAGGAAAATGTTGGGAGATATCTTATGGATCTTACAATTGGAGGTGGTTTTATGGACCTTAAACCTAAAGCAAGAGCACTGAAGAAGGAAATAAATAAATGGGAACTCCTCAAAATTAAACACTTTTGTGCATCAAAGAACTTCATCAAGAAAGTAGAAAGACAGCCTTCACAATGGGAGACAATATTTGGAAATGATATATCAGATAAAGGTCTAGTATCCAGAATTTATAAAGAGATTGTTCATCTCAACAACAAAAAGACAGCCAACCCAATTACAAAATGGGAAAAAGACTTGAACAGACACCTCTCAGAAGAGGAAATACGGATGGCCAAGAGGCACATGAAGAGATGCTCAATGTCCCTGGCCATTAGAGAAATGCAAATCAAAACCACAATGAGATATCATCTCACACCCACCAGAATGGCCATTATCAACAAAACAGAAAATGACAAGTGCTGGAGAGGATGCGGAGAAAGAGGCACACTTATCCACTGTTGGTGGGAATGTCAAAGGGTGCAACCACTGTGGAAGGCAGTTTGGCGGTTCCTCAAAAAGCTGAATATAGAATTGCCATACGACCCAGCAATACCATTGCTAGGTATCTACTCAAAGGACTTAAGGGCAAAGACACAAACGGACATTTGCACACCAATGTTTATAGCAGCATTATTTACAATTGCAAAGAGATGGAAACAGCCAAAATCTCCATCAACAGAAGAGTGGCTAAACAAACTGTGGTATATACATACGATGGAATATTATGCAGCTTTAAGACAAGATAAACTTATGAACCATGTAATAACATGGATGGACCTAGAGAATATTATGCTGAGTGAATCCAGCCAAAAACTAAAGGACAAATACTGTATGGTCCCACTGATGTGAACGGACATTCGAGAATAAACTTGAAATATGTCATTGGTAACAGAGTTCAGCAGGAGTTAGAAACAGGGTAAGACAATGGGTAATTGAAGCTGAAGGGATACAGACTGTGCAACAGGACTAGATACAAAAACTCAAAAATGGACAGCACAATAATACCTAATTGTAAAGTAATCATGTTAAAACACTGAATGAAGCTGCATCTGAGCTATAGGTTTTTGTCTTGTTTTGTTTTGTTTTGTTTTGATTTTACTATCATTACTTTTATTTTTTTCTCTATATTAACATTCTATATCTTTTTCGGTTATGTTGCTAGTTCTTCTAAACCCATGCAAATGTACTAAGAAATGATGATCATGCATCTATGTGATGATGTTAAGAATTAATGATTGCATATGTAGAATGGTATGATCTCTAAATGTCGGGTTAATTTCTTTTTTTCCGTTAATTAAAAAAAAAAAAAAAAAAAAAAAAAAGAGAAGGGATAATTGGAGCTGAAGGGATACAGACTGTACAACGGGACTGGATATAAAAACTCAGAAATGGACAGCACAATACTACCCAATTGTAATGCAATTATGTTAAAACACTGAATGAAGCTGCATGTGAGGTATAGGTTTTTTGTTTTTGTTTTTTTTGTTTTTTTTTCTTTCTATTATTGTTTTAATTCTTATTCTGTTGTCTTTTTATTTCTTTTTCTAAATCGATGCAAATGTACTAAGAAATGATGAATATGCAACTATGTGATGTTATTAAGAATTACTGATTGTACATGTAGATTGGAATGATTTCTAATTGTTTTGTTAATTCTTTTTTTAATTAATAAAAAAAAAAATAAAAGTCTCAAAAAAAAAAAAATTAATTTTGGTAGACATGCAGATGTGGAAATAATCAGTATACACGGGTATGGATGGCGCTTGAAGACATGGATGCATAACAGGTCTCCTAAGGAAACTTTTAAGAAAAGAGACCAAGAATCAAATTCTGAAAACCTCCAATATTTGCGTATTGACAAAGAAAGAAAGGAAACCAAGGCATTGCCAGAAAAAAACACAATAGTGTGGTGTTTCTATCAATGAAGATGGAAGGCATGTTTTAAGAAGAAGGGAACAGGCAACGGTGTAATTGCTTTTTACAAATTTATTCATTCAACAAATATTTATTGAGCATGTACTATGTCAGTTACTGTTTTAAGCATTGAGAATTCAACAATGAATAACGCAAAGTCCTTTTCCTTAGGGAGTCTGCAATCCATTGTAAATTCATAGAGAACAATCAGATAAAAAAGATCTGAAAATTGCCCATCGGACTTGCCCATTAGGTGGTCACTAGGGCCTTCAGCAAAAGCAAATTCAATGGCCCAGAGGGCTGAAAGTTGGACAGCAGAGAGCTGAGGAGTGTATGAGAGCTGAAGAAGTAATGCAATAAGGTGGTTGCTGGATAACATGCACAAAGGACTGCGGTTATTGGGAATATTAAGGAGATGAAAGAGGCAATAGGGAGAGAAACAGAAGACCAAGGAAAGAAGATGAAAAGTGAGAGAACACACCTATAAACACATGCATAGATAAATATAACCTATTCCAGCCCAAATTCTGCCCTGAGATGATAAAAAGAATATTCCATTTGATACATCCTCCCTTATTCCATATTGGGTACTCTGCTAGATGACCAAAGATACTCCTTGAGCTTTAGGATCTCCCAGTTCAGTGCAGCAAATGAAGGAGAATAAATAAGATGATGATAATCATGTATTGAGTGGTGAATATGTGTCAGACATTACGCTTAGCACTGAGGCAATGTCACATTTAATCTCTTCAGCAAGCCATTTACAAGGACAATTATCCTTCTTCCCCCTTGGATAGATGGTGCCACTGAGGGACAGGGAAAGGCTAAGTACCTGGCTCAAGAGATAAGCTGCTAAATGATGGAGCCAGGAATCACAGCAAGACAGTGCAAGTTTGGAGCCTGAGCTTTAACCACAGAAGTTAATCTTACTTAATTTTGTTTATTCCCATGTGCATTTACACTGAAATAGTGTATCTTTTCGGGTTAGGTGGTTATTTGTCAATACCAATGGCACTTGATGTCAAGCCTTTGGAGTATCTGGAAGGTACATTCAAAATGAATATTTGTCTTGCTTCGGCAAATTCAGGTTGACAAACACATGCCTGATACCTGCCTCAAGGAGATTAACATGTGGCCTGCAATACCAATGGCACTTGATGTCAAGCCTTTGGAGTATCTGGAAGGTACATTCAAAATGAATATTTGTCTTGCTTCGGCAAATTCAGGTTGACAAACACATGCCTGATACCTGCCTCAAGGAGATTAACACGTGGCCTGCTGTGGATTATTGTCTGACCTGAAGGTTGGGGCCTGGCAAGTTCACCTCTCCTTTCTAAACCCTGGCAGTCATGGGAGCCTGCAGCCATCCTTTCAAACAAGGAGTTTCTCAATATCTTCAGACATTGTCTGTGACTCTCACTCCTCCAAACCAAACCAAAATGGATGGGTTATTACTAGATGCTTTACAACAAACCATGCCTAATAGGAAACTCAGAAATGGGACAAACACAGACTAGAAGACTTTAAGTGTGTTTTATTCTCCAGATATCAAATAGAAGAAGAAAATGATAAAATAAAATCCCAAGGACACAAAGGAAGATTTGAGCAAATCAAGAAGCATATCAAATTCTCAGATGAGCAAGTCTAAAAACTAAGAAGGTAGAATAATACATACATTTAAGGCAACCCCAGCAAATCCTATTAGCACTGTTTGTTTTAAATGACAAAACAATTCCAAAGTTAATGTGAGGGGAAAAATGTATAAAAATAAAATAATGGTGGGGGTTGGAGGGAGGGGCACTGGTTCCACCAGATATGAAGATGTATTATAAAGCTACTATAATCAAAATGTTGTAGGTCTGGGGAAGAACTATAGAACAGAAAACAGTCTCCTGAGAAAGACCCAAACATATATCAAGGGCTTTAGCATATGATTAAGCTGCCATTTCCAATTAGCAGGGGAAGGATACATTTTCCAATGTGTGGTGTTGAGACAACCGAGTAACAGATTAAATAAAATTTAATTCAGAGTCTTACCAAGCACCGTCTTCTAAAGTAAATTCAGGATGGATTAAAATTTAAATGTAAATCAAACACATACAAACACTAGCAGAAAGTTTAAGTGGTTATTTTTATAATTCTGGGACGTGAAAGATTCTCTAAACATAACCATCAAAGCTAGAAACCATGAAGCATAAATTTGCACACATAAGAATTCAAAATATTCATATGACCAAACCTACTGTAACCAACATTCAAAGAAAAATGTCCTAAAACACACTATATGGCCTCTTTGAAAGGATGCTGAGAAAACTAAGACATCCGTGTTTCTATGGAACAAAGTGCAGTTTCAGTAAAGCACGCAGTACGCACTCATTGGGCGTACGCTGGTCAGGAGGCCTCCGAGGTCCCAAGGACACAGCTGAGCAGGGCAGGCAAGTACCTGCCCTCACTATCCTTTGGTCCAGTGATGGGCGAGGGGAAAGGAGAAACCATTTCTTTTTCTCAGGTGTTGCATCGAGATGAGCACTATGGTGAAAATGAAGCGGAATGAGGCCTGAGAGAGAAGCCGTGCCAGGGAGCAGCAGGGTCAGGGAAGGTTCCTCTGAGGAGGTGATGGTTTATCCGAGTCCGAAGGATCAGGAGGAACCAGCCCAGCAGGGATCTGCCGCTGGTGCTTTCCAGGCACAAGAATCAGCCAGTGCAAGGCCAGGAGGCAGGGAGAAATGTGGCCTGTTTCAGGAAGTGAGGGAACCCCAGGCAGGTGCAGAGTACTGAGAAGAAGACAGTTTGGTAAGAAAAGGGGCTGAGGGATGTTGGGGGTGGAAATTGCAGGCCATGGACTTAGCACAGCTTTGTAACCTTTTATTCCGAATGTGATATAGCCATTGGACGTTTTAAGTAGCTTGCTGAGTCTGACTTCCAGAAAGAAAAGTCTGCTGCTGCTGCTGCTTGCTCGCAATTCCAGGAACCCTCAGCGAAGACTCTGGGAATGTTACCCTGACATTACTCTGGGAATGTTACCCTGACATTACTCTGGGAATGTTACCTCAGATCACAGCGTGAGACCAATTCATCCAAATAGCAGAATGGAAATGCCAAAAGTTCCCGAATATAAAGAATCGCAAGGCCGATACACCAAACCTGATACACATGCTCGGTTCTCAGCCCATTTTAGTTCCTTTTGCCACCTCTATTTTATTTATGACTTGGCCAGCCCAGCTCAAGTACACATGTGTTATATTTCAGAATCGGTGTACTTTCTGAGAGCTCAGTGTTTATACAGATAGATGGGCTTTCTCTTAAAAGTGGTTTCAGTTATGAAAGACGTGTAAAAATGAACCCATATCTGAGCTTTTTTTTCGTTTTTCTGATTTCACAAAGACAATTAGGTGCCTCTTGGAAATGCTTCCCTGTGAATAGGGAGGGACTGGCTATAGAAGCATATATTAGTGTGTCTGCTCTTGTGAGCACTCATGGGTGTTGTGGGGTGCGGGCCACAAACAGGGGTGACGGGCACCCAAGTACATCTCCCCTCACCTCGCTGGAACTTCACTCCTTTTTCTCCCACTCAAGAAAGCAGCTCTGTGAATTTAGAGAAATTAAAAGGGCGATTGAGTGGGTGAAAGTGGTGTGGAGGAAATAAACCCATTCTGTGATGTATAGAACCCCTAATAATCATGACATGATCTAATTCAAATCAACATTCAAAAGATGCATGAAAGAATTACCCGCAGTAACCGTACTGTGTTATCCACAGTAACCACAGGTCCAAACAACTAGAAAGCGTGAAATGAATGATATGATGATAAAAGAAGAATAACAAGTGACCCTAAGTAGTTAATAGACACCAACAGTTATTGAACAGTATTCATTTGATGAATTGATAGGTCTGCTCCGTTTGGAGGTGCTTATTATTTTTTATTTCAAGCTCATCCCAAGCACTTTCCCTAGTACTGAGATCTGAGAAGATGTAAAAAGACCCAGTCCCTGCAACTGAAGGAGCACAGAGCACACCACTTGCTAAGTTTCTAGAACCCTCAACAAGAAGCATTTCAGTCCCAGCAGGGACCCAAGCAGCTCCCTACCTCATCTGAGCCTGACATTTGTTTTGCTTAAAGTTTAAAAAATCCTGTTTTACCAAGTCGTATTTTTTTTATTTATATGTCATGATGATATCATGGCAAAGCTATTTTATTATTATAGAAGTTTATATTGTTGTAGAGTTTCAGAAAAAATAATAACAAACCAAACTTTAGTTTTGATATCTTTATTTTTATTAAATGAAATAATGGTTCTGGGACCTCTTTTTCCATATTGTCTATAAGACATTTTTCCAAAGGTGACCCCTCTGTGGCACCTTACCCCATTCACTCTGCAAACATTTCCTGAGCATCTACCATATGTCAGCGAGGCTTGGTCCAGACAGTGGTAAATTCCCTGTCTCCTCGAGGTCAGTGGGCATTTAGACAGGTCAGTGCAGAAGTGAGCATTATTACTGCTTTGCAAACATTTTCCAGCCTACAGGCAGGATGCAGAGAAGGATTGGGACCCTATTTGCTCTCTCGTGGTATCTGTACATCTCTTTCCTTCTCAAAGTACAAGGGGAAAGGAATCCTAGCTAAACTTGACGGTTGTGCTATGTCTTTGCTCATTCCAGTCAAGTGAGCAAAAGTGCAGGAATGATGCTAATTAATCATTAAAATACAAAGGAGTTTGAACATGTGGGGCTGAAGAATAATTTAATAAACATACAAGAAACAAAGTAAAATGATCAAGTCTACTAGATACCCATCGTGCATGAAGAAAGTAAGTAAAAGGGGTAGAAGTATATCCTTGGGTACAAGGCCTGAATCTTTGACTAAATATATAAACACGTACACACGCACATACACACACAACCACAGATAAAAATACTCCCAGACAGGCACTTACACACCCCCACATACACACTCCAAACCATATATACTCCAACGCACATTCTCATATTCCCCACCATTTATTTTCCCTCCTGACAAAAGGAAAAACAGAAACATCGGCACGTTGTTCAATAGTTTCTCAGTGCTGGAACTGCAAATACTACATTCCTTTCCTTCTATTGCTAATCCGGTCACTTGTTTTAAAGATTCATGGAAACTCTGAATAGGACCGATCTCCAAGGCAGGCTGGGGTGGGGACATGAGCAGGTACACATCTCTTGCTCCAGGCAAATGACTTTCTTTGCCTGCACAACTACACCTGACTCTGGCAGTGATTCTGATGTCATCTTTGATTTCTGTAACATTTGCCATTTGGAATATCAAACAGCTTTCACATTGACCGGTTCATATGTTCAACATGATATGTATTGTTGTTTGACTTTTGTAGGTGGAAATGCTAAGACACTGAACTCTAAAGTGGTCTCCCCAATGCCAGACGTGGGTGACAGATATAGAAGTGAGTTTGGTCTCCTAGCTGCTAGCATTCCTTCTGCCAGATGGTACAATGGCCACCCATCTCTGGAGCAAAGCAAACAGAGAGAGTGAGAGAGTAAAAAGGACAATGACTGAAAGAAGAATCCCTCCCATCACCAGGTGCTTTAGAGTCTTTTCCTATAAGAAAAGGTGGTGGAATCTACGTCATCCCATTGACCCATGCCTGGCTCTCACCAGTTCTTCAGTTGTGAAAACCTCTATGGGTCTTAACATACACATCACTCACCCCAAATACTTAGTGGCCACAATAGGATCCACATAACTCCATTGCAGGGCAACATAAAGATGGAGACAGTCCAAAGAGGAAAATGCCCAAGTGGTGGCATGCAGAATGGTCAGGGACAAAATGGAGCCCAGCAGTGGGCTCCAACACATCCACAGGTATTACTATTCTCTCAACTGCCCTTCGCACCCCCTCTTCCAATTACACTGATCTGCTAGCACTTTATGCCCAAGCATTTGGGCAGATTCCACTCTTTGCCTAAATATAAATTAATTCAGAAGTCCTTAGTATTCCAGGCACTGAAGGAGATTATTAAAGAAAAAAGAGGCAGTCCCTGATCCCAAGGGATGCCTAAGCTTGCTGAAAAGACATCACACATTTACTGATATTATAAAACACATGCATCAGATCTAATTTGTAGGTTCAGAAAGAGAAAGGGGAAATCCAGAACAGCCCAATAGTCATGGAATGCTTCATGGAATAGGATTAGGCTGGACCAAAAACCTCGTTCCTACTCTCTAAAACTTCAAGATGAAACAGGTCCCTGACGCAGAGCTGCAGTGCACCATGGTGGAGTGGCGTTAGGGGCACGCCTTCATGAGAGCCTGGTTCAAGTCCTGATTCTGCACATAACTAGGTCTGTAGACTCTGTTACTTAACCTCTCAGGGTCCTAAATTAATGCACCTATAAGATGACATGAAAGGCCTAAGGTGTGCAAAACCCCACCTTATTGCCTGCCACAAAAGTTCTCGATTCATGGTAATTATCATTATCCAAAGTCACTTCAATATACTGAAGAATGAAACTGTTCCCATGAAAATTTAGTCAAAGTTTAATTGCATACCTTAAATCATCAAAAGTCACTGAAGACCTCCAAATCTTAATTTAAGGCAGCTCTTCCCACTTGGCTGTACAATGAAATCATCTTGGGATCTTTACAACCCTGTCACCTTCATTGCAACCCAGCTATCCCAATTTAATTGGTCTGGAGTAATTCTCCATTAAGGAGGGGTTTCAAAGCTCTCCGGGTGATTCTAATGCGCAGTACAGTTTGAAAACCACTGTTTTAAGGCAAAATTTTCACCTTCTGTCCCATAGAAGACTACAAAGCAGATCAACAGTGATCAAGCGGAGGAATCATTCATTTTGTACCCCTGACATCAAACCCATTCCTTTGCTCATATTTTGTTCTAGGAACATTCTTACTGAATGAAAAATGTTGGAAAAAATCCACATGTTCTCAGCCTTTAGCCCCTGCCCGTGGACAAAGGTATAAAATGAAGAGGAATACAAGGAAGAGCTAAGGGACTGAACAAAACCAAGGGCGTCCCTGACTAAGGCTCAATGTTTATCAGCTCTGAGTTCTCAGAGGGAATACACATACACACACATACACAAAACACACCTATGCATCCGCCACAATAAATCAGAGAAAGAACCTTTCAATAGCCTTCAGTTTAAAGAAGAAACTGAGGCCCAGAGAGGCAGAGTAACTTGCCCAAAGTCACAAGCAAATCGATGGTAGAACTAGAACTCAGAACCCTAGAATTTCAGCCCACTCCAACATGATGGAGTTGGCCAATTGTTTGCTCCAACCTGTGCCGGGTGCTTGCAGACATTCTAAAGACCCCTTGCTGATGCTGAGCACTGTGTGATGAAGTGCTAAGCCAGTGCAGCGTGACTGTTGTTATCCTTCCCAATAGCAGAACCTCCAGGGAGCAATGGTTCATCATGGCTCTGAATGCACATATCAGGAGAAGGAAGGCCAAATGGTTGGGAGGCAAACCCATGAGCTAATTGCTTTAGGATCATTGCAATCAATAACAGTTGCCCTGGGACAAGGCTGCTTTGTCTCATCAGGCTGCTGACATTTCGTGCTCAGTCAGGTGGCTTCCACTCCGAAGTGATAACATTATTGAATTTTATCCTGTTCCCTTAAGGCCATCCTCTCACCTCCTGAGGGATAGATGATGCCTGTGCTAGCAGTTTGTACCTCCCCAGACTCCTCAGTAGAAAAAGGGCTATAGATGAGAAGGTTTTCGTTGCAATTAACTCTGCACCCTCAGGTTCTGACCACAGTCAAAAAAAAATGCATTTTCCTACACATCATACTTGGATTGTCCTCACTGCCCTTATTCATCCTTCTCCCTGTGTCGATATTTTTTAAACCTGAGAAAATGTCCCTTGCCTCCTCCCTGCACTCTAATGTTGGTCTTTAAACCCACCCTTAAAGGTGGTTACTTGACAGGCTTTCCCTTGGACATAGTGGGGGAAGGTGGCCTTGACGCCGAACAGATGGTAATTCAAACCAGGGCCTCACCATTTACCAATTTTATGGCCTTGGACAAGCTATCTGACACCTCTCTGGGCCTTCAGAGCCTCATTTTAGAGAGGAGAAATTATAACACCCGTCACCCTGATTTGCTGAGATATTTAAATGAGATGATGTGTATGAGAGCAGCTGGCTTGGTGCTTAGTAAACCTAAGTCCTATCCTTTTTCATTTCTCTTGCTCTCCCCTAATACTCTGTGACCTCCCTAAGGTGAGGCTAATCGTTTCTCATCTCTGACTTTCCCTAGCAGAATGTTTGGCACAGGGAAGTCTTTCAGGAAGTGTTTGTGGAATTGAGGACAGCAAGAAGGATACACTTTTAGAGATGATGAAACTGCCTCTCAGTAAGTGGCCTGAGTCCATACTGATGGCAAAAATGAATCCACTACATTCCATTTCTCTGACACTTTGTCTCATCTTTGACTAAATCGTGGTGCCTCATGTTAGTCCCAAAACACTTTGAACATGACAACAATGCAGACTTAATGTGGTGATCACTTCATAACCAATTCTAACCTTCTTTTAATGGTTAACATGGATTTCTAACATGGTCTCTAACAGCCCTACCTCATATCTCTTGCAGCTGCCTTCCTTAGCCTTCCAACAACATAGCCCTTTCTATTTACCCAACAAATGCTCGTGTGAAGCAGGAACAATCTCCACCCAACTCCAGTTCACTGACCTGGGACCCAGGACTTCTGGACTTCCATGCAGTGCTCCAAGCAACACTTTAGCTTCTTTGAAAACTCCTTCTTTAGCCAAATAGCTCCCACATGCTCCAGAATTAGGGATTAATTCTCTATTCTAAAATCTTATCTAAACCTCAGCCCAGTGGCCAGGGCTTGCTATGCAAGGGCAGATTCAGTTGCTAGCAGCCTGCCTGTTGGAATTCCTAAGTCTCTTCTCCCTGCTTTCACATTATTAGCTCCACTCACTTGCTGGGGTCCCTGGTGCTGTGCCATCTGGAACCACTGCTGGTAACCATTGCCATACAGTACTCCAGGAGCCAGTTTGCCCCCCATCCCAACTCTTTGCCAGTAATGTCAACTGGAACTGTCCCTTACTGCCTGTCCAGGTGCTAGCCCCTTCTCCACCTGCACAGTCCATTGGCCAGCATGCTGGTATGACTTTCTTTTCCAAATACTACTTTTGTTTATGGATAAATCTCATTTACCACACCACCAGCTGCAAAATATACATTTACCCCTTCACCTTCACATAAGAGCAATGACATTTCTTTGCAGTCTCTTCTGATAGTAATCACTTGATATAAATAAGGATTGCATGACAGAAGTTAAAATACAGAAATAGAAAGGGTTATAAGCCAAAGATCCCTTTCAACTCCTCGGAAAATCCCACCTGCCTTCTTACAGAAACCTAATGCCGATCATGCCCTGTTAATCTATTGGTTGAAAAGATTTTCTACTTTTTGTCCAGGTTCCTGGAGTTACTCCCAAATTGACCATTGGTAGGCCAGGTGTGCATTCACAGTATGAACACATGTTTAATTGCTCAATACAGGGAATGCCTCAGGAAGATGACAAGATTTTCAAGCATCTTATTTCTAGGTTTCTTGGTTTAGTCCTTGCTAATCTTTACTACCATGACATTTGGCCAGAGATCAAAATATATCTTCAGTATTTCAGGAGTTGTCATTCCCACAGTTATTAGCATGGTGCTAGAGGATGTAGCCATCTCCAGAGCAGGAACAAATTGACCCCCAAATTAAATAATATCCTTGAGCACAAGATAAAGCCAAGCCTTAAATTTATTTCAGCATGCAGTTCGGTTCTGAGCAACTTCCTCAACGGAAGCAAATTTGCACCATAGCAGCAGCTCCCTTTATAAAATAGGAATGGTTTGATTACAGAGAGAGTGAGACTCTTGGTCTTTCCAAGGAGGGGAAAAAGCACCAGCCAAGAGCAAGCCAGGAGCGCAGCTGCAGAACCTGAGCGAACTTACTTCCTGGGCTGTCCTGAGTCAAGGCTCCGCCACTGCTGAGAAGCTCACGTAAGAACCTACAACCAACAGCCACACAGAGACAAATCACTCCTCATCTAAGAGAAATCAACCATCCCTACCTGCCATGTCCTTTTTAAACCATTCCAGGGGCTAGAATCCACCAGCTAGTGTACAGCTGCCTAGGGAAACAAAAAGACCTTAAAAAGTCTCACATCTCTACCAAAGCCAAGTGTCCTTGATCCTCTGACTGCCCCTTTACCTGCCTCTTAACATTTTGCTCAGGCTGGCCCTGGACTTACCATTGTTCTGATCCTTTATTTGCAGTAACACTAATGAACTTATCGTGGGCCAGGCAAGGTTCTAAGCAGCTCTCATACAGTAACTGCTTTAAGGGGCCTGTGATACAGATGCTGTGACCTGAGTCTAAAGGGAAAAGATAAAGGGATGAGATAAAGGGAAAGCGTCTGGACAGGAACGGCCAGGCAGCTCGCCCACAAGCTCACATGGCTAGCAGAGGAAGATGTGAACTCAGACCTTCTGAGTTCATGCTTGACTAAGCTCTAGAAAACTCTCTCTATCCTCCTGGCCAAATGTCTCTTTGCCCCTGACAGGCAAATACAGAAGGAAAGAGAAACCCCTCCGATTGCTGACATTCAACCAAGTGTCATGGCCACTGTTTTGCAGAAAACAGAGAACAAGTGCCTATGGCTTGAACTCAAATCTTAAACCCTTTAGGGTACTTGATAATCTAGAAAGAATGTTCCTGAGAACTAAAATGAAGGAAATATCTACAACCAACTCAGCAACCGCAGTCTGAGCTTCATTAAGAATCTGAAGTGAAAACCCCACCCAGGAAGCCAATTCAGGAAGTGGAAATCACCCTGACTGCCAGGCAGCTCAAAGGTAAAACCAGCAAGGAGATAAAGATAAAACAAAATATGTGTTTTGAGCACCTTCTACGTATCAGGGTTTTTACCTATATCTTTTTTTGGAGGGGGGAGGGGCACGCATGGTCTGAGAATCGAACCTGGGTCTCCTGCACAGAAAGTGAGCATTCTACCACTGAACCACCCCTGCACCCCTTTTAATATCTTTGACATCCATATAACAACCCAGTGAATTAGGCTTGTGTTCTCATTTTATCTGTCTAAAATAAATGGGACATTATATCTGTCTCATATCCATATAAAAGGCCTGTTCAAATCACAGAGCTACTTAGTGGTAGAGCAAGTTTTCCCATTTAGGTTTATTTGAATCTAAACATCCTGCTCTTTCTCTCCTTGAATAATTAATTATGAAAATGATGTAAGGTCATCAGGGGAGCTCCAATAAGAATAAACTGCTCCCAAGCCCTAGACAGGGCTCCCCCCCACCCCCATCATCCCTCCTGCTTCTGAAGCTGGAAAGAAGGCAGGCTTCCTGGGGAGCAGGACATAGGAGGGGCTGGTGACAAGCAGAAGTCAGGACAGGGTGACATTCCACCGGCACTTAATTGCTTTATTTGCTTGTGCTATTAGCTACCAAAGGTGTTCTGAATTCCTTTTCAGTTCCAGATCAGCAAAAGGGACTCTGGCTTCTTTATCAGGACCCGCCCCCCTTTAGACACATCTAACAGAGAGTCACAATAGTCATATGAAAAAGAGCTAGTACGTTTTCAGCCACGGAATTCATCAACTGGCAAGCGTTAACTCACTTAATCCTCAACAAGCTGAAAAGGCTGATAATATTACTAAACAGATTTAAAGATGAGGAAACTGAGGTAGGTAAAGAGTGCTATAGCTCCCAAATTGTACAACCATTACATAATAAGGCAGGGATTTTTGAATCCGGATCTGCCCCATGTCAAAATCCGCCCCCCCCCCCCCACCAATTTGTACACTGTACTTTATCACTGTAGTCATTTTAGGAAGCGTTTATTAGGATAAGCAACCAGTGACTTACTTCAACCTCAAGAATTATGGCATTTTAGTGTCTACAGTGCTAATACTAACCCTAGTCTTTTTTATAGCTTTTTAAACTTCTCACAGAATCCCTGTATTTTTTTTTTCTTTTTAGGCATTAGCTCCATGGTCTTCCGGGTTTCTCCTCTCCCACTCTCCTGAATGCACTTATCATCTAAACAGCCATTTGCTATTCATCTTTCTGTTCCATTTCTTTAGCTTCTGCACTGTTTTGTTATTTAGCTTATTTTCTCTTGTATTTCTTGTCTTCCATATCACTTAGATCAGTGCCTGGCATATAATATGTAGTCAATATACAGGATTTGAAATGTGTCTTGTACACAGAAGCCATTCAATAAATTTTCATTGGATTAAATATAGTCTACATCTTTTCATCTCTCAGAGCATGTAGCTCCAATACTCTAAGGCGCTGCACAATAGCATTTGTGGAACTAACCCATTTTTTCAAATGACAAACTGAGGAAAAATCAGCCAGGGTAAAGGTATGAGCTTGAATCATACAGTGACTTTGTGACTTAATAAGAACTTGAATCTAGTATCCCGACTGCTCTTTCCTTTCCCTCTTCTGCTCTGTCATGTGGTACAAACAGTGGTTGGATTATTTGATTGGGATTGAAACCTTAATTCTGCCCTGGGGATGAATCATCAGACCCAGCAACAAGAAAAAACAGGATGAGAATCCAAGCAGGATTCCAGTGACAGACTCAGCTGGGGGTGCCAGGAAGTAGGACTGAGGACCAGTCTCTGCGAACGTTGCAAGGTTTCTCAAACTCTGCCCTGCTCCCGGGTTTGCTTCCTACAAGATTTGCAGATGAGCCTTTAGAATGAAAATGGCCTGAGAGACTGAAGGGGAGGAGCTGGAGTGACTTTTCCCTTAGACTGAGTTGGGGACAGGAGGTTGGCAGCGACCAGAGGAGAAGAAACCTCCAAAAGTGGATGGCAAATGGGCTGAAATACAAGGGCTTAGAATGGGCAAGGCAACATGTGTAGGGAATTTGTTCTGGAAGCTCCACACTAGAGATCGGATCTGTGGGGGCTCCTCATCTTCGGGCTGAGCCTCTGCTAGATCCATAAACTAGCAGCACAGAATGGGCAATCATCTGTGAACACAGAACAAAAAATTCATATTTTAGACAGGTCAAAGAGATGTGGCAACAGTGAGTGTCCACAAATGTTTTCCTGTTTAGTTTTCTTATTTTCAGGACAATACTATTTATTAACAATCACCACTACCCCTTAGGGCTCCTAGCTACCTGGACCTGGCACTGTGCTAAGCACTTCGTATATGCTATTTAATTCAATCTTCACAATAGACATATAAAATAGTGTATTATTATTATTATTAACCCCATTTACACCTGTAGGAACTAAGGCTTAGGATGGGAATATTAGGGAAATCACAGACATGTGTTAAGTGGCCATGCCCCAGACCTCACCTACCCCTGCCCTGAAGTCACAATCACACACTAAGCAGTCATCCTCCAGCCTTCTGTTTCCTGCATCCCCTTTTCTATTGCATGCCATCCCACAACCTGAGGGAATGCTAAGTCTAATGAAAAGGCCCTGCCAGACCTTAAATGGGAAACCAAAAGCAAGCAGCCCTGGATTCTCATCTATACAGGAATTCTCAGTAGCAGGTGGATTAAAATATATGCATATTTATTTCTCTCTCTTCTCTGGCACAAAGTGGGGTTTCCAGAGATGCCACCTATCAAACCTGACCTGGAGCAGTTTTTGGTCACTCTGAAAGACCAATCATGATGGGACCTCTTCCCCTGCTCTTTAGGACTCCTTGTGCTATGTAAAGGACAAGGACGTTATCCGTCCTTTCTTCATCCTTTGTTGTGTGCGATAAAGGAGTCATTTGCTGAAAGTTTCTGCTGTGCCCTGACCTTGTATTCCCGTGACACACCATAGATGCAGCTCACTCCTTGGGGAGAGTACTCCACTTCATGCCTCCATTAGACACCTGATCAAAAGTAAACTATTTCTCCTAAAGTAAAAAAAAAAGAAAGAAAGAAACCAAAACCTGAGGACACAAATGAACGTGGATGAGGAGGACTGAAAAATTTATGGGTAGGGAGGATGATTGGGATGCTGTGGAGGAATTAAGCCAAAGTTGTTAAAAAAAACCCATGTGTATGGACATGTATCTACATGTTGAAAAGTCCACACTGGCCTAAACCAGGATGGCGAGATGAGTGGAGGGGTCTCCAGCCCTCTAAGTCTTCTCCCACCTGGAACCTGCCTCCTGCAGTCGGTGTGGAGGGCTGAGAGAAGGTGGCGGGGGCAGGGCAGTAGGGGCAGGGTCTGGGGTGGTTGGGTCCACCCAGTCGTGGTGGAGTAGAACTAGAACTACTCTTCTTGAGTGAAAGCTACGCTGTTGTATCTTCCGTCCATCTGTGGATCTAGGACACTCAGAGAAGGCTCTTTATTTTTTATTACTGTGAAATTTTATACAACCATATTTCATTGATTTTAAAGTGCAAATTTTTTCACATTTTAACAGGCCTTGATGGTATCTTAGGAGTATAACTACAGTGTCTTTTTCTTCTTAGTGGTACATAAAATAATAATGCATCTTACCTTCTATGGCATTGCAGGTTCAATGAGCTACTGTGCAATTGAAATCTCTAACACAAAAGTCAAGGGTTTGAAAGCATCCATTCTCTGTTAGCCCTGTGAGTTATAGGGCCACCTGGAGATTTCATCATGTTATGTGTGTGCAAATGTGCACATGCATGTGGGTGTGTGTGGAAGGGGTGGCAGAGAGGGAAGGATGGTAGTGAAGGGAGGTATGGATTGCCACTTGGATAAATTTGCTTCTTCTAAAGTAACTTAAAGAATTAAATGAAAACTCTTGAAGGGCACTTTATGGTGAGTATTTTCAATGGGATCACACAGTATAATAAGGGATTAAAGAGAAAGCAGCACAGAGTGACTTTTTAAGATGGAACTTCAAAGGCGTAAACACAAAAGAAGCAGAATTAAAGCAAATGAGGTCCATCTAGCTTTCATATCTGAACACAATGGGAGTAATTAAATACAAAGGTGGTATGATAAGCAATTCAACAAAAATAGGCAGATGCATCATGGACCATTTGTTGCCTCCCTGGAATTCTCTCTCAAGGCTCCCACACACTGCACTTTTCTGATCCCAGCACCTCCCACTCTCTTTCCTGGCCTCTCTCATTGCTTTTCTTCTGAGCCCTGTCTGACTGATCTCTTTCCGTCCATACCCATTTGGGGCTGTCCCCCAAGCTCTCTTCCTCAGAGAGAAATCCTGGCATTGAGAATCAATGTCTCTCGTAGAGCCCAAAGGCTAGCTTTACTACAGATGAGCTGTTGGCCCTGGCTAGTCATTTGATCTCTCTAAGCCTCAGTTGTCTCATTTCTAAGAATGGGTAAAATAATAACCTATCTTCCAATATTTTAATAAAGATTTAAATAAAATTCCTGACACAGTGTAGGTGCTTTACAAAATATAGCTCTAAGTATCAACATTAGAATGCTTCCTCTAAATTTCTCTGCTAATTTCAATTATCTTTTCCTTCCCTGACATCTCAACTCTATCTGAGTACCATATTTTTAATATGTTTATCTTTAATAGGATTTGTACCATCATTTCAAACAGAATGCTTTAAAATGCATTAATCTTTTATTTCTCAAACAAAATTCCCTCTTCTAAATTTCTTACTTTTTAGTTTATTTCTCATTTAATTGGACTAACATCTTGAACATTATCTTCATTATTGACTCTATTTAATGCTTCTGCAGGTTCTCAAGCTTCTTTGCAATTATTCTCATTTTCACACGTTTCCCTTCACTTCTGCCAACTCTTCCTTTATCTGCAACCTGTCACCTCACCCTTAGACACTGCAACAGCCTCCCAATTATGCACCATGACTTATTTTTCTCAATTGTGTGCAATGTTGCCACATTAGTCCCTCTTTCGTTTTGTAATTCCTCTGATCAAGAATTTGTGACAATTGTCTATCTCCCACTCCAGAGGTTCTTGGATTTTTCTCCCCGGAAATGTTTATTTTCCCTAGGTTGGCAGATGAATTCTGCTGATAAAACTGAATAATGGCAGTCTTTTCCCAAATCATAGAATTAAGTTGGCAGCTAGAATTTGTTCAGTTTTAAGCTTTTCTCCAATTTTTAATTCTTTAGCCCTCTATATTTATTGCTACCTGACTGACAACAGGCATTTTTGCCTAACAAAAATAATACATAATGAAAATTAATAGAAAAGCTCAGAAATCACTCATCATATCTGTTTGGGAAATTCATGTTAAAACATTATTTGTGGTGACTATTTGTTTTATTGATAAGCGTGTGTGTGGTTTCCTACTATATAAATAGAATATCATCACATATTGGGCTGATGAAATTCTTACGTTTCATAGAAAGGATTAAATATCTCTTTATGAGTCATCCCCAGCACAAACATGAGTCTCAGGTGCTCTGCCTTCTGCCAAATTCGAAAATTAGTGACTCACTAATTAATTCTGGACACTTCAATTTGGAAAGGGAGCCTCTCTAGAGGGATTTCCTAAATATGTTTACAATTATCTCACCTCGTGAGGAAGAACAGGGAAAGCAGATGTTACACAAATTGGGGGAGGATTTTCCCCAGAATTCTCTCATGAGGATCTCCCTTTGGAAATAAAAAGAAGTCACAGACATGTTTGAATTAGATATAGAGAATGATTTTTTCAGGAATGTACAAATAATTACATGGGATTTTTGCACTAGCCAGCAAAATCCTGGGAGGAGAGTGTTTTGATTTAGTGAGTTTGTGTCCTCTTTACCAAGTAAGGGGAAGTAGTTTAGGCAATAGTTTTGACACCAAATCCCCCACTCATCAACTGATAATAGAAGGTAATTGGCCACCAGATCACCCTGCCACGCTGTTGTCATAGCCTAGGAGAAGATGGGCCACTCTCCACCAGCTCTGGACCTATGGAGAAGTTTAAGGTCAGCTCTATGAAAAAAGTGCCCTGGTCACTGCTTTGGCTGGACCATATTTCTTACATAAAGACCTCAACCTGATCTACTTCAGCATCCTCCCTGATTAAGGACTTTTGCAAGATAGTCCTTTTGTAATCTTAGATAAACTGCTGTGGCTGTTCAGAGAAGAAGACAATTAATTCTGGCTGGAAGGATCAGAGATTTTGTGGAGATGATTTCTACATTAGGGTTTAGAGGATCTGAGTTTCTGGAGGTAAAGAATAGAACATTGCAGATGCAGGACACCATTCTCAGGGAGGTATCTCACTGGTACTTTGCTGCAAAGCTGCCTAAGGTGCCAGGGAAATCTGCTGGCTGCCAGGTACTACTGGCTGCTACACGCATAGTTGTAAGAGAAGTCCCCTTTACTATAGGAGATAAGGGCTGGAGAACTGCCTGTGCTGAAACACATGAGAATTGGAGAAGCATGTAGACTAAAGAAATCTGATGAAACAAGCCACTGAAACCAGGAAACGAAGCTCCTTCCTCCTGTAGTATCCCTCCAATACCCTCTACTAACAAAGTTAAACACCATATTGGCTGACAAAGGAGAAATATTTATTGGGCCCATGGAGCAGAGAACGAAGGATGGACTTGGAACCAAGAGGTAACAAATTGACAACTGATGCATTCAACTCCTTTATTTCTATTGCCTCCACATGCACCTTTTTATACACATTTGAACTTCTGCACAACAGAACAATTGTAAAATTTCTACCTATCAAAATACTGCTATCCTAAAAATTGAAGTTCTCCCCTTCTCCCCACAATGAGGAGATGCACGGTCCCAACAGCCATTATATCCATTGCTGGCTGTATTAAACACTCGTGAAATTCTGCCTCAGTCTCTATTACCTAAAGATATAATTGTCAAATTAACCTCTAACAGTTATATGTAAAATAAAAATGAGAAGCTTAAAACTCTTAGCTAATATAAATAAACTTACATATTACTGGCAAAGGGAAATATATAAAGAAAGCACAGTCCTTGTTTCTGTAACTGGTCACAAGGCATCCATGGACAACCATGGCCTCTTTCTTCCCCATTTGAGTCCATATTTCCACTCCCTCAAATCAGAACTTCATTCAGCTGGTTGGGGTTCTTTACTTATAGAGTGACTCCATCCTTCATCCCCAAGGCATGAATCCCCAATTGTCATGCCTTTTTCTAGATGCTGTAGTTTTCTGTTAGTCACTACGACTGGATATGGTAATACCAATAGGCACCCTAGAGAATCCTCCGCATTCCAGACATTGTCCTTCTTGCCTCCATTTAGTGAAGCAGCCCAGTTTTCCCTCGGAATAGAGCTCAGTCACTCCAAACAGCAGAGTAACCCCTCTTTCTGTCTACTGGTTCAGGGGCATAAGGATCCATAAATGGTCAGGTCACAGCCTCATCTTCCAATTCAGGGGAACAATTCTTGGGTACCCTGGTGGAAACATTTGCCTCTTGGGGACTAGGACCTTCAAATCAGCTGAGCTCAAGTTGTCAGGATGGGAAGCAAAAATTCTACAAGTTGATCATTAGATGTAATAGTGGACACAAATAGTACTAACCAAAAGAAGAAATAAAATGGTTAGTAGGACTTCATCAAAATTTAAACATTTTGCTCTGTGAAAGATGACATTAAAAGAATGAAATAGAAGCCACCAACTGGGAGAAAATGTCTGCATCTCTCTGATTATCGATGATGGGAAGCACTCTCCATATGCTCCATGGCTCCATGTGCTTCTTTTCTAAGTGTCTGTGAAAGTCTCTTAATTGGGTTCTTTGTCCATTTCATATTGAATTGTAGGAATTCTTTATATATTCTGAATACAAGTCCTTTGTCAGATATATTCGTTTTGAATATAACCTCTCAGTCTCTGGCTTGCTTATTTATTTTCTTAAAGATGTGTTTTGACAAGCAGATGTTCTTGGTTAGTGCCTTTGGTGTTCTCTCTATGAACTCTTTCCCTACACCAAATTTGTAAAGAGATGCTCCTACGTTTTCTTCTAGAAGCAATATTGTTCTAGTTTTAATGTTAAATTTTAAGGTTTATCCATTGGAGAGTTCTGAGCAGAAGAGTGACATGATTTGATTCTTTTAAAAGAATCACTCAATGAGGGTACTGCGTTGAGATAAATTGAAGGGGAAAGGAAGGAAGCAGGATGGCCACTTAGAAGGCTACAGCAACAATCTAGATGAGAAATATTGTTGTCTTCAATCAGCACATTTGTTGATACTGGGGGATGCGGTGAGAAGTGATTCAATTTTGGGTATATTTTGAGATGTACCTTTCCTGACAGATAGGATGGAGGTACGAAAAAAATAGAGGCGTCAAGATGATGACAATTTGAGGGGCCTTTGCAGCTGGAAGCATAAGATTGCTATTTTACTGTGCTGAGAAAGATTGTGGAAGGGCAGGTTGATGGGGGCGGAGAAGCATCAGGAGTTAGATTTTGGATGTATTAAGTTAGAGGTGCTGGTTAGACATCCAGTTGGAGACTAGAATGGGCAATTGAATGTAAGAGCCGGGAGTTCAGGACAGAGATCCAGGCTGGGGCTGTACATCAGAGATTCTCAGCATGTAGATGATATTTAATGCTATCAGATGGGCCGCTATCACCTAGGGAGTGGCCACAGGTAAGGAAGAGAGGCGAGCTCTGGTCTCAGTCCTGGGGCACCCCAATGTTAAGAGGTAGAAAGAAGAAAAGCTAACAAAGGAGACCAAAGGCTAAGAATAAATGGCAAGAAAATAGGAAGAAAATTTAAAAGATGAGGTGTCTTAGAAGTGAAGTAAAGAAAGTCTTTCCAAGAGAAATGAGCAATCAGTAGTGACACATATTAGTGAAAGGCCAAGTAAGGTTAAGACTGGGAATTGACCATTGGATTTAGCTGTATGGAGATCAAGCATGGCTTCGACAAGAGCAGTTTTGGTGAAATAATGGGATCATCCAACCTGGAAAGAGAAGCCAGGAAAGAGCTGGGACATTATGAGAAAAGAGAAGTCTCAATATGGTCAAAGAATAATTGTTAGGAAGTTAAGGGAGCAAGAGAGCTGAATGGAAAGAAATTTGCCAGAGACTTTAAGCTTGCAGGTATGAAGTCTCTCTGGGTCATGATAACTTTTAGAACTTGGTCATGGCTTTGGCTGACTTAAGTAGAGCTGAAGGACTTTGGGTTTTGGGCTTAAATATCTGTGAAGCCAAGGCTTGGACAGTTTGTACACACAGATACTGATGCTGCACAGGGAAAAGCAGGAGATGGGGAGGTTCAGGAGCTGAACCTAAGAGAATAAGACATATTCTCAGCACAGACTAATGGCAAAGCACAAGTGCCACTCTGCTATGAATGTGACTACAGGGCGTTAGTTAACCGCCAACCAGCCACTTTCTTTTACATTAACAGCATGGAACGTGTAAGGCACAAAACAGCTGCTCAGAATTTTAGGGATTTACCAAAAAGAACAAATGTGTCCTGTAATGTGGGCTGCGTCATGCCATTCCTCAATGAGCTGAGATAAGTGATTCATGGCTATGAATCACCCATGACATCTATCACACTGGATCTCTATAGCTGGCGTGGATTTACATTGAGGCTGGCCTTGCCTTCTAGATCCCTCTGTGTGGGTGTGTTTTTCTGTGTTGTGTTGTCATATCATCATAAATTAAGGACTTCATGACTTTCTTATCTAAAATATTTTGAGAATTAAAAAAAACATGCCAGATGAGGCAGAAAGCTCAGATTTAGCATTCCCTTATGTCTTTCTGGAAAAGAGATAATAAAACTTGACTCCTCAGCCATCCTCCATGCTTTTACTGAGACTCAAGGAAGTGTTTCAAGTAGATACATGGTAGAATCTTCCTAATTTAGAACAAGGATAAATATGTGCCTAGGTCACAGATATCAGCTTCTTTGTCCTCAAAGCTCGTGTCCTACAGTAACCAATGGAAGCAGCTGAGGACTTCCGGGATTGCAGGAGATGTCACATCACAGGCATTCATGGTCAAAATCAGGTGTTTATGCAAAACTCACTTCTATGGGAAAAAGAAGAGAGTCAATATGGCATATGTTTGGAATGGGTCAGACCAGTGTTTGAGTGTCAGCTTTGCCAGAGAACTGCTTTGAAAAACTAGGCTATGTCTCTCCCTTCTTGGAGATTCTGTAACAACTTTTACAAAAACAGAAAATGGCACTTGATTTAGAGGGTTGTTGTAAGGATCAAATGAGCAGATACATGGGAAGCCCCCTGACTACAGGCTCAGTAGCTATTGGTGTCTTTCATTTTGTTATCTTCAGTGGTAACAGAGAATCCTGTCTGAGAGGCAGCAACTGCACAAAAACCAGAAAGACAACATATTAGAAAATGCACTGAAAATTATGAAGTATCTTATTGCAAAGTATTATTCTAGTTAAAAGGACCTAAGCGGTCATTAGGTCCAGGTTGGGCCCACAGGTCAGTCTAATGACTTATTGGATGTGTGACTTTGGGCAATGACTGCACATACCCTGGGTTTCCTTCTTCTAACAATGGAACAATAATAGCCCCTAAGTCAGCTGGCTCTCAAGAGGTTTCAATGCAAGAATGCAGATAAAATGCTCAACAGTTCCTATCGTGATAAGGTAAGCTCAAAAACTAGAAGATCTGCCTTTAATAACCTTGGCTATGATCCTAATTCTACCCATTAGCCCAGAAGTAATAGATAAAGTGCAAAATAAAAATTTAAAAAAAAACGGAGGAAGGAGCCAAAACAATTTGGGGCCTTACTCTTGTCACGGTAACAAGGAGCCAGCCGAAGTCCTCAGCTGCATTCTAAGCACCCACAGCCAGACCCCACCTCCCCTTGCAGGGGGGATGCAACACCACCCCGGGAGGTACAATGTCACCATCCTGCTACCCTGAGCAGGTGGGTGTCAGGAAAGAGCTCTCTGAGAGATGTTCTGGGTACACACATAAACACGCACATATGCCCCAGCTTGAAAACTCAGGGCAGACAGGCCCCAAAGCCCTTCAGAGATGATGAAATTTTTAATAAGAGTTGCCCAGCCAATTCTACTGGAAAATTCTAAAGTCAGAATCTGAATTCCAGAACAATGGTACCTGAAGGCTGGGTGGCAACAGAGCACCAGGTGACATCCCTAGGCCAAGTCAGGAAGACAGAGCCCTGCATGATTAGCACCACAGTCTGTGAGGGCTGCCCTCCTCTCCCTTGACCTCCACAACCTTGGAATTCTACAAGAATATCTTACAAGTGTCCACAGGGGCTAAGGGGAAGGAGAGGAAGGGGGGAAGGAACTGAATAGAAACAGGAAGGCTCAAAACACGAGATAATTTGAAGGGCAACAGATCGTCTAGTTCTTGGGGGAGCCTCTAGTTGTGTTTTGTTTAGCTTTTAAGTAAAACAGCAGTTGTGTGTGTGCATATGTGTGTTTATATAATGGTGATCACTAGTGAAGGATGGTGTGTCAGGATCACTTTGAAAGCTTTACCAAAATAAACGTAGCCAACCTTTCCCCTCCTACTCCCTAAATCACCAAAATTCTGATTCAATCTTTTTGTTGTGAAGTCTTGACATATGTCCTTTGATAAAGAGTTCCAGATAATTCTAATAATCCATCTCCAGTTGAAAACACTTGTGATATAATACCAGCATGCCTGCTTAGTTGCTCCTAAACAGTTTGCTTAAAAGTAGAATATTAAAGCGATCCAGAACTTCTCCATGGTAGGCAGGGGCATTCGACCCACTCAGGGCCCCCATTTCACCCATCGATATTTTTCTATGGAGGCCTTCTCAAAACCTGCTTTTTTCTCTCCTTCATTCCCTGCCTTGCTTTGACCCTCCCTCTGTCTTTATTCAGTAACTTTTCCTTTTCTCTCCTTCCTGTTAGCCCTAGTTGGCATTTACAGGGCCAATCAGCATAACATTTGCATTTGTCACTGCCTTCTTTGTCCTCCCCCATAAACCCCTCTGGAACCCTTGAGTTGGGACCTTCATTGTAATGCTCTTTAGATGCCCAGTTTCTCCATGGTGGGGCAGGAATTTGAGCCCTTGTTGGTGACCCACTGTCCTACCAGGACCGCTCACTATAAACCTCCCTGCTTCCCTCACCCACCGCTCACCTCCGTTCTTAGTCTTCCTGCTTCCAAGGGCTCTATCCCATACGGCAGTGGTTCTCAGACTTCACCATGCATTACTCTTGCAGTACTTATTAGAACTGATTGCTAGGACTCACCTCCAGCGTTTCTGATTTTTAAGTCTGGGGTGGGTCCAAGGATTTGCTGCTCTAACAAGTTCCCAGATGATGCTAATCATGTCGGCTTGGGAATCACACTTTGAGAACCAATGTTGAAGAAGAAAAGACCTCAGGGGCAAACTCACCTGATTTCCAGTTCCGACTTAGCCACTGACCAGCTGAGTAAACTGGAACATCTTATTTGCCGGTTAAAAGCTCAAATATCTCAGCTGTAAAAAATCATGATCATAACCTCACAGAACTGTTGTAAGGATGAAATAAGAAAATGTCTTTCTGGTCTTCTCAGAAAGAAGTGGAATTTATTGACCAAGACCAGAAGCACCGAGCTCACCTGGTTAGCCATTATTAACCAGGCAGGTATCACTGGCCACCAAGACCAATGTTCTATGGCAACTGTAGATGTTGTGGCCTTGGCACATGTAGGTAACCTTTTCAATGAGCAATCTCAGAACTGGCTTACTTTTCCCTTACACTTAGGCTCCCTGTGAATGCATGGTCTAAATAGAGAAGGAATGAAAGTCACTTTCATCTTCCTGGTTCCCATTCCTCTCCCTCCCTTACTCATGCCTCAGTCTGGAATCCAGCATCTAATTCCATGGGGCATATTTTGTCCTTACAAGGTATGTGCAGAGCTTACATTCCTGTGCTCAAAAGAGAGTGTGGTCTAATGGGTAAAGAGAGGGAGTGGTCGAGACCATGGGTTCTATTTAAAGTCACCCCTCTGACTCACTGAGGCATCCTAGGGAAATGGCTTAGCCTGTCTGGGCCTTGGATTTCCTCTTAGTAAAAGGAGGAGAACTGTCCCCTGCTTAACAGAGTGCTTCTGAGGGTAGAGAAGACAGTGTTTGAGAAGCACTTGGAGGTGGAGAGTTAATGTCATCAGAAAGCACATGATTTTTGAGAGGCACATCCTTGTTTCAACTTTCCCATAAGCATTAAACAATATCCACCCACACAGGCAGGAAAAGCCCCCATCCTGACCCATCTGAAGGCTTGCAGCTTGGAAAAATCTGAGAAAATGAGAAATTTGTAAGCACTTCCTCTGGGTCAGCATCTTCTCCCACCTAAGGTGTGGGGCAGGCAGAATGAGGAAGCAGGGAGAGCTCTGGTCCAGGAATCTGAATGTAAAGATTTTGGTCCAGAGCCTTCCATGACTCTGAGTTGTAGTTTAAAAGTCTGATGATCTTTGATACACTTTCCAGCTCTTTGATGCTCCAAGGTTCCATAATTTTGAATCATGAGGTCTTGTTCAGTGTGTCAGAGACCCCAAGGTAGTAAATAGAAAACAGCTCTTTACTCCAACTAAGAGACTACAATGACTCCTCTTCATAATCAGTCTTCTTCTAACTTTCCACGGAAAGGATTCCATGGGTCATCCATTCACTACTTTGTTCAGTTATTTTATTAAGTCCTTATTTGCCTTATGCTAGACACTGAACTAAGACTGGGAATACAAAGGATAAGATATGGTTCCTGCCTTTTAAGCACTTAAGGTCAAGCGAGGGCAACAGGCCCTTGGAGAAAGGCAATTCAAGAGCACAATGAATGATTCCTGAGGGTTTAAAAAGACCTCCAAAGAACAGAGGGGAAGAAAAAGAAACCATGACTTATGGGAAAGGAAAAAATGTTTTTTTGTTTGTTTGTTTGTTTGTTTTGCTGTTCTCAAGTATTTTTTTATTAATTAAAAAAGAATTAACAAAACAATTAGAAATCATTCCATTCTACATGTACAATCAGTAATTCTTAATAACATCACATAGTTGCATATGGAAAAAATGTTTTATTGAGCTGTTTTGCTATGTATGAAATTGGATGCCTTACCTACATAATTTTATTTATCCTTACATCAGTACTATGAAATATTATTATTGTAGAGATTATTTTTCACAATTTGAAGGTAAGAAGAGTTTAGCATGAGGAGGCTAACAAATTTCCTTAAGTTCATAGAGTTAGTATATAGAAGGGCCAGTACTCAAACCCATGTGTTCTGGCCCTAAAATGCTTCCTCCCAGTGGTATAAAACTTGACCCGGGCCTTAAACAATGATAAGATTTCACCCAGCAGAGAGTGGGTAGTTCTAGGTAGAGGAAGCCAAATGAACAAAACCATGGACAGTAGATTGGATTAATGGACACAAATTAAGGTTAGATGCAGTCAGCATCAGGAGATGAGATGAGAAGGCTAAGGCACGGACCCCAAATGTTCTGTATGTTATTCAAAGCAGCTGTACTTAAGCAGTGAGGAGTCATTGAAAGAGGGGAGCAACTTGATGAGATTTTTGCCTTTCACAGCTATTGCTTTGGGCAGCACAGTGAAGCATGGTTTGGAAAACCATTTCTCAGCCCTGATTAAATGATAGTGGGGAGAGAGGAACCAGTAAGGAGGTCATCACAGTGACCCAGAAAAGAGGTGATGAAGGTTTGAGCCAACCTGTGTTGCTCTGTCTACAACATTTCAGCTACTGGAAGAAATCCAGGAAAACCCACTGGACATATGGTTGGACTTCTAAAAGCTGTTAGGAAACCTGAACTGATCCCTTGGCCAAAACCCTTGGGGCTACAGAATAGGTATGAATTTAAACTAGATCAAGCCCTGAGGGTTTGCAAAAAAAACTGCTAGGTTTTTAATGAACCAGGAGTGATCCTCAAAGCTTCAAGGCCTCCAGAGGGTTCTCTCTTTTGGGAGGGGCTTAGGGAAACTTGGTCCAAATTTCCCTGGGCCTTCCCAAATACATATGCCTAAATACAAGAACTGTTCCTACCCAACTGGCCTCTAAAGATAGTTTTGTTAAGAAAAAGAGAGAGAGAGAAGGGGAGGGGAAAGGGGTGGGGGAGTAGAGGGAAGGGTAGAAGGGGAAGGGAAAGGAGGGAAGAGAAGGAAAGGGAAAAACACCAGGATTCTCAGACACCAATTGTCCTTGCCTGTCACAGGGAGATCAGGTGCCTTAGATACTGGTCCTTTTAGACCGTACAGTCCAAGACTGAGGACGCAAGAGTCTTTTAGCCACAGCAGTCCTCAGAGAAGACAGAGCATAAAGTCCAGGCCACCTGCAGTGGCAACAGAGAAAACCTGGAGGGAGTTTCAGAAGGGTGGGGGCAGAGAAGTGATTTCACCGAGCCCTCATGTCACAGATAAATACTGGATCATCCTGCAGCCCCAAGGAAGCTAAATGGGTGCCAAGAAGACATGGAAACCATGAGATGTGTTCACCAACTTGTAAGCAGCTGCCTGAAACTCTAAAAGCAATCAGGAACTGGAAATGATGATTTTTCCTGTTTCTTAAGAAAACCGAGAGACTGGTTTCATCTTTCCCTCCATCAAAGAAATCACTTCTCTCCTTTAACTCTTACCCATGCCTTCTTTCCATACCCTTACTCAGAAGGGCCATGTGCACGACACACAGCTCACCAGGGGGTAGACTTGAAGGAATTCCAGTCCCATCTTTGCCACTTACTAGCTCTCTGACCCAGCACCATTGGCTCTGTCTCTTTTCACAAAGACAAGGAAGGCATGATGTGATGATGGGGTTGGATGGGCACACTGCCCTTTAAGCTCCCTTCCAGTTATAACAATCTCTCATTTGTTTCTTTCTCCCAGCCTCCGCTCCTCATTCCCCTTATTTTAATCTTTTTTTTTTTCCTTCTCTCTGTTTTTTCTTGCTTATAAAATCTGGCTCGTGTGAGTAATGTTCATATGCTTATGAACACAGTTGGATCTTTGTGATCCATGATAATGAGAGACGGATCATGTGGATAACCTCAAACTGCAAACACTGCTCATATACATGACCAAGGAACATTCCAGTCTGACTAACAGTCTAATATTTGGTTTGGGCTGCACTCGCTGAGCATCCGTTCATTGGGTCACAGAATGGGCATGGAGAGGTTCCCTGGGAAAGCCTTGGGAAGCAATAGGAACTGAGACTGGGATGACAACATGGACGATGCACACTCCTGTTTGAAAATTGAAGGATGTCATTTTGTTGTATCACACTGCAATCACCTGTGTGTAGAGCCTGCCTGGACATGGGAATGGCAGCTATAGTGAGGGGACGTAATCACCACCAGCAGCTTTAGGAGGCTATATCTCAGGACCAAGTCGGATCAGTATTTCAGTTCCAGAGTGGCTTTGCCTGCAGAGGGGAGAGCAACACGGGGGTATAAAAGCTCAGCTCCCTTGCCCCAGCTTAGGACAACTCTACTGGCCCTTCTCAGCCCCACAGACCCCTGTGTCCCTTTGTTGGGAATGAATTTTGGTTGAACTTCTTCCTTTGCTCGATTTCTCTTCCGTCTTCTCTTTCCACAAGTGCTGATTTCAAGGGTTCTCCCTGTTTAATGTTCTGCAAGTTAAGCTTATCTCAGAGTCTGCTTCCTGGGAGCCGTCTGTGATATCCATATAGGTCTACAATTTCTAATTCACAATTCTAAAATTCATAATGCTCTGAAAACAGAAAAAATTTTCATGAGTTTGGTGCCAACATTCATTTGGTTGCAAAATATGACCTAAGTTGATTGGAGGATATTTATAGTTTTTATGTATCCTACCCAGTTTCATTACAGAAATATATTGTGTCTGATTATGGTATAGTAGTCCATATCCCACCAGAACAATGAAATAACATTTAGGATATGACTAAATTACCTTCTAAAATCCAAATTTTAATTCCCAAAATACACCTGGCCTCAGGGTTTCCTATAAGGCAGTGTGGGCTTAGGTAAAGCCTATTTTGTAACATACCTTGATGCATCTGTTGTTTTAAGGGTCATATCATCGTTATGCATTTTGAAATCTAATAAATCATGGTCTCACCCCTATCACTTCCATTCTTTTGCAAAATACTTTTTGCTTCTCTTCCTGTTTACTCTTTGAGATAAACTGAAGAATCATTTTACCAAATTACTCCCCCAAAATTGAAATCTTCATCAGAATACTATTAGGCATAAAAATTAATCTGAGGAGAATTCATATCTTTAAAGTATGTATCCATCCTCTCTAGGCACATGATAAGTCCATCACTTTATTCATGTTTACCTTTATATCTCTACGTGAGTTTTGAAATTTCTTCAGATAAGCTCCACACATATGTTACTAGGGTTTTCGTAGGGACTTAGCTTTTACTTATAATTCTGAAAGCAGTTTTCGTTTTTAATTCCCTTAATTGATTATCACTTGTTTATAAAAGAAAATCATTTCATGACTTTTCCTTCTACTGTCTCCCTTTCTGAAATTACAACAACCCTAAGAGCTTTTCAGTTGGATTTCCTTGAATTTTCTCTGTATTTAATTATGTCATCTACAAATAATGCTAATTCTGTCCTCTCTTAAAATATTCATGCACCCTCTTTCCATCGTATGCCACGTTGTACCGAGCAGTGTGTGCATAACAGTGTGAATTAATGAAGGCAATGGCAGGCATCCCGGCCACGTTCCCGTTTCATTGGGATTGTCCCTAGCACTTTACCATCGGGGAGGTTTAATGACACTTATTCTTAATAATTTACAGAATTTTCTCTAATTTTCTGAGTTTCTTTTTCATCTGTAAAAATGTATTATATTGAATTATATATATATATATATATATATATATATATATATATAGAGAGAGAGAGAGAGAGAGAGAGCTATTTGTGGGTTTACAGAGCAACCATGCATAACACAGAAAAATACAGGATTCCCAAATACTGCCCTGTTATTAACACCTTGCACGGGTGTGCTGCACAATTGAGGAGAGCACATTTTTATGGTTGTACTAGTAACTGTAGTCCCTTATTTGACTTAGGGCTCACTCTTTGTGTAGTGCAGTGCATGTCTTTTTTTTTTCTATATGCTTTTTGACGTCTGTTGAAATTACCATGTTTTTTTCTCTTTTGAAATATTGATGTGATGCAATATATTAACAAATTTCCTAATATTAAACCATTCTTGAATCTATGCTGGACCCTCTTTCATTGTAGTGATTGAGTTTTACTGATCCTTTACAGAAATTTTCTTGCTCACATTTTACGTAGGATTTTCATGTACATATTTATAACCAAGGTCCCCCTACAATAAAGGTTCTCAAATATGAGAGAGCAGAAGTATCACTGGAGAATAATCTCAAAGTGATTACACAGCCCAGAAACCATGACAAAAAAGAGAGATAAATTTGAGTAACTTTAACATTGTAATAGAAAAAATGCCCACAGTCAAAAGACAAATAGAAATTTGTTAAAAGTAAAAAATTGACAAAATGTTAATCCCATATTTTACAAAGTTCCTAAACAATTACAAAAAAAGAAGCAATCCAGTAATACAGTAAACAATGGTTATGAATAAGCAATTTACAGGAAAGAGAAACTATAAATTGACAGCATAATTTGAAAAATACCCAACCTTTTTGATGACCATTAAAATTCAAAAGTATAATAGATAGCATTTTAAGCCTATCAAAAATAGCAAAAAAATCCAAACATCTGATGATAATGCCCATTTCTGGCAAAGATTTGAAAAAATGGACACTCATATCCGTTGTTGTTTCTAGAAAAGAGCTTGGCAATAGTTATCCAAGTTAAAAATCCATGCATATTAGATCCAACAGTTCTGCTGCTCAATTTTACTATATGAATGTATTCACAAGTACGTAGAAAATACAAAACTAAACCAAAACAACTAACATAGTCTTCCACAGAAAACTGATTGAGTAAATTCAGATATATTCCTGTAATGGGTTAGTATGTCCCCATTAAAAGAAACATAATACATCTGAATGCATTGGTATCAAAAGTTTCAAATGCAAATTAGTAAATGAAGAAAGCAAGTTGCGGAAGAGTGAGCATAGTATGACCTCTTTTGTAGATATATAGAAAGGTAGATGCTGATACGCGACACACACACACACACATCTAATCATCTTAGGGGACAGGACTTGGATAAGACTGTGAGGAGGGAAAGATAAAAATACTTTTCAATGTGTATTCTCTGCACTGTTTGAATCTTTTATTTCTGGTGCTTCTGTTAAAATACATTATTAGCAGAGAGTTTCTGAGATCTTTTAATTTTCTTTTATATACTTTTCTACATTAAATTGATAATAGGATTTTGTAATCATATTCCTGGGTTCAATCTCTAATGATTCTGATTTAATAGGTCTGGAGTGGAGCCCAGGAATCTGAATTTTCTGCAAACAGTCCCAGAAGATTTAATGTAAGGTCTACAACTATCGTATTTTGCTTTTCCACAAAAGTATTGGTGCCAGGGTTAAGCTAACAAAATAAATTATTTCTGCAGCTTTCCATGATTTTCTATGATCTGGCAAAGAGTATCAGAACTATCGAGGTCTTGGCAATTTGGGGGAAAAATGCCAATAAAACAAGAGTCTTTGGGGAAATAATTCTTTTATACCTTATTCATTTTCTTCCAAGGCTATATTTTTCTATTTAGTCTTTTATTTTTTCAATAACATTGAGTCAATTACATTTTCGGTCCAAATCAAGAGTTTTCAAACATATTGACATATGTTTCACAAATAAATTTCTAATACTTTTCTTATCTAGATGTCTTATAGCCCCCTTTTTATTTCTCAATTTTATAAGTATGCTCTCATTTATCCTTGATTATCCTTTATCTATTTTTATTTTTCAAGAAGTTGATCCTTAAGCTTTCTAACCGATACTAATATCCTTCTGTTCTCTTATTCTTAAGAGAATATTATTATTATTTCATTCCTCCTATTTGACTTAAATTTGTTCTCCTGTGTTTTGAAACTAAAATAGTCATTTTTACCCTTTCCTCCTTAATCATGAAAGCATATAGAGTCATTAATGTAACAGCAAACATAATCTTAGCCTCATATCATAATTTTATAATTTTCTCATGATTGTGTAACAGTGATGATCTTTTTCTCTAGCGTAGTAGTTATTTAAGAAATTTTAAAGGAATTACCATGGGGTTGAGTGTTTTCATTTACATTCTAACTATTCATATCTGATGAAACTTCACTGCTTGAGGAAATCTAACTATGCTATATATATGTATTTTGAAATTTATCGATGCTTCCTTTGTATAGTTAATTTGTATATGTTCTGTGAACGTTTTGAAGTATACAGTTTATTTATTGATATATATGTATTCATTCATTCTTATTAATGAATATCTACTAATTTCATCCTATTAAATTATGTTATCTATATTTTGGCTACCTAATCTTCAAAATGTGGGAGGGGCACATTAAATTTTCCTACAACAATTTTGCTCCTATTCTTTTCTGTGTCCTCTTAGAGTGGTTGTTATCTTTTGTTTTTCAACTGAATCTTAAAGTCTTCAACTTATTGAAATATATGCTTGGCCTTACTTCATCTACCGGTTTTATTCATTTAGTTATTTAGCAAATATTTAACACTCACTCTATCAGGAGCAGGTAGGAGAGCCGTTTGATAGAGTCCTGACCAGTGAAGTGTAAATGAAAGTGCTAAACTGACCACCTCTTCCCTTTCCCCATCCTCCTGCCTGAGTGCTGCTGCTGGCTGGAGCTACGGCAATCACCTTGTGGGCATGAGGAAAGGGCTAAGTTTGGACGTACAATTTCTGACTTCCCTTGCTTATTGAAAATATTTGTTATTAGAAATAACACCAACTACCTACCTCCAGAATTCTTGTTATGGGAGAAAGATAAATTCCTCTTTGTATATGCTACTGAATGCCTTCATGTGTTTGTAGCCAAATACATTCCTACTTTTTATGTATTTGCTTTGACTTCAATTCTTTCAACACCTATTTGAAACTACGATTTCCACATTATAAAAATCAAGCATTACAACAACTGTTTACTCTAAGTAATGAAAGAAATTAAAATGCTTTTAGTTCACCTCACTTCCCATTTTCAAATCTTTGCAAACATAATTTTTGGCATAAAATTTTTATTTTGATTTTATTTTTACATTACATATCTTCTTCATAGCAGGTTTAATTTTGTAATCATATCTATAACAATTATTTAGAATGAACACTACCGTGTTCAATACTATCAATTCACACTGTCGTTCTTTCATGTGGCACTTGTCCATACTTGGGGTCAAACTTTGAGTCCATCTTTTGGGTAATTGGCGTATATTGTTGGGCACACTTTCCAAGAAGCTACAAAGTGCTATTTCTCTTTAATCCACCATAATTAAATATGTGTTCTGCCCTTAAACACGAACAACATCCTGTCGTGAGAGATACCGACCCCTAAAGCCGCAGGTGTCACCGTGGAGTCAAGAGCAGCTGCAGAAGGACAGGGAACCAAAAGCCTCAGTTGTGCTCAAGGGAGCCACCTACTGTGTCGCTCTCACATTGCCCGCGTCTAGTCTGGGGAATGCCATTTTCAATGAGTCAAAACTGTTTTACTGACTTTCCTTAATCTTTAGAAAACACAATGTATCCATGGGCTTGAAAAAGCAGTTCTTTCTGTTGGAAGTGCAACCATTCTTAAAGAAAAGTAGTTGACTTGATAAACTGCCAGAAGGCACTTATAACTAACAATCTAGCAACTGATGATGAAATGTATCTTTCCAGTGATGTCGTGAGTCAATACCAGGAGAAGGAAAAGACGAAGGCCACATGCTCTTATTTCAGTCAGATCCAGCCCTGCCTGTGAGATTCCACGTGTAACATTTACCCAGCGTTTTGGAAGATGGCGCAGTGTGTTTGAACAGACCCTGACAAGCCACCAAAACCTCTAGATTGGAGGCTCTGCTCAAACCACTACAAACTACATGACTTTGCCCAAGTCAATGTACCTCTTGGAAATTCTTTTTTTCTGAGCAAGAGATTAAATCAGTGAACTCAGAACCATTTGTCAAAATAAATATGGCTAGAACACAAGTATACAAAAGGGAGGAAATAGGAGTGGTTCCCGAACATCCCTGAACCCTAGGTCTCTGTGGAAGTCAGTTTTGAAACCATTCGATCAAATGATTACTTAGACATTCTCCAGCTCTTACTTTCTCCATTCTAAATGAAGCATGTTAAAAAAAAAATGATAAAATCAGAGCCATTTATCTCCATCAATATAATATATCCATCAGCTTCAGTACTGTGTCCATCTATCCAAATTGTGTGATTGAAAGAGGGCAAGAAAAACAAAATAACAAAAAGGAAAAATTGGCTTTGCTCTAACTATCTCAGAGTCAAAGGAAAGGTGGCTACTATTTTGGGATCTTTGCCAGAGCTCCTGCATTTTCCCTGAAACGCTGCACATACGAGACACCAAGAGCCCTCTAATGGAAAAAGACAGAGGGCACAGGAGAACTTATCAATATGAATACCTTTCCCCCTGAACCCTGCAGGCTCCATTTGCTCCGTAAGACATTTCTGACTCGGGAGAGAAAGAGTGCTTAGCAGGAGCCTTTGTCCTCATAGCAGGCTTCTCCTGTAAGCCAAAGTAAATTGAACGGAGCAATGTACCCAAACTACACTGGACTTGATAGTACAAATGAGGAATAAGTGGGGACCAAGTGTGTGGTTTCATTCCTATTTCATGACGATGACAGATCACAAGAGCACTGTAATCCAAATGGTGGGAGAGTCTATAGCCATCCCACATACATTCTCCCCTGTGTGTGCCCCACCCCGACCTCCTTTCCTTCTCATCACACACAGTTCTGCAAAATAGAGAAAACTGTTAAATAGATAATGGCAGAAAAGATCACTGACCTAAGTGCATTTATGTGGCTATTTATTAGCACGGTTTCTTATCATTAAGGGGTTGGGGACATTTTATTGAAGCCTAAACTTTAACCACTCAGATTTCATTCCTTTGTTTTATTTAGACTTGACATACAGCTGTCCCCATAATTTATATTTGACATATCCAGTTTCCCTGATTATTCAGGAATGCTGCTATCCCTCACTGAATGGAAATGCTTTTTTGATAATAGGAAGTATACTTCCTTTATCAGTTGTCCATTTTTGCATAATAAATCACCCTAAATCTTAGGGCTTACACAATGAACATTTATTATCTCACAGTTTCTGTGGTCAGGAATTTGGGAGCAGCTTAGCTGAGTGATTTTGGCTTGAGGTCTCATGAGGATGTGGTCAAGATGTTGGCCAGAGCTGCAGTCATCGGAAGGTTTGCCTCGGAATAGAGGATCCTCTTACAAGGCTTGTCACCTGGCTGTTGGTTGGAAGCCTCAGTTCCTCACCATGTGGCCGTCTCCATAGGGCTGCTTGGGTGTCCTCACAACATGGCAGCTGGGAGCCCAGAGTGCAACCAGCAGGTGGTCTCTGCCAGCTAACAAAATCCAAGAGAGAGAGAGGTCCTTTATGACCTGGTCTCAGAGTTCGCACATTTATTATGCATCACTTCTGTCACATATTATTTGCTAGAGGTGAGTCACTACCGGGCAATCCACCCTCAAAGAGAGAAAAGTCAGGTTTTACCTGTTTAAGGGAAGATTATCAAAGAATTTGTGGACATATTTTAAAATCGCCAAACCTTTCTTTAAAATAGTCTGGACTATGAGAATGGAAAGTTTGAAAACAAATTACTTTAAGAATAACAATTCAGATGCCTTATGGGACTTTCTGTAGTATTTTGTTAGCTGGCAGGGGCACAGTACACATACATGTTGGTTTACAGATCATTAATTACTTAACAATGAGATTGGGAACCAGAGAATCTTTAATTTAAATGTTAGGAAGTAGAAATAATTGCAGATTTTTCTGTAATGATCTTGCAAATTAATGGGGAAAATTATTTAATTGACAGATTTTCAGGAAAATATCTGCAGTCTACAGTAAATCGGCCTTAGAATTTTTTTGCTTTGAAGATCAGGGAAGTTGAAAATTAAAGGCCAGTCAAAATGAAGAGGTAAATGATAAGTAAAAGATGTTAAGGAAGATATTAATGCTTCTAACATATCTGGTGGTGACAAAGATAAAGAAATTGGCAGTAAATTTTGGTATGGCTACAATAACTTCTTTTAAATCATTCTCACAATTTAGCCAAATCTTATAATAACTCCTGGAAGAAAAGAAGCAGCAAATAACTTTCCCTTTATTTTCCCTTTTATAGGTGGAAGAGAGAGACTGAAGCTCAATGTTAGTATATCAAAACCAGCAGTTAATTCTTGCCAAAAGTGAATAAATAAAAACCAGTCAAGCTAGGTTGTTTAGCATAGTGGTGAGGAGTCAACTTGTTTGCATAATTTTGTTCTTTTCATTTTCCAACTGGTTGTTTCAGCATCATACAAATAAAGCTCTATTCACCCAAACCCCAAATAAAAAGTTCTTTTGGCAGAGTCAAAGACATTTGCACTAATTAAACAAACTATAAGTTTAACTGATAGAGAGTCATGCGAACAAACTTCTTGAATAAAAAATGTATTTTAAGTATTCTTAGCAAGTGCCTGGGTGTATTGGATTGAATAATAAACCAGAAAAGGTAAGGTGTCTTGCTGGTGGCCCCCATGTTTTCTAGCATTTGTCTCTTGATTGGGACCATTCGTTTTCCCCTCTCAAACTTACTAGTTAGAAAACTGTGTATTTCAACAAGGCATGACACAGTTCTCCCATCTGTTCCTATTTGCCTCCTATTCAGACACACAAGGTGTTCCTGAAACTGTGCTTTTTTTTTTTGCTTTGGATAGGTTTTCTGCCCCAAAATTGCAAACTTACTTAGTACTAACCAGCTGAGAGGAAGGCTGCAGTGTCTGACATTGTGTGGACCTCTCCTAGACATAGAGAATATTATGAGTGAGAGATGTTCTCTTACAAAGCCAGTCCTTTCTTATTGACATGGCTTGGCTATTCCAAGTGTGGCCCCTGGACGAGCTGCATTTAGATGATTAGTAATACAGAAATCTCAGGCACCACTGCAGACCTATTGAATCAGAAACTACTTTTTAGCCAGATTTCCCATGATCTGTATGTGGATTTAAGCTTTGGAGCCCTGGTCTATTGAACTCAGGTCAGATACATTTACATTCTGGATAAAGGAGAAAATTTTACACAGGGGCTGGGCTATCAGCTGCTCTCCCCACACCCCATCCCCAGCTGGGTTATACTGGGAATTTCAACCTAGACTCAGACTAGACAGAAAGGTGCTACATGCCAAACGTCCACCTCCTCATAGCTCACCTCCATATGTAGCAGGAACTTGGGTATCTGACCAGGACATCCAGACCAGCTGGATTTCAGTTAATGGCTGCTAATAAAGGTTTGCAAATGAAATCATTCGGACCAACTCTTACTAGCATAAGGGAAAGTGACCAAGTCAAAGAATATGTAAAGGTATGGAAAAGGGGACCCAACTCAGACATATTTCAACCTTTTTAGTCAACTTTCCATCTCTCCATTAATTTGTACATAAACAGGACAGCTTACAAATGTAGGCACAAAACTGAAAAGTTCTGTTTGGGACTGAATCAGAAGCAGAGTTACACACTCATATCCAGAAATAGCCAACATATAAATATAGGACTCAGGTACTTGAAAACACACCTTAATCACTTGCTTATAAGAAACAATAATACAGGTATCAAATAGTTTTCAGTAGACTACAAGGCTTTTACTTTCTTCCACTGTATTCCATGACTCTCCCAAGGGCCTGTGGTGTAGATTTGATATCATCACCTTCTCCATTCTACACATAAGGAAAGAGGTCCTGAATAGCTGAAGTTCTCCCCCTATAACCGCTGTTAAATGGCAGAGCTCCCACTAGATACAGGCTCTGTGACTCCAGCGCAATATTTTTCTTCCCCCTGTAAGCACTGCTTGGCTATAAAACTTCTTACTTTGCACTTGGAATGACTGTTGATGGCTTACACGAGCTACTCATATGAGACCAGCCGGTCCTCTACGTGATGAAGTTGCCTAGTGCTTTGGAAACTATGTCAAATGCAATCCCCCCAGCCACTGCTCAGAGGTTGCTTCAATTCTTTAGCAGAGTATGAACAAAGCAATAACCCTGGAATAGTAGCAATTTGGCTCCTACCGTCCTAGAAAGCAATAAGAAATTTAAGTTCCAATGTCAGACTTCCTATTTAAGTTGTCATTTTCCTCGGTTCTTTGGAACTGGGTTTAAAAACACTGTTATTTTTTTAATTTAGTTTTGCGTGTGTGGCTCATAGAATTGTGTATGCTTCTTCAAGCCCAATGGCAGAACCCACTCAAACCCTAGTTTACCCAAGATCCTCCTCAGCAGAATGCTTTGCAAGAGGAAATATTGGAGTTGGTATTCATAATTCTATTGGAGCGATCTCCAAAGTGCACCAAAGGAAGCTACGAAATGTTTAGGGAAGAAGGACCAATTAAATTAAAAAAACTAGCATTCCATCCTCACTTCTGCTGGGCACAGTTCTAGGCACTGGGGCTAACAAACTGATTTTATTTAAGCAAAAAAAGAAAAAAAAACCTTAAATTTTATTTAAGTAAGAATTTAAATAAAAAATGGTATAATGTGCATTGGGTGGTAGACTAGATATGAAGTACGATGAATATTAATGGGGGCGAGGTGTAAATGGTGACCTCTAATGGCTACAACTATGTGTTTGGGAGGTGGGGGGAGGGATGCGCACACTATTGAGCTTGAAAGGTTAGTAGAGACGCACACCTGGTCAACAAGGCAGAGAAGGTGTCTACTGCCTGTTCCAGGACTGGCCTACCTGGGCATACCTGCCACTGTTCTCATCATTGTGTCCAGGGCAGACGTTATTAAATTGCCATAGCCCCCTTCCTCCATCACCAAGACACAGTCTCATTTTAATACTTGTCAGTAGGGTTCCAGAGAGCACGACCAGCCCATCCAAAACTTGACAGGAGATGAAGCCTCTTTGTCACTTGACCCTATTCCAAAGCATCTTCTTAAGGTGTCCCTTCTTAAAGCCAATCATGGTGACTTAATCCAATCATTTCCCAGGAGGATCATTTAAATGAGCCTGAATGAGGAGGAACACTTCTCCATTTGGAATGTTTCCTTCCAGTGGAGGAAATTCATTGTGTGAAACTCCTGATTTTATTTACTCTGTCAGTTTTATTTCCTCTATCCTAGCAAAGGAAGACTAAATTATCTGATTGTTAAATTTGCAAAGAATGGTCCCGGTATGGATAGCTCATCTCTCATTTTCCTTTATGGAAGAGGGGTGGTCAGCATCGCCATCCCACGTGTCTTTAGTGGGTGACGCCTGCCACATCCAGGCTAAATTTCACTCAATGGGTTAATTTGGCCCTTACACTAAACTACATCTTTCAGGAAAATGCAACAGGTAACACAAGGAATATTTCAGATGATTATATATAATAAAGGAATAAAAGAAATGTCATGGGGGATATGAGAAAGCAGATCTCCTTTCTGCATTCTAGTGCTATGTACTTTTATGCCAAAAACCATCTTTACATTATTTGTTTCCCCCAGAGAACCGGGGGAAGGAGGGGCCTAGCAGTAAATCCAAAAGAATTGCAAATCTTAAGGAAGAGCTGATCACTTAATCCAGAGCTTTGTGGCTTGACAGAAAGAATGGGAATGGCACACTTAGAAAGGTCAGTTATTGCCTAAGACTGAAAAAAGTCTTCTTAGCTGGGGACATTTCTAACATTTTCTAGGTGTGCGGTGTTATGTAACCAATTTCTCTCCAACTTTATACGTTAGTGTAAAAATATGCAGATCGTTTTAATAATGATTCCCAATAAATCATGCTTCCCTGTGTCCATTCCTTTTTGCCTTGGAATTTTATCACTCCTCCCATCAAGAGATGAGGTCTCTTTCCCCACCTTTTGAATCTGAGCTCACTTTGTGATTTCCTTTGACCAAAAGAACATTGCAGAAGTGACACTACAGGACTTTTGAGGATAAAACTCATGAGGCCCTGCAGCTTCCATTTTCATCTATTTTGGAACACTCACCTCCACTAATGACTGATAAGAACCAGGTAGAGAGGCTACCTTAAACCCTTGAGACAATGGGACTATCTCACATGCGTGGGCCCAGGCTAGACCAGAAGGAGAACCAACTAGCTGAGCCCAGCAACCCAGAGATTTATTATTATGAGAAATAATAAATCATTTTTTTAATCATGATATTTTGGGGTGCTTTGTTATGCTGCAAAGACTCATTGGCAAAAGGATTGTGCTTATCTGTAAAGATAAAGCTTTCTTCAGAACCTGTTTCACCACTGAACATGAAAACCTATATTTTTGTCTTTAACCTCTTAAAAGCCACACGCACTTCCTTTATTGTAGGGCAACATTGTTTCCTTCCCTCAATCCCTTAGGCTCTCTTAGAAACCTACTTAATTTTGTATCAAGAATTTTTAGGAGATGCTACAGTTGACTAAACTCATTTCCCATTCTTGTTGTCCTCTTAACTAAAGGCACATCTTCTCTCTCAGATTAACATTCCATACCTAAAATATCTTCTTTTCCTCCCATATTATCCAAAGGAATTGAATTTCAATGGGGAAGACATACATTTCTTGCAAGAAGAAATACATTTTTTGTTGTTTTCAGATAAATCCTTATCTTGTCCATAACACATGCCACTCTGGCTGTTCCCAGCTAGGCACAGGGACTAAATTGCTGCTAATTAGAGATAGGCAAGCCTCAAAGGGATTTAACTCAGATTCCAATTTGCAAATGGGGCTTGTGTTTGGATTTGGATTTAGATTGGGCTAAAACTTTCCTTTGCATATTAACTTAAAACTCTTGTTCTTAAACCCAGCCAAAATGTTAGATTCTCTCTTATGCATGGGGACACACACAGAGTAAAACAAACAAACAAACAAACAAAAAACAAACTTATTTTCAAGTTTAGAGCGAGAGTTTAAGTTGATAAATCTCAGCCAAAGGAAAATTGCAGATTCATAGTTGGAAGCGATCTTCCTGTGGCCTCATTAGCAACAAATCTCTATCTTTTTGGTGACAAACACTGGGTAGAAAGGCAAAGAGGTGGTCACAAAATCTGTTCTTTTTGTGATGGCTAATAGTCTAACTGCATTTTCACAGAATCACTGGATTATTTTGGAAGTTTTAAACAGATACGAGTCGAACACTTACTGTGTGCATTTGATCATTTAATCTGCAAAACAATCATAAGAGGTGGAGCTATTATCATACCTATTTTGCAGATGAGTTACCTGAAGAGAGAGAGATAAGGAGGCAACCATGCCATGCTGTCATCTGTCGCTTGATCTCAGTGCATTAAAGAGCAACACATGGTAACACAACAGTAATCCCTGAAAAGTTCTTCTGCCATGAATACTTATAGAGTAACTATGTTATTCTGAAATTAACTGTAATTAACATCACATAATTCACAACTAAGGCTTGAACCCCAGAATTTCAGAATTTAGTGATCAATCTAATCCAGTTCCTTGATTTTGCATATTATAAGCCTAATGCTCAGAGGAAGACAAAATGTGTGACCCGTTCAAGATCATACAGGGTTTATTGGTAAACTGTGGTTTAGACTATCGTGCAGTCTGCGCGTTATAGCTGAGGGTGCTCAAGGGTGAGGGTAGATTGTCTCTTGGAGAGGTGGACTGCATTTCCCAGGATGTTCCTACTCAGGATAGCATTTATCTTGCTGAATTCGTGGCCACCCAGGACATGGCCTTCCGTGTTTTGTACTCAGCACACACAACAAGCTTTTACGTCAGCAGGAGAGCACCATGTTGTAGAACCCCTCCACTTTGGAATCACACTTCACAACCTACAACAACAACATTTAAGGAGGAGGTCACCCCGAGGAGGCACTTGTGATGCCTGTTATGGGCCCCCGTGTAAGCGGACTGTGACCAAACGGAGGTCCCCACCCGTCCTTGCCTTCCCCTACTTCACTCAGCACAGCCTTTTTTTCTATGAATAACTCTTTCTTACGACTCAAAGTAGGCTCCCTCATTTTCCCTTCCTTAGATAACAGTGTCGTATGAACTCCAAGTGTGATTTCCAAGTGTGTTATCTCCTAAGGCTGCCGTCTTTCTCCTCTGCCTTTCCCAGAAGATCAAAACTGATGCTTCTCCCTCCTGGACTGTCCCTAACAGTGAGCTAGCCAGGCCCCTGCTGCTACTCCCAGCACTGCTGGGGATTCCAGAGGTCCTGGTTCAGAGAGCCCCACGGACCACTTTTCTTGTCCTACTCTTGACACACATGGAGACAAATAAAGCAAATAAGTGATAGCACACCACAGGGACGAGAGTAAGCCACTCCCTCTGAGGACGGCATGTAAAGGAGAGCCAAATGCACCCTGGTTTCTCAGCCCATGGGCACACCAGGCTACGGCCATGTCATCAGGGATGGGAAGAGAGCGATGGAGGCTACCTCAGATGCTATAGCAAAGCAGTGACCCTCCATGTAGACATCTCGGAAGTGGTCTCTGAGGGGTCCTGCAATTAAGTCTAAGTGAAGCAAACCCATATGACTTTTCTGATTTCTTTTTCTGAATTCCTTTGCACTCTGCATGTGTTCACTGAGGTTGCCTTTCACAGCTGAGCGACCAGGGATGATGCTTAGAAACCAGTATCCCACAGCACTCCCATTCTCAGCTCCACTGGGAACGGATTTGTCTCTGCTGAGCAGATAGGTGGTGAACTCTTCCCCTCTTCAAGATCCCTGGAGCGTTTTATTTTTCTTCTTCTTTTTACTTTGAGTTGAGAATGCTCGTGTGAAAGTCACAACACACTCCCTCCCCCTGATTCAGCCTTGGCCACGGGATTAGTTTCTCCCCAATGCCAACCTCTCCTCATCTATTAGGTGTTGGCAGCAGCAGGGATTCAAGCCCCTTCAGTTGGCTCCTGGCTGAGGCCTTCGGAGGCCAGGGATTGAGCAGGTGAGGGGGGGTGGTTTTTTGCTTTTTGTGGGGTTTTTTAGTGGGAGGGTGATAATGATAAGAATTCCAGGAAACCAGGGAGTGAGGAGGAAGCACAATTCTCAATCTGGGTGGTTTCCAATATGCTCCTTTCATTCCAAGGATCTCAGAGTTGTATCTGCTTGCTTTTCTTTACACTGTCACTACCCGTTCACTCGTGCATGTGTGTGTTGTTTTGCTCTGTTTTTACAAATACTCCATACCCACTCGTTGGTCTTTTATTACTGCTGCTGCCGTTGGCTGGGTTAATATGGGTGAGGGCGTTAAAGATGAGAGGAGCCACTCAGTACCTTTATACCTAAAACAGTAAAAATTCAAACCCCTTACCTGTAGCTGTGCTTCTTAGCAAAGAAAATTTAAGTGCCCCAAAATGTGTCTCATAGAAGCAGAAGGAAATTATTACTTCATGCAAATACAGTAGCTTCAGTTTCTTACACATGAAATTCTCCAGGAAAACAGGGGTGGGGGGGGTGAGATAAAAAGGAAGGATGAGCACATGGAATTCTTTTGGGCCAATTACTAAGCTCCAAAATGTCCTGGGCGGTAAACACTGCCCAGCCAAAGAGCAAAGCTCAGGATAAACTCATAGAAACTGATCTGCAAGGTGTCAGTTCAACTCCTTGTCTGGAGAAGTTTGACCTTTTAAATTTATAAGAAGCGAACAAATAATAAAAGCTTCCTTCCAGGAAGGTTTTATTTTTATTTCTGGGGAATTGTTTTCCTACTGGAGGACTGGCTCCTTCCAGCACTAAAATGGTTTTGTTGTATCCATTGGCATTGATGAGTCTCTTTTGTTGCAAGAAATAGGGAGTTATGCAGGTCACAGCAAAATACGGGGCTTAACCCAAACCACATTAAAGAAGGCAAGTAGCGTAGGACAGTAGAGAATGGATCCCATTCACTTCTCCACGATCTCTTTTTTATTGAGGGGACATGGCCCTTTGGCTGCTGTTTCTCTCTTCCTGCCTCTTTTCATCATCTATCTCATGTTTTGTACATCCTTTCTCTACCTCAACAGATATTTTTAAGTGAATGGATAAATAAATGTGCATAGCTTTCCTTCTTTCATAGCCTTTTTCAAAGCTTTCACTTAGCATCCTTGTTGAACACTGCTGCTTGGTGATACAAGTGTGTGTGTGTGTGTGTGTGTGCATGCATAAAACTTCAGCTCTAGCTCCTCCTACCTCTGCCTGATTTCTCAAGTCAAATTCCAAGGAGAGAGAGAAACAACCGACCTAGCAATTAGCCACTGGCATAATTGAGCAGTTTCTTCATGTCAGGTCATTATGCAGATCAGGGCCAAACCCTGACCTAGCCAGGTTTTCCGTTTGTTTGGTTGGTTGTTTTGTTTGATCCTGTCTGCATCAGGCTGCTTCCCACTAGTTTTACCAGGTTTAACAAATGCAAGAGACCATATTTGGGACACACCTACATTATCAAATTATATATTATTTATCTTACATTCAGATTTAACTGGGTATCCTGTATTTGATCTGGCAGCTCTGCTCCCCATCCAAAGAGTTTGAATGGGGCAGTTTAAATAGATGAGATTTTCAGGTGCCATGATCAACATTGTCAACCCTCAGTCTTCAAAGGAAGTTTGCCTGAATCACGGATGTGATCACCGTCTTAATAGACAGAAGACATTAAACACAATTAACCATTTCTGATAATACTGGGTCAGGTTGTGTCAAATTTGGCTCTATATTCAGGGCTTATGGTTGTACATAGCTGTTAGACCTTGCACTGGAATTTCCACCTTGGTTGCTTTTTCTAGATTGGAACTCTCCCCTCTCTGTCACTTCTCACTTCTCACTCTGGCAGTGTGCTTGCCTCTTTTGCTTTCAAATTTATAATTATTCATTATCTGTCATATAGACTAAAACACAATAAACACTTCCCCCCAAGAGACCCCTGCCCACATCCACCTGCTCAAATCATGGCCCCACCACTGGTCACCTTGCCTAAGCCAGAAACCTGTGGCCTGCTAGACTTTCCCCTCTCCTGTTCTTAGCCCATAAAATGAGTCAGTCGTGAGTCTTGACAATTTTGTCTTCTGATCATATTATTAATGTTTCCCCTTCTTTCCATTCATACTAATAGGCCCCCATTTCGGTCTTTTTTTAACTCTGGCTGGGCCTATTGAAATATCTACCTATCCGTCTTCCTCCACCATTCTGATTTGTGCACACTAGTCTGAGAACGTTCTATCTGAAACACAAGTCTGCCAACCCTCACTCTTCACTATGCCTCCTTTACCCACAGCATGTGCAGTGGCCCTGGAACCAGACCCCGCAAAACTCCTGAGCCTCATCTCCTACCTCTCTTCTTGCTCTCACCTTGAACTTCACACTCTGCGAAAACTAAACAGTCTGTACTCCATCTCCCATGAAACACCATTTCACACCTCAGCGGCTTTGCTAATGCTGGGTCCTCTGCCAGGAACACTCGACAGCTTAGCCAGCTCCCCCTAATGTCCTTGAGAACTCAGTTTAGATGCTCTCTCCTCATTCCTCTCTTGACCTAATACCAGTAGGGCCACATGCCTTTCCTTTGTGTCCTCATAACATCCAGGATATCTCTTCTATGATACTTAAAACTTAACATCAAAGTTATTGAAACGAACTTTTCTTAAACTAGATTATCAGCCTCTTGAGGGTAAAGGTACTGTTTATTTATTCTGCGTGCTGAGTAACTAGCAAAGTGCCTTCCACATAGGAGATGACAGATGCTGATAGAACTAACTGTGGAAACCAGCATACCTAACATATTCTTGGGAGCCTCTCTTCCATGATCAGCACCCATCTCTGCTCGGCCTCCACACAGCCCTATATTGTAGCTGCTGCACCTAATGACAGATCATGGCACTTCCAGGCAGCTGGCAGTGTAGATTTTGTTAAGATAGATACAGGTCTTCCTCTGGGGTATTACATTTCCTACAAGGTCCTCAACCAGAGGAGCTTTGCGTTTATTTCTTACAGTCCCTATTATACAACAAAATTTATTTTATTGCAGAATAATCTCAGCTCCCTACAGCCCAAACTTGGGCAGGTTTCCCTGAAAATCGACTTAAAGGGCAATGGAAGCAGCAGCATCCAGTCCTTACAGAAAACCCTTCTCACCAGTGATCAACAGTGTCCCCACATGGGGTCCAGGACTCAACCCCCCTCATCTTCCAGATTAGTGCCCTCCTGCCCATCGGGAGACAGAGCTTAGTTTTTTCATCTTCATTTAGGCCAACACTCATTCCTCACTATTCCAAGTGTCTCAATGTCAGTGCCCTTAAAATGCCAACTGCTGTTTCTCTCAGGGCACCATTAAATTTCATGGAAATGAGATTCTTCGAGGCCTCTCTCTTGGCCATCCCATCCTTCTTTCCAGGGGATTTTCTCCATTTTCCAAACTCATGCTTTTCGTAGAAATGGCTTCATATTTGAATAAAGCAGGTGGCCCTTTCAAGAGAGGCTAAAACCTCTCCTAAACAGTGATGATCCTAAGGCATTACTGCCAGCTCTTCTGAAAATGTGCTTTGATATTCATGATGGGTGACAGTCAGGTTATTTAATGACTTTAGACCCATTGCATAAAAGTCTGCATTTTTCTCACTCACAGACCAACCATGTATACTGAATACCTTATATTCTGCAGCAGTTTTTGTTAAAAATGACCTCTCCAATTAGAAAGCAGAGTTTTAAAGCTCATTAAATAACCCGACAGCCCTCTATGTTCTTCACACTCAAACAATCAATTCAGCAACAATCCTACATAAGGTTTGAACTTCGATTTCCCAACCCAGCATCAGATATCTTACACGTCAGTAACTGTTCTCCTCTAAAACTTTGTCCTAGCCTCTTTCTCCTGAAGATAACGCATATGGAACTTGTGAATAATCTTCTGTTTTGTCCCTCAAAGCAAACCACAGAAAGTTCCCCAGCAGGTAGTAATTCATAGTTAAAAAAATTCAAAATTAAATTGAGAAGTCAAGAGAGGTCTTGTTATTTATGCATAAAAAACTATCCCAAAACTTAATACAAGTTATATTATACCTCACAGTTTTGTGGGTCAGAAATTCATGAAGGGCTCAGCTGGGTAATTCTTCTGCCCATCATAGCACGTGAGTTGACTCAGTGGTTCTCCTCTGGCAGATGGGCTGCTTTGGAAAGACAGCTTCATCCACATATCTTCACCTTGATGGGGATGGCTGGAAGGCTGGACTCATTTGGGGCTGCCAGCTAGAGCATCTGCATGTGGTCTTTCCAGGATGGCTGTCTCAGGGAAGTCGAACTTCTTATTTGTTGTCAGCTTCTCACGGAACAAGAGTTCCTAAAGAAGAGAAGAGCTTCTGGGCTCTGAAGTCTTGGGTCCAGAAAGTAGCACAGCATCACTTCCAATATAGTCCACTGGTCAAGCAGTCTCACAGATCACCCAGTATAAGGGAGCAGACATAGACCTTGCCTCTCAGTGGGAAGAAGAGTAGAGAATGTGCTGCCACTTTTCAATGTCCCTCAGAGAGTGCCTCCTGAGAAATTTGCAGAGAGCTCAGCACAGCATTCATTATATCAGCAAACATTTATTGAGTATTGCTATTGAGTGCAGGATGGTGTGCTGGGTTCCAGAGTGAGACAGCAGACTAGAGGACCCCAGGCTTGAGGCAGCTTGCAGACGGTTATCGACAAATCCACAGTGTTCATGTTTAAATATCTGAATTTATTATCAACTTTACAAATCTGGGGTTTTCCCAGAGAACCTCTTTTGTTGCTCATATGTGGCCTCTCTCTCACTCTCTAAGCTGACACAGCAAATGAATTCATTGCCTTCTCCTCTACAGGGAGGTGTAAACCTTCCTGGCAACATGCAACAGAAATCCTGGGATGAGCTGGGACTCAGCATCAAGGGACTGAGAAAACCTTCTCGACCAAAAGGGGGAAGAGAGAAATGAGACAAAATAAAGTGTCAATGGCTGAGAGATTCCAAACAGAGTCGAGAGGTTATCCTGGAGGTTATTCTTTATGCATTGTGTAGGTATATCCCTTTTTAGTTTGTGGTGTATTGGAGTGCCTGGGGGGAAGTACCTGAAACTGTAGAGCTGTGTTCCAATAGCCTTGTTTCTTGAAGATGATTGTATAATGATACAGCTTTCACAATGTGACTGTGTGATTGTGAAAACCTTATGTCTGATGCTCCTTTTATCTACAGTATGGACAGATGAGTAAAAAAAGTATGGTAAAAAATAAATAGTAAGGGGAATAAAGGTTAAAATAAATTGAGTAGATTGGAATACTAGTGGTCAATGAGAGGGAGAGTAAGGAGTATGGCATGTATGAGTTTTTTCTTTTTCTCTTTTTCATTTCTTTTGCTGGAGTGATGCAAATGTTCAAAAACATGATCATGGTGATGAATACACAACCATGTGATGATTTTGTGAGTCATTGATTGTACACCATGTCAGAATGTTTGTATGTTTATTTGTTAAGGATTGACAATAAAAATATTTTTTTTTAAAAATCTGGGGGTTTCATTTAAAATTTGAGTTTTCAGCTTCTCTGGGAAAAAAAGGAATCTCATTAGCACCTAGTCAGAACTCCCAGAGGGCCACACCAACTCGAGCTGAATCCCTGAATCCCTGCCCCCGTTCAGACAGGGTACCTGCTACCCAGTTCGCCCAAGTCCTCACCCCTGCCATGTCACTCATTAATGTTAACTGCCTGGCCCCTTTGGACATTTGAATTTTCCACTCGAACTCTAGAGATGAAAATTGGGTAACTGAGGTTGCCCAATTTTTCCTGTGTCAACAAAGTCACAAGCTTTGGAACTGGGTATGGGGCCTTTTTTAGTTCCTTATACTGTTCCTTGGGGGCAGTGATTTTATAAGTATGCATATCACAAGTAGTATGAGAGAGAGTTTTAACTAATATAGAAATGATTTTATATTTTAATAGTTTTGTGCCTGTTTCAATATACATTAAAAAATATATATTGCCAGCATATTAAACCCCTGATTTGCAATAAAAAAAGTTTAAAAAACTTCGCTTTTTAAAAACTTATGTAGTGGTTCTTCCATATAAAATATTGATTACATATAAAATATAAAGAATAATACAGTAAACATTAAACATATCCACAGAACATCATAGAAAAAAGACATTATGAACAACCAAGGGTGCCCTTGCTTGGCTCTTTCTGAATACATCCTTCCTCTGGCCCCTTCAGAAGAAAACGATGTCTTATATTCTGTGTTCACAATTCCATTATTTTTCTTTATAAGTTCACCACATATATGTGTATCCTGAAATAATGTGTGCTTAGTTTTGGCTTGTTTCAGAATTTGTATATATAGAAGCATTCCGTGTGGATCTGTGACTTGCTTTTTGCTCCTTGCTATGTTTGTGAAATCCATCCTGTTGATCCATTCATTTTCACTGCTCTCAAGTAGTCCACTGTGGTATGTGTGACATATTACAACTCCTACAATCCTTTTTCTGTTGACGGACAGAAGAATTCTGTATTTTGGGGCTATGTGAACATCCATCTACATGTGCACGAGTACAACAGTTTCTGTAGAGTATGTACCTATAAGGGGAATATCGTAATGTTAGAATGTACTCATCTTCGTGTATTCCAAATATTGCTAAATTGTCTTTGCAAAATGATTTACACCCTGCCAGCAATACATGAGAGCACCCAATGTTCTACATTTTGGTCAACCCTTGGTGTTACTGGACATTTCAGTTTGTACTTCTCTGGGCAACATAAAAGAATATTTCTTCATAGATTTAATTTCTAGTTCTCTGTCTAGAAAAATTGGCTGCCCAATTTTTCCTTTTTTTTTGTGCATTCTGCTTCTTTGTTCATGGAATGCCTATTCACATCTTTTCTATTGGGATGTTTTTCTTTTTCTCATTGTTTGTAGGCATTCTTTATAAATTTTTGATACTAATCCTTTGTCAACATTATGTGCTATAAAACCTCAAAGCCTTTTTGCATTTTATGGGTTTTTGTACTTTATTAATAGTGTGCTTTGCTGGAAACTTTAAATTTCAATCTAGTTAAATGTATGAAACATTTTGCTTGTGTTTTGAAATTCTTTGACTTGTTTAATCATTGTCTCCCTGCCCTGAATCTATAAATATGTTAGAAAAATTTCTTTCTAAATATTTAAGGTTTTATTTCTCACCCTTAAATCTTTGGTTTTCTTGAGAATCATTTTTTACATATGGTGTGGACTGGATAGTCAATCTCACCTCTTCAATGTGAATAATCAATTTTCCCATCACTGTGCTCCATTTCTCTCCCATTGTGCAGGCTCTGTCTTATGCCAAGTTTTCATATGTGCAAGGATCTGTCCCCCAGGTTTTTAGTCTATTCTAGTGATCTATTTTTCTATTTCTGTACCATTGGTCCACTGTCTCAATTAACATGCCTTTAAAACATCACTTAGGGCCTGTTCTTCTTCAAGAATGTTCTGACTGTTCTTGGTCATTAGCTCTTCAATGTAAATGGAATCTCATTTTTATAGCTGTTTTCTAAATATTTATTTTTGGTGTACAGAAATTCTTTTTTTTTCTTGATTGTGAACTTAAATCCATTATTAAGGCTTTCTTCCATGAGCATCCTTACCTTGTTTCTTATTTTAAGGGAAATACTTCTAATGTTTGGCCATTAAGTACTATGTTTGCTGATGGGTTTTTGGTGGCTACCTTTTTATGATGTTATGGAATTTTCTTTCTATTCCCTAGTTTGCTGAGTTTCTTTTCATGAATGGGTGTTGAATTTTTTGAATGTCTTTCCTCATCGAATGCAATAATCAGATAACTTCAATAATAGAGTACATTTGTATTCTTTGGAACAATCCAATACAGTGATGATACTTTGACATTATATGCTTTATATATTTTTGCTAATATATTTGGCCAAAGATTTCTGCAACTATAGCCGTGATTTACATGGTATAATAATTTTTCCTTTTTTTTACACTCAGTCTGGTTTGTGAATTATAAAATTAGTTAGGGGGTATTTAATGTTTACTATTCTTTAGAAGAATTTGTATAATATTGAAATCATTTTGAATGTTAACCAAAACTGGCCTGATAAATCATTAAAACCTTGTATTTTAACTGGGGAGGAGGTTTTTAATATTAATGCCTTCAAAAGTTTTAAACATTTTCTGTCTTCCTGTGGCAATTTCTATAATTTTATGTTTTATAAGTATTTGTCCATCAGGGGATAGGTCCAGACTGAAGATCCACCTCTCTTTGCATCTCTTGCATCAGGAGCCAATACTGACTGAACAAATGTGTGGAAATAAAATGAATAAATCAGAGACACAAAATGTCTCCTAATGCCATTTTTCCAGACATGCTAACTCATGGGCTTCTCAGGAACTCTAGCAATGAATCCTGAACAGGGAATGGCGAGGTCCAAGACCTGCCATGGTCAGTGACTCATTGTAAATCCTTAACACAGTGCTTAGGGTTTTAATCTGGAATTGAGGCTAATAACCCTGGTAACTTGCTCATTTGGTAACTTGCACACTGGTGTCAGTGTGCAACTATAAGGCAGCAATATAGACTGCATTCTGGAATGAAGAAAATGCATGTGAATGAACAGCCGAACCAAGTCTTCCTTAATCCCATCTTGGAATTGGTGACTCCTATGTAGTCCCCACACTCCGAGGTCTCCCACCGTGATGCCACCTCCAGCTCTTCTCTCCCGACCATTGCATTCAATATACAATGTACTTTCAAACAGGCAGAAGGATTGTGCAAGGTCACACATGGCGCAGAACATCCTTGCTGATGACTCACACAGTTGAAGACATTTTCTGTGTGGTCGTAAGGTGCTCAGCAACTGTATTGGGGTAAGAACAGCTTGGAATGTACAGTCAGATGGCCTGGGTGGAGCTCCAGCCCTTCCATTTCCTAGTCAAGAGACTGTGAACAACTCACGCAATTTCTACGACCCTCTTCACTAGTACAATGGGGACAAAATCACTCCTTCCCAGTGTATTAGGACGATTGAAGGATGTAATATTTGTACATATACTTTAAAAACTATTATAAACATAAATGCTATTTCTTATCTAATGACAGAAAGCAGTGTGGTAGAGTAGGAAGAGATCAAATCCTATAAAGAAAAGTGCAAGGGTTGCTTCTTATTAGGTGTAAGATTTTGAGCAAGGTACCCCTTTTGATCCTCAGTTTTCCTGCATAAATATGGGGTTATTTTTTATTTTTCATGAGAAATATGTTTTATGAGAAATAAATACTAAATATAAAGCATTGGCGGAGGGTAAGCAGTTAAGAAATGTTATTTTGTTCCTCCCTCCCTCACCTCCGTGAATTTGATCAAAGAAAAATAAACTTTTTGTCATTGTTTTTATATTCCTTTGTGATGTCTTTTTTCATAAATTTACTCATTTTCTCTCTTCCATTAAGATATCATAGACATACAGAAAAAAGAAGTCAAATTTTTAATAGGCCTCCTAAGGTATGGTTTTGGAGATCCAACAGAAGGGGTTGGTTTAAATGTGGGCTTTACATTTCAACAAATAATAACATTTTCCTATGTGGTCTATGGCATTTCTGAGAAATTGAGGAGAAATTTTTATATCTTATTATCTATAAACTCTCAGAATAAAGCACAGATACTGTTTCAAGATCATCAAGTGTCTACAATGGCTTTTGTCTTGAGAACATGGAACTAACTTGATATTAAATGTATTTGATTTAAATTTACACATTTTTAATGGTTTAGCTTAATCTCTATCACTGATTTCAACCTGATCTGTATTTGAAAAGTCTCAACCTGATGGAAGTAAAAAGGACACATGTTTGTGGATTTGTAGAATGTATGGGTGAGAAAACCTAACCTCTTTGGACTAATGCCTGAACTCTACATGTTGGGTCTTCTCTCTGTCACTGAGCCAGATCTCTTAGCAACTTGACTAAGTTTATCTCCCTCAAGATTAGATACACCCGGGGGTATGGAATCTGAGCAATCAGACTCTGCAGCTGGGCTTGGAGATGGGTCGGCTGAGAGCTATCTAAGAATTGTGACAGGGACTGTGGTTCACCAATTCCTTCCTTTCTTTAGTTGTCCACATTCATCTGAGGCCACTCACAGGGAGCAGCATTTAGAAAGCCACTGTGGAAAGTGTATCCATAAACCAAAATATCCCCAGGGTCATTTTTCAAGTTCACTTAATAGGACTGTTGGATACAGATTAACCCTCTTGACCCCTCTTTTGGTATTAGCCATCCACACGGAAGAAGGAAAAATATTGTATGTCAGAAGCTTGGTGCTGAGATCTCAAAATCAGAAACTGGCCTTTAAGCAAGTCAAGTAAGTAATTTGGAAATGATGGTTGGCTGGAGCAATTTTATCATTCCCTAAAATTTTAGTTAAATCTACTTTAGAGAAAATTTGAGGTTTGTTTCTTGACAAAGTGTGTTAACTATCCTCATTATACTATCGGCAGTTTGATGAGAGGGATCAAGTCTCACTGTTTACTTTAAATCTACCTCCCAGCTAACTTCCCCGCCTCCTCCCTTCTACCACTTCTTTCCATTAACCCATATCTATAACATCCTTCCAAGACCTAGACTCATTTCTAGCAGAAAGCCTTCCCAGATTGACCACTTCCCCCATGATTGCCTTGAAATACAGTGGGAAATATTTCAGCATCTCTGAAGGAGAAAAGAGAATATTCAAGGAAATAATGGGTGAAAACATCCCAAATTTGATGAGAGAAGTGAATATACACATCCAAGATGCTCAAACTCCAAACAGGATAAATCCACCCACCTTGCCATATTCAACTGTCAGATGCCAAAGATGAAGACAGAATTCTTAAAGCTGCGAAAGAGAAGCAACAAGTCACTTACAAGGTAGACTCAATAAAATTAAGTGTTGATTTCTCATTGGAAAATGGTGGGACAACATTTAAAGTGCTGATGACAAAACATTGTCACCCAAGAATTCAATATTCATCAAAACTCTCTCAAAAATTAGAGAGAGATTAAGAAAACAAAATATCAGGAAATTCATTATCACTAGACCCACCTACGAGAGACACTAAAGAGAGTTCTGCAGGTTGAAAGGAAAGAGCAATAGACAATAGATCAAAGTTACATGAAATAAAGATCTTCACTGTTGGTAATGACACGGATAAATTTAAATTCTAGACTAATGTATTATGGGTTTATCACTCCACTTTCTACTTCTTACAGGAACTAAAAGGCAAATGCATAAAATGTAATGTTAAATAAGTGGTTTGCACTAATAATGTATAAACGTATAATTTGTGATAAAAGCTACATAAAAGTGGAGAGATGGAGGGGTACCAGAGCGTAGTGTGTATACTATTGAAGTCAAATTGGTATTGAAGAAATTGAGGTTTTTATAGATTTAGGATGTTAAATTTAAGCCCCATGGCAACTACAAGGAAAATATCAGAGGATATGCAAGCTCATACCGACAGAATTTACAGCACAAGATACAAGGGGTGGGGAGGCAGAAAAACAGGAGTCGGTGCATGATGGGACTAGGGTTTCTCTTTGGGGAGATGGAAAAGTTTAGCAAGGGAAGATGGTGAGGTGCTACCATATCGTGAGTGTGACCCACTCTGTCAGATGGCATGCTTGGAAGTGATTGAGATGGGAACATTTATATTGTATATATATTTCCACAATTTAAAAATCAAAAGGACAACTTAAATAGACAATGGCAATTAAATGCAATGTGTGATCCTGAATGGGATCTAGCAAGGGAAGAGAAAAGACTCCAAGAGATGTTATTGGTATGTATGAAAAAGTTGGGATATAGACTGTAAATTTTAAATCAAGTTAAATTACCTGGGCATGATAACTGCACTTAAGGTGGTTATGTAATGAATATCCTTGTTCTAGGAAATGTACATGGCAATATTAAGTGTTCAAGGAGCATGATGTGTGTACAACCTAAACTTACCTGTTCAGAAATATATGGATATATATAGAGATGGATGATAGATGAAAGAGAGAGAGAGAAAGAAAGGAAGGAAGGAAAAAAAGGAGGGAAGGTAGGAAGGAAGGAAGGAAGGTAGGAAGGAAGGAAGGAAGGAAGGAAGGAAGGAAGGAAGGAAGGAAGGAAGAAGGAAGGAAGGAAGGAAAAAAGGAAGAAAGGAAAGGAAAAAGAAAGAGAAAGAAACAGTAAATATGGCAAAAATAGGGTCTTCAAGTTTGTCTACAAGTAATTGCATTGTTGTAACGTCAGCAGAACCTCATTTTTCATTCCTTTTTGCCACCCCCATCTTTTTCCATCCAGCTCACATTTCTTGAAGCACTGGGTTAAAGTGTTTTATAATGCATCATCTCATTTAATCCTGACAACACCACCACAAATATATCCATTTTGCTGGTGAGTAATCTGAGGCAGAGAGTGGTTTAGTAATTTGCCTATGGTCACACAGCAAATAAGTATGACTCTGAGACAAGGATGCAAATGCTCTGGCAAACCTCTCCGCTAAACTGTCGTCATCGTTTTCCCCACGGCAGAGTTAGTCCATCCACAAAAGGAAGCACCAAGCAGATGTCCTCATTTCCACAGAGGACGGAAGGATTTTATTCCAGCCCAGGGATATGAACTAGACATAGAATAGAATGTCCAGCCATAAAAACTGAACACCTGGTAGAGAAGTTTCAGAAATTTCTCTTCTAGATACTTAGAACAAGGCGACAGCCTATGGGTGAAATTCAGCCTTGGTGTCCAGTGTTTTATAAATAAAGTTTTATTAGAACACAGCCACACCCATTCATTACATATTGCTTATGGCTACTTAAGCATTACAAAGGTAGAGTTGAGGAGCTGTGACGGACTGTATGACCACAAAGCTTAAAATATTTACGCTCTGGCCCTTTACAGAAAACACTGACCTCTGCTCTAGCATCAGGATGGATTTTGCCTGGGTTGGTCTGAGCATGGTCCTTTCAAAATCAAGGGATGGTCCAGTAGAACCTTCAATGTTGCTTAAGTTCTAAGAGCAACACTGTGTATTTCTGTGGTCAAAACAGGTCCATTCCTAAAGTGGTTTCTCCTACACATTTCTTCCAGCTGTCTTCAAGCTCTGATTTTAGCTTTTTAAACTGCTGATGTCTTTATATTGCTTGAATTGTGTTTACAATGTGTGTGCTAACAGAGGTTTCACGAATGGCATTGCAGACCCCCAGCAAGTACAGTTTACTTACCATGTGGAGATTGGAGGCAGGGATAAATTTCACTCACCAGGGAATTTAGAATACTTACGTTGTTGTAAAATCTGCTTCACTTGCCGTTTGGATAGGGCATGAAGGAATGACAGATTTCTGCTGTCACATCATAATGATTAATGTTATTACTATGTGAACTTTTATTATTAGTAATAAATACGTATTCTTAAACATTTTACTTTGGATAACATAAAAACTAGTTGATAGGAGTATCGAGTGTTAATTGATAAAGAATTCTCAATGATCAAATCAGAGAATCAGGACTGATCCGTTTATGAACTCCTTAGGAAAAATTAAAAACATGTCAGCACATAAAATAATCAGTATATAAAATATCCCTGGTTCAAATTTTAAACAAACAAACTGCACACACGCACACACACACACACACACACACACACACACACACACATATTCTAGGGGGAAAAATAAGTACCAACTTCACATTTTTTTTTCTTTTTCTTTTCTTTTTCTCAACTTTACAACTTTTTTTTACATTCCTAAGAATTTGCTTTTCGATGTCATCCTTAAGAGAGTGGACTGAGTTTTCCTCTAGCGGGCAATGTGACCCTGACCCAGTGACTTCACCTCTGGGAACCCCAGTTCCTTCTGTGGAATGTGGCTGTCAGAATGGATGCACTTTACCATATTCAAACAGGAACTAGGGTGCCTGAGAACCCTGAAAACCTTCCTCCCTACCCCAGTTGCCTCCCTCCACAGCAAGGTGGAGCAAGAAGACATGGACTTGGGAATCAGCCAGACTTGGGGTCACCCTTTAAAAGGTATTATTACGTAGCAGTTTGAACCTCGCACACCTCTGAGGGGGCAGACTCTCCGCCATGCTTCTGCATCTGCTGTATCCTCCGTCTAGAATGTGCCTTCTCTCCACCTGGTGCTCCAGGCCCCTCATCTTTTATTCATTCCCCCAGGGTCAGATGAGAAACACAAACCTCTGGGAGATGTTTTTGGTTCTTTACCACCCTCAAGGCAGAGGTGTGTCTCCCAAGTTACCCTGGGCAGTTTGCACGATTAACTGTGGGTTTGTGGGGTGTCTCTTAGAGACAAAGTTTCTCGAAGTCAAGCCCTATTCCTGACACTTTGGGGACCTCAAGATTCAGAGTGTGCCCCACTTCTCTACTTCTCCATCTTACTGGGGACAAAATCCAAAGTTCCAGTCATGGTTCCAAGGTCCTGCATGAGCTCGCCTTTGACAGCTTCTCCAGTCTTATGTCGGCCCATCCGTTCCCCTCCTTTCGGATTCTCCGGATCAACTTCCATTGCCTCTCATTTCTTTATACATGCAATGCTTTCAGCCTAGGCTGCTCTCTACAGACAGCTCCCTCCAGCCTTTTAACTAATCTTTCACAGATTGTATCTTCAGTGCATTCCTTCCTTTATTTAACAAGTACCCATTAAGCACTGTGGTAGTTTCAGGGGAGAAGAAAGCAGACAAACATACCTGCCTGCCTGCGATATACATTCAAGATGGGAGCAGAAGAGACAGGTAAAGAACAAGTAAACACATACATGCAGAGTATGTCAGTGGTGATGAGTGCTAGATAGAAAAGAAATGCAAGGTGAGATAGGAAGTTCTAGGTGGGTTGCTATTTTATTTGAGGAAGCAGAAAGAACACAATGAGAGGATTCCATATGAGGAGAGACCTGAAGGCAATGTGGAACTAAGTTATAGGTTTGTGGTCTGTGGAAGGGACATGACTACAAAAGCCCTGGCACCTGTGTGGGCCTGACCTGTTTGAGGAAGAGCCAGGATGCCAGTAAGGAAGGGAAGAAATGGGGGGGAGAAGGGGAAAAAAATGTGTTCATTAGTAATCATGCTAATGTCGTATCCTCAGAGGGTCCACCAAAATGGGATCCTTCCTAGTATTCTCTCTTGTAGCATTATGTTTTTGGTTGAGAGGAAGTATCACAATTTGTAATTATGGTTTGTGTGTTCATGTTTCTTTCTTCCTCTGCTTCCTCGCTCTGTTGATTAAACACCCTAAGAGGGCAGGGACAGTGTTCCTTTGGTCATCATGCAGGGACAAACACTGATGGACACAGAATAAGCACATAGTAAAAGATTTTTTGAAAGAATGAATAAATTGTCATATAAATGATAAATATTTTTTTCAAGTGATCTTCATTGTGCCTTTACATAAGTCCTAGAATTCCATCTCTATTATGATTCATTAATTCCTTCAATTTGGGAAAAAGTCACTTCTCCTGTATTAGCTTGTTAAATTGTCAGAATGCAATATACCAGAAATGGATCAGCTTTTATAATGAGTTGCAAGTTTACTGTTCTGAGGTTGTAAAAATGTTCAAATTAAGGCAACAACAAGAGGCTACCTTCACTCAAGAAAGGCTGATGCCATTCAGAACACCTCCATCAGCTAAGAAGACACATGACTGGCATCTGCTGCTCCTTGTTCTCAGTTTCATTGCTTCTAACTTCTAATGCCAGTGGTTTCCTCCCTAAGCACCTGTGAGCATTCACTTAGCTCCTTGGGGACACAACTCTGGGTCCTGGCTTGCTTAACATCTCACGGGAAGGCACGTGTGACTTCTGCTGGGCTCTACCCATGTCTCTGCCAGCTCTGAAGCAACCGTTCTCCAAGCATCTGCATCCATGCCAGCTCTGAGTTTCTCCAAAATGTGTCCCCTTTGAAAGGACTCTAGTAAACTAATCAAGACCCACCTTGAGTAGGCAGAGTCAAGCTCCATCTAATCCAAAAGGTCATATCCACAATTGGATGTGTTCCATTTCCATGAACATAATCTAATTTAAGTTTCTACCCTACAGTTTAGAATAGGGATAAAAAACAAACAAACAAAAAAAAACAGCTGCCCCCACAGGATTGCATCAAGATTGAAACATGGCTTTTCTGGGGTACATAATACTTTCAAACTAACACATTCCAACCCCTGGACCCCAAAAATAGACGTTCTTTCCGTATACAAAATACATTCCTTCCATCACAATATCACAAAACTTTAACCATTTCAGCAACAATACAAATGCAGTACAAAGTCAGAAACAGTACAAAATCTCATCAAAGTTTGCTACAGACATGGTCTGTCCTAAAGCAAAATTCTCCTCTGGCTCTGGACATGCAAAACTCAGAACAAGTTACCTGCAGCCAATATACAAAAGAGGTACAGTCATAGGATACGTTTCCATTTCCATAGGGAGAAATCAAAAGGTAAACGGGGTCACCAAACCAAAACAGTTCCAAAAACCTGCAGGGCAAACTCCTTGAATTTCAATGTCTGAGAGTCATTTATCCTTGAAGCCTAAGAAAGCAGCATTCCCACACTTTCCAAGGTTCTATGCAGTGGCTTTGCTCTCTGCAAATGCTGGGGTGAGTTGTCCAACACTAGGAAACATTGTGGGGACCATTTTTATCTCAGCTCCACCCTCTGCAAGCATTGGGGAAGCACCAAAGATCTCTGCCATCTCTGGGGCATACACTCAACCCCACCAGAACAATGGAGTGGGAGCCAGGCTCCCCCCAATTCCAAAGGAATGTGTCCCACTCTCTTGAAGGCCAGGGGCACCATAACTCTTCTAAAACACCTAGGCAAAAAGTCTGCCCTCTGCCCTCAGGGCAAACTCACCTGCTCTACATGTATGGGTGGGTCTGCTCTCCTGGCCAGAGATGTTCTGGCTCCAAACCTTAGCTCCCATGGTTCTGCCTCTGAAATCACTTTTCCTTCAATCTATGCCTTTTCTGTCCTTTTTAGTCCAGAAGTTCCATTTATACAAATCCCATAACACTCTTATTTGTCTTCCATGTAACATGCAGGGATCATAACCATCAGACAATAGAACTTTCCACAAATCATTTCTAGGTAACTCCATTTCCAACCCTGCCTTTTCTGAAATGGCTGACTGGTTCCATGTTTGGTTAAATCCTCATGTGGGGCCCTATTCACTATGGTCTCACTTTCTGGAAGTCCAGAATTTTCCAGGTCATCAATTTCTGTTTCTTTTTCCCCAAGAGTTCAGTTCTCAACTTATCTCTTCCCTGTCACATTTTACTATAAGCTGCAAGAAGCAACCAGAGTGCATTTTCCACATTTAGTCTGGAAATCTCTTCCGCTAAATAGCCAAGTTCATCACTCTCAAATTCTGCCTTCCATCCAATTCAGCACCTAATTTTGCCAAATTTTCTGCCACTAGAAAAAAAAGGTTGCCTTTCCTCCCATTTACAATGACACATTCATTACTTCTCTCTAAACCTTATCAGAAGTAACTTTAGAGATCACATTTCTACCTACAGTCTCTTCAAAGCAGTCTAGGCCTTCTCTAACCAGCTCCTCACAACCCTTCCAGAATCTTCCCCTTATTCATTTAGAAAGCTGTTCCACCATATTTGGTATTTGTAAACCACAACACCCCACTCCTGGTATCAAAGTCTGTATTAGTTAGTTAAGCTGCCAGAATGCAATATACCAGGAATGGAATAGCTTTTAAAAAGGGAATTTAATAAGTGCAAGTTTACAGTTCTAAGCCCATAAATATGTCCTAACTAAGGTATCCAGAGAAAGATACCTTGACTCAAGGAACGGTGATCTGGAAAGGCATGTGGCTGACTTCTGGTAAACTTTGTTCCCAGTTTCATTGTTTCCAGCTTCTGAGGCCAGTGATTTCCTCTCTAAGCATCTTTGGGCATTCAATTAACTTCTCTGGGACAAAACTCTGGGTTTCATCACTTGGCTTAGCATCTGCCAGGGACAGAGATTTCTTCTCTTCAGGTTCTGGCTATTTCTGTGAGTCCTTGCTTAGCACCCAGTCTACTTCTGTCTCAATCTCCATGCATCTATATCAGCTCTGAGCTGCTTCCAAAATGTTTCCTCTTTTAAAGGATTCCAGAAAACTAATCCAGACCCACCTTGAATGGGTGGAGTCACATCTCCATCTACTCAAAAGATCACACCCATGACTAAGTGTGTCACATCCACATGGAGATGATTTAATCAGAAGTTTCCACCAGGCAGTATTGAATCAGGATTAAAAGAAATGGCTACCCTGCAAGATTGGATCAGGATTAAAACATGGCTTTTCTGGGGTGCATAATAGATTCAAACTGGGATATCTCCCCTCTAGATTTCCGTTTTCTCATTGATAAGCAAAGTTCAAGAGTTAATGACCCCTAACAGATTCAACACTCTACAATTTTATGACAAGTCTAAGTCAGGCCTTGTTCTGGTGTGCTAGCTGCTAGAATGCAACACACCAGAGATGGATTGGCTTTCCATTAAAGGGGATTAATTCAGTTGACATACAGTTCTTCAGAGGAAAGGCAGCTAACTTTCAACTGAGGTTCTTTCTTATGTGGGAAGGCACAGAGTGATCTCTCCTGGCCTTCTCTCCAGGCCTCTGGGTCCCAACAACTTTCCCCAAGGTGATTTCTTTCTGCTTGTCCAAAGGCCTGGGCTGAGCTGCAAGTGCTGAGATGAGGTATGCTGAGCTGCTTGGGCTGTGCTACATTGAGCGCTCTCATTTAAGCACCAGCCAATTAACTCAAACATCATTCACTGCAGCAGGCATACCTCCTAGCTGACTGCAGATGTAATCAAGAACAGATGAGGTTTACATGCCATTGGCTCATGTCCACAGCCAAAAAACTAGGCACCTTCACCTAGCCAAGTTGACACCTGAATCTAACTACCACATATTCACCCCTTATGAACTTGGCAACTGCATGTATCACCTTAAATAATATTAAAGTGCAAAAAGTTCTCTTCCAGCTATGGACCTATGAATCTCCAAACAAGTTATCTGGTGCCAATATGCAAAGGAGGACATTCACAGTATACAGGTTTTCATTTCCATAGGGAGAAATTGGAAGGAACACAGGAGTCACAAGATCCAAACAGTTCTGAAACCTGCAGGGCAAAGACCATTGGATTTTAAAGTCTGAAAGTCATTTATCCCTCATCTTTAGAAGTGACAGTCCCACCCTTTCCAAGGGCCTACACAGAGGCCTGCCTCTCTCCAAATGCATCCTTGGGGGGACATTGGGGAGACAACTTTTTTTCAGGTCCACCCTCTCCAAGCATCGGGGCTGCACCTGGGCTCTCTGCCATCTCTGGGGCACATGCTCAACCCCTCCATGTGGTGGCAGCTAGTCTCTCTCCAAACCCCAAGGAATGTGCTTCATCCTCTCCAAGGCCTGAAGTGGCATGACTCTTCCACTACAACAAGGTGGGAGGGCCATCCTCTGCCTTTGGGGAAAACTCACTCTCTCTGCAGGCTTGGGTGGGTCCACTCTCCTGGCCTGAGTCCTCTTGACTTCAGACCTCAGCCTCTGAAGTTGTTTTCCTCCAATGTGTGCCTTCTTTGAATCCCTCAGTCTAGACCAGCAACAGCTCTGTTTATACAGGTCCCAGAGCACTCTCATTGGCTTTCTATGCAGTAGCCTTGGATCATGCCCATCAGACATAAGGAGTTTCCACAAATCCCATATGAAATGGGATTTAGATGAAATCCTTCCTGGATAACTCCATGTCCAACCCTGGCTTTCGCTGAGATGGCTGACTGGTTCCACTCTGGTCAAATCCTCATGTGGGGTACTATTCTCTGGGGTGTCCCTTCCTGGAGGCTCAGAATTTTCCAGGGCATCAATTTCTAGTTTCTTTGTACCCAAAAGTTCAATTCTCAGCTTATCTTTTTCCTGTTGCCTTTCACTATAAGCTGTGAGGAGAAACCAGGCTGTACTTTCGACATTTAATTTGGAGATCTCTTCTGCTAAATATCCAAGTTCATGGATTTTAAAATCAGCCTTCCAGCCAAAGCCACTCATCAATTTTGTCAGACTATCTGCCATTTAAAACAAGGCTCATCTTCCTTCCAGTCTATAATCACACATACCTCATTTTTGTCTAAGATTTTATCAGAAGTGTCTTTAGAATCCACATTTCTATCAACAGTCTCTTCAAAGCATTCTAGGCCTTCTTTATCAAGCTTCTCACAACTCCTTCAGAGTCTTCCCCTTATCCATTTAAAAAGCTTTTCCAACATGTTTGGTATTTGCAAACTGCAGCAGCACCCCACTCCTGGTACCAAAATCTATTCTAGTGTGCTAACTGCCAGATTGCAATATACCAGAAACAGAACGGCTTTTTCAAAGGGGAATTTAATAAGTTCCTAGTTTACAGTTCTAAGGCCAAGAAAATGTCCCAATTAAAACAAGTCTATAGAAATGTCCAATCTAAGGCACCCATGGAAAGACACCTTGGTTCAAGAAAGCCTATGAAATTCAGGGTCTCTCTCTCTAGTGAGAAGGCACATAGCAAACATAGTAAGGGTTTCTTCCTCAGCTAGAAGGGCACATGGCAAACACAGCATCATCTGCTAGCTTTCTCTCCTGGCTTCTTGTTTCATGAAACTCCCTGGGAGGCATTTTCCTTCTTCATTTCCAAAGGTCGCTGGCTGATGGACTCTTTGCTTTTCATGGCTGTCATTCTGCTCTGAATCTCTCATTCTCCAAAATGTTTCCTCTTTTATAGGACTTCAGAAACTAATCAAGACCCACCCAAATGGGTGGAGACATGTCATCACCTAATCCAGTTTAACAACTCTTTATTGGGTTACATCTCCAGGGAAATTATCTAATTACAGATTCAAATATGTAGTATTGAATAGAGATTATTCTGCCTTTATGAAATGGGATTTAGATTAAAACATGGCTTTTCTAGGGGACATACATCCTTTCAAAATAGCATAGACCTCCTCATTTCCAAGCTATGATGTAACTTCAGCCATTCCATCCCCAAAAAGCCTGTCATTGGCCTGAGGTTGGCTTAAAATCTATAACTAAATATTAACACTTTTCAATTCAGTTTTAATCTCTGACTAATACACAAATGAGGAGCTACTATATTATGGGTCATTTATACCAGGGTGTGAGTACTTTTTTCTGGGTTTTTTTTCCTGATAATGGTTTTAGATAGAACTTGATGAGGAAGTGGATAGGGTATGCAGAAAGAAGAGAGCTCTGCTGAGGGAGGAAATGAGTAGAAAAAAGAAACCAGTGGGGAAAATATAAGTCTATGTAGGGCAGGCCTTACATTACAGTATTGGACAGTAAAAGTTCAATAAAGTTTTGTGTGGATGTGTTTTTGAGCAACTCCAAAAGCAAACTAAATACTGGGCGATGTTTAAGTCATTTTACCAAACTGGGTTTTGATGCTAACTATAAAAATAGTGAGTTGGACTTAAAAATCTAAAAATGTATTGTTGTTTTTGAAAGGCACATCTTCTCTGACTAGGCAGGGAACACAGTCCATTTCATCCTAGTAATGAGAGAGACAGCAAAGGGTTGGCCATATACAAATAGTGCCTATAACATGGTGGGTACACCAGTTCCAGGAGGCATTATCCAATTATCTTAGCACAGCAAAATATAATTTCTTATATTTACTCAAGTTAAAATAAAAATATAACAAAATTTGGACAAGGTACTGTGAATGTCATCATATGCCCATTTTATGCCATAAGTTCCAGAACCCATTCTTGGCATTGCTTTGGCTCCCACTCCACATATAGAATGGAAGCTGGTTTTGTTCCCATGGTGCTTGCCCCCCAAAACATCCCTGTTGGTAGCAAGAATGAAGACCAGGCTTTGGGCAATTTTTCCAGTAGTGTGCTGGCTTGTACTGAACCATGGTTAAAGTCAAAGAAAGATATGTGTGAGCCAGTGGATAGAGTGGAGTCTGTGACCTCACCCAAAGCTGTACATGGTGGAAGTTGAGTATAAATAAACAGATAAACAAGCAAGCAAACAGACATTTATGACTGAAATAGAGTGAACTCAATTGGATCATAAAAAGAATCCAGCCTGTAACTTCAGTCTCATTAGCACAGCCCCAAGCACAAGAGAAATCATGTTGTTGGATGACAAGGATGAGATAAGAAATTTGATAATGTTCTACTGCTGCCGTCAGGTCTACCTTAAGTGAGGGAGCAGGAACCCTGGCAAGGGGCACACACATGGATGTGTTTCATGTGGTGTGAATGTGTGCGTGCAGGAGTGCTTAAAATACTGTGGGCAGTACACTTGATACAGTGCTTTTCCATCCAGGAAAAGTATATCCCATGCAAATCCCTGAATTATTAAAATCTTGAAGTTTCTCCCATCTGTTATGAGTCTTGTCTTGCAATTTCCGCCCACTGTTGGGTGCCGTAGTCTATGTCTGAGGTTACAGGCATGTGGGTCCCTTCCCATTGCCAGGCCAGGAGATCATTTGTTATTGCAGCAGCCAAAAGAGCTGCCAAAGCCTGGGAAGCATGATTCAGAGAAGAGACACCATGCAGAAGGGTAGTGAACTGGCCAGTGGGTGGGGTGGTCTCAACACACGATATTCAAGATATTCAAGCCTCTCATTTGAGTATAACCAGAAGCCCTCAGAGAGAAACCAGCCCGAGGTGCTTTAGCAGCTGCAAAATTCCTCCAATGGCTCAATCTAAGTTCCCGTTTCTCAGCCCACCACCCTTTAGACGGAAACTGAGTTAGGTCCAAATAGGATGAACCAAACTTCTATTCAAGCAAAAAAACATTGGCCCAGGGCTCGAGAGCTTTAAACGGACCATGAATAATGTTTTATTGCCTCAGCGCTGGGATGAACTCAGCCCCTACACTTTAGCCTCACCTTTCACAGCGTTATTTTTAGAGATCTCATTACAGCCCAGCTTAAACTAAAAATACGTTTCCCAGGAACAGCAGAACGTGGTTTTAATTGTACGAGGTGACACAAATGCTCATGTACTCTAATTACATATGATGTTTCCCGTATTTGATACCTGCTTTGAGGAGCAAAGGGGGATAGCTAAGTGGTAGGTCTCAAGAGCAGCAACTAAATTTGTTTGGGGGGCTGTTCAGTTCAATTACCGTTTTCTGGCTTTGAGGGGATGCTCTGACTTCACATGAGTTGGTGGGACTCATAAAATAGAATCACCAGTCTCAGGAAACCCTGTTCTCAAGAAGTTCACCACCAAGAAGAACTCTCCAGCTCGTCTCCCCACACTGACCCATCCTTCCCTCCCCACTCTTGCACGTCTTGTAGAGGAAGTACAGCAGGAGGGCTTTGGAGTCTGACAAATTAGCAGCTGAACCTTTACTCTGCCTCTCTACTTCTGCGACTTTGGACAAGTCATTAATCTTTCCGAGTCTGGTTCCTCATTGGAAACATGAGAAGAATGAATGTTATAATGATACAATGAAATAATTTATGTGCACAGCAGACATCTAATCCAGTATCAATTTTTGTATTTAACTTCCTAATATACTAGTCACATCAGTAGGGATATTTCGCATCTACTAAGGCAAAATGGGATACACAAGCTCTAGTAGATTCAGACTGACAAAGAACACCTAGAAGGGCACAAATAGCTCTGAGGCAGACAGCATGGAAGGCCACGTCAGAACTGGAATTGAGGTTCCAACCTAGACTCTGGGGTCACCAGCCAGGGAGCAATTTATCCCGGGGGAAGAAAGTCTCATACAGATGAGCTCAAGGTGGTCCTTCAAGGATTCCTAGAACAGGTAGCACTCACTCTACTGACACACTTAGAACTTATGAACATTTACTGGTGACTTTTTCTAGATTTCATCTGTGTGTATTCAGTCTCTCACTTGGTCAGAGGGAACCTACAAACTAGGTTCCTTAAGAACAGTAATGTTCATTGTAAATGCTCAGAAACCTCCAAAATGACTCTTCTTCAGGTGGGTCATTTTCTAGTCCTCTTTGCAGACTACTCTGGCTTCATGTTGACCAGACAATTCTTCACATTGTGATGAAACTCACAGTTTCATGATGTCAGTATGATCACTCAACCTGGTTAGGGAAAAAAGCGCATTTCATAAGTTTTTTCTGAAGAGAAGCTTAGAAAAGAACATGTTTTGGTAACTTCTCTAATCCCAGTGCCTGCCTAGGAGGGTTTTGATCAGAGTGAGCCTGACAGCCACATGGAGCCTGGCACAAGTGAGCTCTGCAGCCTGGGGACAGCAGGGATCAGAGATGCCAAGTCACAGGCCAGCTGCGGGCACACGGAGCTTCTAATGATCAACGCATTTTTAAAAAGAGGTCACTGTGAGTGCTCTCTGAAAGTGACTTGCCCTACAAGGTACTTTCATCACTCCTATCACCCTTTGGATTCTTCTGGTACCCAATAGCAGGAGTCTTTAATGTTACTTTTATTTCCAGAGATGTTTTGGTATATTTGTGCAAAGAAATGGAATTTCCCCTCTCATTTACTCTTGGGGCAAGCACAACTATTTTGCATACCACTGAAATAATGAAGAACAGAAAGAAGAAAAGTGGGGAGAAAAGGAGATGCACGGTCTCACCTCCAGGGTTTGAGTATCAGCATCTCATGTATATCTCAGAATCCTTGATGTCTGATGATTGCTTTCAGATTACAGTTTTACTCTTTCTCCCATCATCTAGATGTACACACGGCCTGATCCTAAGCAAAGCCTGCCAGGCCCCCTGTGGGCCTTCGCCCCTGGCTCAGGAAAAGGCTCTCCTTTCCGCACGCAAGCACCACACCATAAGCTCCCTTTTATGCCCATCTGAGCATTCTGGTTGTCCTATGTGTCCGAGCATTCTGAGAGGGTTAAGAGGTATCTGAGAATGGACAGAGCTGGCCGAGAGCAGCAGCTGGGCAGCTGAGAGAGAGAGAGTGCTCAACTGCCCCTGTCTCAGCAGGAGGAACCTGCCTACCAGAAGCAGCCTGGCTGGACAGCTGATCCCTGCTAATCCCCACATTGTAGAGCCAAACTGGTTGATTTTCATATATCTATGACTTGCGAGTTGTTCTTTACATCGGTTACTTTATTTTCAAGCCTGTCAACACGCCTCTGAAAAGGTTGCACACATGAGCAAAATCTCAGACAGCTCCAGGAAGGACAGAAGCAGCCGCTAGCAGGGGTGGATGGGGGAGGGCAGTGTAGGGGAGGGGGAACAGAGCCCCAGTATAGAAGGGCAGACACCACATCTCTGGGAGACTAAGTCAGGAAACCATTGGCTTCCTGTTTTCTTGGGTTTTCTCCAATCGCAGCAAAAGTGAGGCATGCATTTTTACACTCTGACCCTATCTGGTAAAGTTAGAAAGTTTGCTATATATCCGAGATGGACCACACACTTACTGAACTATATTTATCAAGTTTCTTAATAAAGCATAAAGCTCAGAAGCCTTTGGGAGTAATTTTTTTTTTGACAGAGAGAAGCCAGCAACAAGCAGTTTACTGTTGTTGTTCAGTTGCCAAGTGGGTGACTCAGTTAAAATAGGAGCTGTATCGGATCTGTTTATATGAACCCACAAGGGTTGCTATTTGAAAAGCGGCCCTACTTGTGTGACCTAGGTTGTTGCTAACATTTTTTGCTAAGATTGTTCCAAGGTATCTAAAAGAAGACCTAACAGATGACCTATCACCAAGGTTGACATTTGTTCAACTGTCTTACTCTCCCCAGATGCCATTACGTTGTCATAATAAATATTAGGCATCAGATTGGAACTGAGTCTGAATATGGATGGTGTACCAGCTATTTTTACTAAACTGGCCACTTGATTCAGTTTGAGTACCTCGAGTTCAGGGTAACTGTGCTGGTTTGAAGCTGTTTTGTACCCCCAAAAAGCCATGTTCTTTAATCAAATCTAGTCTTGTGGGGGCAGACCTATTGCTTAGAGAAGGACCTTTAGATTAGGTTGCTTCCATGGAGATGTGAACCACCCAATTGTGGGTGCAATCTTTTGATTAAATTGTTTCCATGGGTATGTGACCCACCCAATTAGGGATGAGATCTTTTGTTTAGGTGGTTCCCATGGAGATGTATCTCTGCCCATTCAAGGTGTGTCTTAATCCACTTACTGGTGTCCTTTAAAAAGAGAACCATTTTGGAAAAAGCTCAGAGCTGACACAGACAGAGAGGTTTAGAGATATAGAAAGAAAACACACCAGGGAAGTTTGAAACCAGAAGTCAAAGGACCAGCCATATGCTTTCCCAGCTGACAGAGTTACTCCAGACACCCTCAGCTTTTCTTCACAGTCAAGGTATCTTTCTTTGATTGGTTTAGTTTGGATGCTTTTTAGAATTGTAAGCTTGTAACTTAAAAAAATCCCCTTTATAAAAGCCAACCCCCCCCCCAAAAAAAAAGACAAGAAAAAGCCAACCTATTTCTGGTATGTTGCATTCCAATAGCTTTAGCAAACTAAAACAGTAATTAAAATCAAAATATTAGAGTTGAAGAGGGATTTTGGAGACTCAGAGTACAGCTCCCTCATTTTCAGTTGAGGAACCTGAGGACCAAAGAGTTCATTAAGGATGAGCTGGTGCTGGAGTCGGAATTCTCAGGGCTTTTTCCAGTTAATTATACACCTCAACAAGCTACCTGGCATCTTGAAATGGGGTTACAATAGTTCAGTAACACACACATCTCACAGATAAATGTGTAGCAGTGGGAGAGAGAAAGACCAGTATATCACAGGTTGAGAGAGCAGCATTCTGGGTTCTTGTATATTTAGGGTCCTTTCTAAGCAGGGAAGTAGCAGCCAGATTTTCTTTCAGATATAAACCATTTGGAGAACTCAAAGTCTCTGATGGGTCCCACAGGAAAACACAGAGGTCAAAGACTAATGAGTAATGCAATAATATGTGGAGAAAAAAACATTTCTGGAAAATATACAGGTGCTCCTCAAATATGTTAGTGTAACAGGATGGTAAATTCTAACTTTTAATTGAGGTATCAAGAAATAATACAGATCAGATATACACACATCAAATAGACCCCCCAGTTGGAACGTCATATTTCTATGACTCTCTCTTTGGAGAAGGCTACTATGAATACTATGCCAGCATTCAAAGAGGATGAGATGGGAGTAGGCCTGTCCTCCCTGTCCCACTTGAGTCTCTTAAGAGAAGCTTCAAGGGAGAAATTTAAAGAGTTTGTTAAATGCCCCCTTATAGTTAAGGGAATAATATGGACTTGTGCCCTACTCTCAGCAAATAAACATAAAAAGTAAAGGAGACAGCATTTGGGTATTATGCCTGTTTGAAACTATTATGTTTCCTAGAAAAGCCTATTTTAATCCTGATCTAATCTTGTGGGGGGCTGCCATTTTTATTAATCCTAATTCAACATTGTGGAAACTTTTGATTAGATCATCTCCACAGAGATGTGACTCACTCAATTGTGGGTGTGGCTTTTATTAGATGGAGATGTGAACCCACCCATTCAAAGGGGGGTCTTAATTAGGTTACTAGAGTCATTTTAAAGGGGAAACATTTTGGAGAAGCCTCAGATATGACAGAGAAGCTTGGAGATGCAAATGCTTGGAGAACAGTTGCTTCAGAGCTGACAGAGACACAGATATTTGGAGATGCTTGGAGTGCCGACAGAGAGAGCAGATGTCTAGACACAGGTAAAACCCAGAAGACTTCACCACATGCTCTCCCATGAGTTGCTAAGTGAACCAGAACCCAGAATTGTGTCCCATCTATGAATACCCACAGATACTTAGAGAGGAAACCACTGACATCAGAAGCTGGAAGCAATGGAACCAGGAATGAGGACCAGCAGAGGCCAGCCATGTGCCTTCTGAGCTGACAGAGGTGTTCCAGATGGCATGAGCCTTTCTTGAGTGAAGGTAGCCTTTAGTTGGTGCCTTAATTTGGAGATTTTTATGGCCTTAGAACTATAAACTCACGCTTATTAAATTCCCTTTATAAAAGCTGATCCATTTCTGGTATATTGCATTCTGGCAGCTTGACAAACTAATATGGGCATCTCACTCTCTGGGAATTTGTCAAGGTAGAGTGCCCAGAGTGGTTACCAAGGTCCAGATATGGACCATGTGAAGCAGCTGGCATGGGGTGGTTGGCAGAGGAGCAGTTGGCAATGGGCCTTCTGATTTCCAGGGACCAAGAAAGAAGTATGCGACCACTAGAATGGAGAGGATTAGCAGTGTCAAAGAAACTGCAGGTTCCTTGTTTTCTCAGGAGCCAGGAGAAATCATTGGCCTTAAACATTTCCCAGGCTTAGAAGCCAAAGCCAGCTGTCTTTGGTTGTGCTCAAAGCCTGAAATGGAGATTCTTGTGAAGAAGTTAACTGAGAGAGTGCTTTCAGGAGAAACGAGGTATTAGAAGCAGGATAAGAACTTGGAAAAAGCAGACAAGTGTATGGACTCTGTTAGAAGCAGAGCTTGACTGGTCCCACAGCAGACTCTGATCTGTCCTTGTGGAAGGATTTCAGGCTTCTACCAATGTCAGTCAGTCACTGGCTGCTGGTTGCAGTGGGCAAAATCAGAGGGCAAGGTCATCTACCAGGGAAGGTGGTTCCCATTTGGCTGAGGATAAATTCTCCCAAAAGAGGGCAAGCAGCCAATACTCACAGCACTTGGCAATTAGGGCTGTGGGGAGGGCAACAAACATTCACAATACCAGCTTCATGCCAGCCAACTAAGAACTTTTTAGTACTCCATACATTCCCCCCTCCCCACTCCTTGTGACCCACCAGCAGCCAGAAATAGTTAGTAAATAAGAGAGGAGGAAAGAAGAGAGGGCTGATCTTCTTTACACACACACACACACACACACACACACACAAACACACTTTCTTTCAAAAAGGCAAAGGACCCAGGTGTAGCAGGATGTATTTAGAGGAGGGAAGAGAAGTGTTCATTCTGAGTTAAAATGAAAGCTTTATTACATGGGACTGAACATTTTTAAATGTTTTATACCAGTACCATATAGAAAAGAGCATTATAAGCATACAGTTCAATGGGTTTCACAAATGAAGCATTCCTGTTTAACAATCCCCACAATCAACAAACAGCAACCCTGAGGCCCCCTCAGGTTCCGTTCCAGTCATTTCCCTCCCACCTCTACCCCAAGGATAACTACTATAGTAATTTTTTGACAATAGATTAGTTTTGCTTGTTTCTGTTCCTTATATAAATTGAATCATATATGTACACTTTCATATTTAGTTTCTTTCTCTCAACATTATGTTAATGAGTTGTCTGTATTTTTACATGTACTTCTAGACTGTGCTTTTTCTGTATTGAATTCCATCTAAGAAATATGCCTAAACTTATTTATTCATTCTACTGTAGATGGGAATTTGGATTGTTTACAGTTTAGGGGTATTACAAATAATGTTCTCTGAATATTCTAATATATGGCATGTGGTGAATCTAAGTATGCATTTCTATTAGGTATATATAAACCTTGAAGTAGAATTGATAGAGAAAAATTTTTATCTATATTCTTTGCAAATACTGTCATTTTTCAAAAATGGCTGAAACAAAAAGAAGAGAAAACTGAACTCAAAGCAAGCAGAAGGAAGGAAATAAAGATCACAGTGGGGATAAATGAAATATAAGAATAAAAAGATTATAAGACAATTAATGAATACAAAATTTACTTCTTTGAAAAGATCAATACAATTGATAAACCTTTAGCTATAGGGACGAAAGAAAAAGTAGAGGACACAAATAATTAAAATCAGCCATGTAAAGGGGGACATTTTTACCAACCCCACAGAAATTAAAAGGAATATAAAAGTACATTATGAACCACTATAAGTCAACAAATTAGATAATTTAGGTGAAATGAACTAATTCCTAGAAGCACACAAATTACCTACACTGACTCAAGAAGAAATAGAAGATCTCAACAAACCAATAACTAATAAAGAGATTGAATCAGTAGTTTAAAAAAAATCCCCAAAATAAAAAGCCTAAGACCCATGGCTTCACAGGACAACTTTACCACGCACTCCAAGAAGAATTAATGCCAACCCTGTTCCAAAAACTTGAAGAAGAGGGGGCACTTCCTAATTTCATTCTTCCAGGCCAACATCACCCTCATTGAAAAATCAGATAAAGAAATCACAAGGAAAAAAATCACAGCCCAATATTTTTTATGGGTATAGATGCAAAAATCCTCTACAAAATATAGTAAATTGAATCAATAGCACATTAAAAGAATAATGTGCCATGATCAAGTGGTATTTATCCCAGTTATGCAAAGATGGTTCAACATAAGAAAATCAACTAATGTAATACATCACATTAACAGAATGGAGGAAAACCCACATTATCATCTCAATTGACACAGAGAAGACATTTGGCAAAACCCAGAATCCATTTTTGACAAAAACACTTAGAAAACTAGGAATAGAAGGAAACTTCCTCAACATGACAAAGAACATATATGAAAAACACACAGCATCATGCCCAATAGTGAAATTCTGAAAGCTTTCCCTCTATGATTTGGAAGAAGACAAAGAGGTCCACTGTCACCAATGTTATCCAAACTTGTACAAGAAATTCTGGCCAGAGTAATTAGCCAAGAAATAGAAATGGCATTCGAATTCAAAAGGAAGAAGTAAAACTTTCCCTATTTGCAGATGACATTTATTTATATGGAAGGGTACTAGGACTCAAATAGCCAAAAACATCTTGAAAAAAGAAGAATAAAGTTGGAAGACTCACACTTTCAGATCTTAAAACTTATTACAAAGCCATAGTAATCAAAACAGCATGATACTGGTCCAAGGACAGACATACAGACTTATGGAATTGAATTGAGAGCTCAGAATTCAATTCTCACATTTATGGACAATTGATTTTTTGCAAGGGGGGAAAGAACACACAACTGCAAAAGAACCATCTCTCCAACAAATGGTGCTGGGAAAACTGGTTCTCCATTTGTGAAAGAATGAGGATGGACCCTTACCTCACACCATATGGAAAAATAACTCAAAATGGACCAAAGACCTAAATATAAGAGCCAGTACTATAAAACTCCTAGAAGAAAATATACAGAAGCATCTTTAGGACCTTGCGTTTGGTAATGATTTGTTAGACTTTACACCCAAAGTTCAAGCAACCAAAGAAAAAAACAGATAGATGGGACCTTCTCAAAATTAAAAACTCTTGTGCATTAGTGGACTATTTTCCCACACGTTGGGAGAAAATATTTGGGAACCACATATCCTAAGAATTTATTATACAGAATATATAAAGAAATCCTTCAACTCAAGAACAAAAAGGCAAACAATCCGATTTTAAAATGGGCAAAAGGCTTGAATAGAAATTTCTCCAACAAAGATATACATATGGCCAAAAAGCACATGAGAAGATGATCAACATCATTAGCCACTAGGGAAATGCAAATCAAAACCACAATGAGATACCATTTTACACTCACTAAGGGGCAACCATTTAAAAATGAAAAAACAAGTGTTGGAGAAGATGTGGAGAAACAGAAACACTCATTCATTGCTGGTGGGAGTGAAAATTGGTGCAGCTGCTGTTCAAGACAGTTTGGCAACTCCCTGGAAAGTTAATCAATGAATTACTATATGACCAAGCAATCCCACTGTAGGTCTATACCTGAAAGGATTGAAAGTGGGGACCTGAACAGATATTTGACAATTTCCAGAAGATGGAAGCAACCCAAGTATCCATCAACAGATGGATGGATAAACAAAATGTGACATATAAACACAATGGAATATGATTCACCCATAGAAAGGAATGAAGTTCTGATACATGCGATATCATAGATGAACCTTGAAAACATTCCACTGAGTAAAATAAGCCAGATACAATAGTGTTGTGTCAGACACAAATGTTGTATCTCACTGAGAAATAATTAGAATAATCAAACTCATAGAGTCAGAATCTAGAATATAGGTTACAAGAGGACAGGGTAGGACTAGGGAATAGAAACTTAAGGCTTAAAATGTTCAGAGTCTCTATTTGGGATGATGGAAAAGTTTTGATAATGGATGGTGGTGAGGGTAGCATAACATTGTGAATGTAATTATCAGCACTGAATCTTATATTTGAATGTGATTTAAGAGGAAATTTTAGCTTATATATGTTACTAGAAATATGTATATTTTTTAAATCCATGGACCTGCTGAACACAGTAAACCCTAAGTTAAACCATGGACTTTTGTTAGTCAATAATACAATTATTAAAAATGTGCTTTCATCAATTGTCACAAATGTCCCACATCAATTCAAGGTGTTAATAATAGGGTGGTAGATGGGAGCCCTGTATTTAATGCATTATTTTTTGTAAACCTAAAACTTCTATAATTAAAAAAAAAAAGGTGGCTTTAACAATTCACACTCCCACCAGCAGTGTATGAAAGTTCTGACTGCTCTAGACCCTCACCAACATTTAATATTTTCTGTCTTTTTTCACTTTAGCCAGGACTGTACGTTGCCAATTCCTGAAAAGTCCACATTATGTCTTAAAGTGATTTAGGGCTTGCAATGAACTAAGAATGATCAGGAAAGTCTGAGGACCTGCCTCAATTTTCATGCAAGACAGAGTAATTCCTCCCTACACCAATCAATTCTAAAGTGCATATGAAAAACAAAAATAAACTACTTTTTATGCCTATACCCCATGAGTACTTCTGTTCAAACTGCTGGTGACAACATAATCATTATTATTATTTATATTATTTTTGTGATGATGATTTTTACCAAAATACAGAAACTCCCTGTGAAAGATGGCAAAATTTTTGTACTCTTGATCTTCCCATTCTGGATAAAACCAAGGATTTTGGCCTATGTGGAGGCCAAGCTTATAACAAATCTTACCATTCTCAAACTAATCCTGCAAATCCTATTTCAATCCCCGTTATCATGAGATTAAGGAAAATAGTTTTCATAAAAAAAAAAAATAGACAAGAAGCAGATCATTGTCCCCTCACTTCTTATGGGGACAGGGGAAAGAAAAAGATTTTCTCAGACTTATTTTTCTCTTTCCCGCTTCCCTCTTTCTGCCAACCACAGGAACACACAAAATCTCTCATTCCCTTAGCTCCACTAAAGAGACCAGTCTGGGACCAATGGACTCTCCAATCAGAATATGCACATAGCTTCCATTTGTTTTCAGGTCATCAGTCCCTGCAAGGACAACTGAAGGTCAAACCCCATCCTTTGTTGTTTGTTTCCCCAGATTTTTTGCCCAGCCAATTGTTTTCCTGGGAGACTGAGGGGGGTGAGGAATTGGGTCACTGCAGAAGGCCTTTATTTGGGGAATTTTCACCAAACATGTCATTTTCTAATTGGGGCTATTAGCTATGGTCCTTCTGCTTGATGGTCTGCACTGAGAGAAGCTTATAATTATAAACAGAGTGGCAGCAATTCCATTGCAAATTCGTCATGTGGTTTTCCTGACTCATCCTGATGAACCACGGGTCCCTCAAAGTGAAGGGCTTTTTACCCTGAAAATTGTACTGTGATGATGACCTTAATTGACACTGCTAAATGAGGAAATGTTTGTTTTTCAACTTTTGGAATTTTGTATAAAAGACAGGGCAAGTTCTGAAGCCAAATGATGTTTGTCTGTATGCTACAAATATATGCCTGCGTATTTTATTCGAGATCATCATTTTAAAAATTATAATATTGGATGGTCAGAGAGCCCCACCAAAATTACTGAAAAGTTTTCTGTGAAAGAGACTAATTGTCATGAAAATAAACTGCTGGACAAGCTAAGAAAAATAAAAACAATGAATTAAATAAAAGGACACTTGGAAATTTTGCTTTGATGCTATGGGGAAGTGGCTGAAAGAGATATTACTTTGGAGACCAGCATTTAATTTTGCTTTGCTCAAATGAAAGCAAAGAATCCTAAAGGTTTGTGAAAACCTTTATGGTGCTCCTTGAGGGTACAACATACACTTAGAGAGACAAGTCTGGGAAGGCACTGCTGGCTGCCTTCCAACCACTAAAGTTTCTCTCAGACCCTGTGGGGAAAAGAGAAGCACACCTCCCGCCACTCACAACCTCTGTTCTCAGGGGAGCAGAGACACTGACTCCCAGAAGGTCAGAGTGGGAAGGAATCTTGGGAGAGACCAATCTGGATATATTTCAGAGGGAAAGGGACATATCTCAGAGTAAATCCAGGATAGCAGACATAGACCAAGATGAGCCAGGAAAGTCCCCTGGGGTCTTTCTAATATACTTGTTCCTGGGTCTCATTAGAGACCTGCTAAATCAAAAACTCCACGGTGAATCCAGGACCTTGTTATTCTACAATGCACCCATTTCAGAGTTGAGATAGCAAAACTAAGGAGAATGAATTCCTTTCTGGAGATCACCAAATAGTTCATGAAAAATGCCATCTACATGGAATGTTTACTGTAGTTTCTTTGTTGTGTCCCCACCACCAGATATGCCTTCTAGGGGCTGCTCTCACATCAGGGGTACCTAATCTTCAAAAGGCAGCCAATTTTGCTCCACCAACTATGTGATGAGACAGTTAACCTCTCTGAACTTCATTGTTCTTATCTTTAAAATAGAGATACTAAGAATTATCAAATGAGGACTAAAAAAAATAAAGATGGGCTTTTAAAACTAAAAAGCAAGGTAAATAGAAAGTTGTTGCTTTTATTGATACTATTGTCAATACTATCTTGTTTATGTAGATTATACAGAAAAGAGAAGAGCAAATAATAAGAAAATTATCTACCTATCCGTGAACAAGAGCCCTTAATATATCCACCATGCCAAGATGAAACAGAAGCAGGACTTTAAGTAACAATTAAAATAAGGCTTGGATGGTACTGAGTCTGGGACCAAATAAACCTCTCCTTAGACATTATTCACTTTCTTTTATCTTCTCTCAGTCTGACTCTGGGATGATGTTGTATATTTTAATGATTGTTTAAACTGCTATAATTAGATATCCACCCTGAGTCTAAGCCCTGTTCATTTTGTAAGCCCCTTGAACTGAAGCTCTCAATCTAAACTCTTCAGAAAACTCCTAGTCCCTTATCATCTGGGAGATGGATGACTGATAGATGAGCTTAAAAACTTGGGGCTAGAAGAAACCTCAAGCATTCAAACATTCATTCATTTAGCAAATATTTATTGAAAGCCTACAATATGTCAGGCACTTTTCCAGGCTGTGGATAATAGCAGCAAACCAGAAAAAAAATTATCCCTGCCTTCCTGATGCTTGGCTTCTGGTGATCAAAATAGCAAATCTACAAATGAGCAAATAAATAAATGAAATGTGAGCTAGTGCTAAGCGTTAGGAAGAAAACTGCAGCAGGAAGAAGGGTTAGAGGCTGCTTTAGCTGAATGTAGTGAAGGAAGATTTCTCTGGGGAGACAAGATCGAGCAAAATCTCAATGGGGTGTGGGAGCAACCAACACTGAGGTTCGGTGATGGGATGTTCCAGGCAGAGGGGATAGAAGTGCATGTCCTAAGACAGCAATGAGCATGGTGTGTTGGAATAACAACATAGAGGTCAAGTGGGAGCGCGTGAGGCAAAGTGGGACATGAGGAGCATGAGACAAGCAGGGACTCCATATGGATGGAGCCCCATAGCCAAAGGCCAGGAGCTTGGTTTACTCTGAGGGTGAAGCAGTGTGACCAGAGAGTCTTGAAGCAGCCCATGAGGTCTGAGTCACATCTGACAGTGTTACTCTAACCACCCTGTGAGAAGTATACTGCAGGGCAACCAAGGTAAAAGCAGGAAGCCAGCCAGAGGCTTTTGTGAGGCATGAGCAGAGATGGTGGTTTGGACAGGGGCAGAAGCAGCAGAGGTGATGCGAATGGGATGCTGTCAGGTTTTATTTTGAAGAGGGCAGCAAGACAATTTGCAGCAGGTCTTCATGGCAGCAGGTTGTCCTGCTTTCTTTGGAACCCTGTGGCTCCTCAGAAGTGTGTTGGGAACTGCAAAGGAGGTACAGAGGACAGGTCTAATGGTCTACAGCATCCCTCCTTGTTTCTACGGAAATATCTTAGCTTTGCTGCTTCACATGTGGGGGTTCCAAACAGCAGCACACCCAACCTGTCTGACTCGGGGAACAGGTCATTTCCTTCCCTCTTCTATACCTTATTATCTTTAGTAATAATCATGAAATGAAAAGAACACTAATAATGGCCTGAAAAGAAACCCAGATACATATCATACAGATGATATATATCAGATATATATGTGTGTATATTATATATATATGTAAAATAATGCCAGTAAAAAATAACATAGGATAAAATAAATGTCATAGCATGAAAACACCACTATTTATTTGATAGTTTTATACTTAACAGTTTCAAAGTGTGCCCCTTTTGTTAGCACTTACCAGAATAAAATTGTATATAAATGACTAGTAACTACTAAGTAAATTTTAATAAGACTGAAGTGTCTGAAAAAACACAATTTAGACAGTTGCTAAGTTATACCACTGATGTAGCATTTTAAAAATTCTTAGTGTGTTCTTCATATTTAAAACAAAGAACAATTTAAAGAGAAGAATCAGAAAAAAAAAATTGGTAAGGATGCGGCAAAATTGGAACTCAGTGCATCATTGGTGGCAGTGTAAAATAGTGTAGGCACTGCAAAAAACAATAGGGAGGTTTCTCAAAAAGTTAAATACAGAATTACACATATGGCCAGACAATTCCAATCCTAGGTACATACCCAAATAAATTGAAAACAGGATCTCAAACAGATGCTTGTACACTAATCATCATAGTGCATTATTCACAGCAGCCAAAAGTTGGAAACAACTCAGGGTCCATCAACAAATGGCTGGATAAACAACTGTAGTATATCCATACAATGGAATATTATCCAGCCACAAGAAAGACTGAAGTTCGGAAATATGCTACAACATTAATGAAACGTGAAAACATTACACTCAGTGAAATAAGCAAGGCACACGACAAATATTGTATGACGTCACCTTTATGGGTTATCTAGAAAGAGCAAATTTGCAGAGACAGAGACTAGATTAGCAGTTACCACACGATGGGGGAGAGAGGACGGCACAGTTTTTGCTTGATGGGTAATATTCATTTGTAAATAAATATTAGTTTAAAAAACAAGAACAATGCACTTTTATTTTACAGATATTCCACTTCACTAAATTATTTCATGTATGAACTAAATTTGCACATACAAATGCACACATGCACATATGCATATATATATTATACCTCGCCATTTATATTGCTTTATCATTTTAAATTTTTAAACAAAAATTCCTTAGAATGACAGAGTTGAGGTAACTCTTGTTTTGTTTCTTCTTCTCTGCAACCACTGGGCTGTCACTGTTTATTTTGAAACTATGGCTTAAACATGTACTACCCCAGGGATTGGAGACACAAACTGCACTGAAGGGCATGCAAAGGATTCCAGACAATTACAAACTCTCTCTCTAAATAAACTTGTTGAACTGAGTTTCCAAGTGAGATGGCAATTATCTAAATGTGAGTCCCTCAATTTAACTTTCACGAAAATTACCAAGTTTTTTGAAGAGTAAGTAACTAGCTATGCTAATTTGAAATTTATATGTTATGAAAACTCAGCAGCAACCAAGCAATTATTTAGAACTTAGACCAACAAAAGAATTTTTTGGTGGAGGAGTATTTTATCACTAACTGATTAAAAGAAACAGCCTTTCAGTGGGATTTATTAACTTTCACATTTTCTACAAACAATGCATTCCTTTACTGCCTGAATCTGGATGGATGGCTCCCATACCCAGGCCTTGTGATACCCCCAGTTTCAAGTAAGGTTTTATTTGCATTTCCCTGGGCATGAAGAATCTGAAAACTTGATCAAGCCCAGTCTTGTAATTGCACAGAGGAGGATTCTGAGGTCAGAAGGGACCTGCACCTCCCATAGGCATGCGATGAGTCCCTGACAGCAATGTGGAGCAAGGACATCCAGGCTTCTCTTGTCAGGCTGTGTGCTGGCGAGGCACAGGATTACACTACTTTGGACTGCAGCATGTTCTGATAATGTGGGCTGGGCACCCTCAAAATGTCAGCTGAGACTGGGCAATACAAAGAGGGAAGCTGAGCCAGGAACTGGGGAGCAGTGGATAGCACAGGACCCCTAAAGGCAGAACCACTACTTGGCTCCAAGGAAGAGTTGCCATGTAGGAATGCAGTCAAATGGTGCCAAATCTTTAAATTTTTCTGAAAAAGCCAGAGAACCCCCACCTCCTTAGTGTGAAATCTTCCAATTTTTGTATTTCGAGGTACTTTAAAGGCACACATTAAAAAAAAAGGGGGGGGGGAAGTACTTTGGAGAAAGAAAGAGAAAACAAAAGGCATAACAACCACCATCTGAGTGACAGACCTGGCCGTGCCGCTTCCCTGCCAGCGCACTGAGATTACCTATTAGACAAACAGAGGCTTTAGTCCCCTGCACCCACATTAAAAGATTCCAGGTCAACCCTTCATGTCAACCGAGATTACTTTTCCTTTACTTATTGTGAGACCCACTTGGGTAGTAGGGGTATGTTATTTTAAGTTCTTTCAGTTAATGCTGTACTGTTATCTCCGTGCTGAAAGAGGGGACAGAACAGACGGCTTCCCATCAGGGAAAAGCTAGGGCTGTGCCTCTGCCAGCCTTGCCTTCCACAGTGGGTGTTTGGCTTTTGCATTTCTGCCCCCTCTGTGTCCCTCCGCCATCCGCTCAGACTGAGCTAACAGCACAGCGCAGCCGGGGAGCTAACAAGTCAAGTTCAGGGGGTTTCTCTGGGCTGCCAAGAGCAATTTTCCTCTGTAACCCGCCAGAAGCAGACAAAGCTGCGCGAAGCTCCTGTAGCATTTTCACCATACGCGCCACTCGGAATAATCCTGGTCTGGAGGGAAAAACTTCAGGAGACGTTTCTTTGTAAATAGACCTAGTGATAGAGACATGCTAAGTCCTGGAGCCCAGAGGCTGTCAAGGGTTCTGCGCACTACTCATGTTGTCTTATCTCCTGGGTGCTGTAGACTTGAACACAAGCTATAGCTAAACGCTCCATTCACTAGACATATGTCAGCGTCTGCCTGCAGAGACAGGGACGGCGTCCCCGCCAGCTGGGCCCCTCTCCGCTTTAGGGAAAGACTGAGAACGTGTCGCGAGTGTTATCTGAAGCTATTAGAAGGAAAGGACAGAATTACACACATCTTTATTTTCTTTGCTTTTAACTAGTCAGAAGTGAAGTGCAGAAGGATAGATTTTCACCCCTGAAACTTGTTTTAAAAAATAGTTCTCAGAAACCCACACACACATTCGTACACCCAGAAAGACCAGACAAATGCTAAAATGTTTACAATGGTAAACATTTTAATAACGGGTAATTTATTTTTCTTTTGGCATAACTCTCTTTTCTTAATGTCCCACGATGAATATTTATTGCTTGGGACATAAGAAGGAAAAAAAAAAAGCCACTAAATAAACCCTGTGAAAATAGAGCGCACCGGGCAATGAAGTGGGCGGATTCCCCTGAGGGGGTCACCGGCAGCCTGCTCAGCTTTAACTCCGGGGGGTGCGGCTTTGGGCTCAGAGCTGCCCGGCCTGCCTCCCCAGCTGCCCGAGGTGTGCGCAAGCCCGCGGCCCGGCCGGACGAGGGTCCAGTCCTGTTAGGCCCCGGCCCCTGGGCCCACCGGGGGCCGCGAGAAGCCGGGGACGTCCCCACGCCAGCACCGTCCAAGACTGAAGGAGGGCTACGGAGCTCTCAGCTTGCGGTGCTGTGTTGCCTGCATGGCAGTGCGTGTAGATGCTGCTGGGACCCACAGCTCACAAGCTCATTTTAAGGTGCCGCGTCCTTCCAAACGTTCTCCATCCCTGGGGACTGGTAGTAAAACTACTGTCACGTGGGAGCCTGTAAAATACTTGAAAATACATATCTCTTCCTGTGCTGAGAACGGTGGGCTGCCGCTGGGCCCCCGTTTCATTCTGGAGCAGGCTGGGAGATGAGAGCCCCACCCGTTTTTTGGGGGGGTGGGGGGCGGCATGGTCTGGGAATCGAACCCGGGCCTCCTGCTTGGAGGGCGAGAGCCCCTTTGTCCAGTTCCCGGGAAGGAGGGCTGTGGCCGCTGTGACGCGCAGGGCTCCTGCCGTGTGGCAGGCACCGGGCACAGGCTGTACGGCCATTATTTCACATTATTGTCGTAACAACCCCCATGAAGTAAGCCTCCCATTCAACAGATGAGGAGACTGAGGTTCAGAGAGGTCGAATAATTTGTCCCAGTTCACGTAGCAAGGAAACGGCTTGAGTGGGATGTGAACTGAGGTAAATGTCTGCGAGTTTTATGCTCTGGGGTGGTGTTTCTTTTTCAGGAGCTAGGCTGAAGTGTGCCACAGGAAGAACTGTCTTTAGCAGGATAAGCTAACAGACCTGGTTCACTGAGGCACACATTGGAGGTGTAACATCCATGAGGACCCTTTAATAGCCTTAGTGAACTCATTCTTTTTTTTTCCCCCAGTGTTTCAGGAATTTTTATTAAAGCAAGAATTTTATAATCTAAATTACATTTTCTTGCTCAGTTATCAATTCTGTTATCAAAGTGACATTCTGAGCTATTCCACAGCAAAGGATTACAAAATTAAGGAAAGGAATGCTTCAAGTCTTCGCTGAAAATTCTTTTTCCCAGGGCCTATAAAGCATTAATTTGTTTTTATATGTTACTATTTTTTGTGGGGTCTTTTTGTTGTTGTATTTAAATCAATAAGTAATCTAGGACTTACATGTTTGCTAGACCTAAAAGTATTTGCTCCGCATATAAGGTTCAAAGTTTCCTCTCCTTTTTTTTGAATTTATATTATTTTTTACAATTTTTTTTCTACAATATTTAAACTTTTTGATGACTAGATATTTTTCTTCAGTGAAGCACAGGTTTCTTTCTGTGGTCCCTGGTCAATTTTAAACAGGCACTGTTAGCTGCCTTCGGGGCAGCTCCTCGGCTTGTGCTCATTCCTTCTTAATCTGCAGATATGTCGAGGACACACTCCACTACCTGTCTTGGGAGAGCTGTGTGACGCCTAGGTCGGGCATTCTTTTACAACTAAGTACCAGGAAAAGCTTGGCTTCCTCTGAAAGATGGTGTATCTTGTCCTCAGAGTCAAAAGGAACGGGTGACTGTTAGCGCAGCTTTCCGTTTTCTGCACTCAAATCTATTGGCTCAATCACAACAAACATGGGTTACCTTGTGTGTGAGTTTCCATGATGCTGTCCCCATTGTCTGGACATGATCTTCTTTTCCAATTTTTATTTCCCTGTCTCAATTTCGGCTTTGTTTACACCTTACTATTTTATTACATATTTTTCCTCAAATCCATCTTTCCTACCCAGATGTCTTTTTTAAACAAAGTAGATAAAATCTGTGGGGTCCTTTTTACGTTATTATGGTTCTTATATGGAAGGGGGGAAAAGAATGTGGCATTCTCAAGCTTTGTCATCTGTTCCTGCCAGCTCCTCGGATCATAGCCCCGCCAACATGCTGAGCCCCAAACAGATCAAGCAGAGCTCTCCCATCTCCTTACTGCTTGCCTGACTCTGCTCTCCCAGCTCGAAGATCCTTCAGCTTACGTACTTAGGACCCTTCTTTGAAGTGAGTTAAATAATCAAATAATGCCAATATCAAATGAGAAGGAGTTACCCCTCCCACATTGTGTAGATTTCAACCTACAAGGAAGACCTGATGGAAGGTCTGGGGATCCCAGCAAAGAAAGAAAGAAGTTATAGCATCTCTTAAATCAAATCTTTATAGTTGTGACTTGCTTTTCACAGGATCGCACTCCTGAAAGAGTGGGAACTCCTAAACCGCACCTACCCTTTGACTCATTTTGTAATGTCGGAGATTCACCTGCACTATCCTTGGTTGAATAATTACTAAGCTGAATTGTTAACTGCTCGAGTTATCAGGGCATCTCACATTTTAGAGACCTTATATGAAATCCTTTCAAATTTTTTCCCCACATAAAGATTCCTATACTTAAGGGTTTCTTTTGTTTATTGCTGGTTTCATAAAGGTTCCAGGTTCTCTAAACAAAACTAAACCTAACTTTTTATGAGAAAACTCAGAGTCATGGACAGGGTATCAATTTGGTCAAATCAAATATGTGGAATTGAGGAGGCTGAACCCACTAATGTCTGTACTTTCTTGAACTTAAGCCAGATCCCTGAGCAGCTGTGAATTTTTAGTAGAAATGCAGATGTTCTAAAATGTAAGACCAGATAATGTTGTAGAAGACATGAAAGCCTGAGTCCAATTCCAAGTCAACTACAATGAACTGACCATCCAAGTGCTCTCATGTCATTACAATCAATCCTCACAACCCGTCTGTGACCTCTTTTCTCTAAGCTCTTCCAGGGAGGCCAAAACCATCTGGAGTGGAGAAGTGAAAACACTCTACTCTGCTCCAGGCATGCGACCTTCTGCCCAGGGCAAGAGAGGAGAGTTGGTCCTGCCTAAGTAAACACCCACAGCATTCCACCGCATGGCCAGACCCCTCAGTCTGCAATTCAAAGCCTCGTCTTAGTCTGATTTTTCCCATGTGTCAGCCCTCGACCTGAGACAATTAGCACTGCATCTGGGCTGCAGGAAGCTCCCCACCAGCCAACCAGCTGTGAGCTGAAGTCAAGGAAAGTGACAAGACCCAGCAAAAACCACCTGTGCAGCTGAGCAGACACACTAAAACTGCATAAGGGCCACCAGTGCCTCAGGCTCCACAGCCCCGGAAATAGGGAACTGCCCACTCAGGGTTATGCTGCCCAGGGCCATTCCTTGTCTAAAAAGGACCAGGACCAGGATGGTCATCAGTGTGGAGCGTGAATGGAAGTTGACTGAACCTTATTCTCACCAGCTGTTTCCACCATTGTCTGCCCTTTCTAAAGAGGACAGTCATGATGCTCTTTTCCCCACTAGGGACACGCAAAGTGAATGAAACTTTCCTGGTATTGGACAGCATGAGCTACTAGAGTCACTAAGGTCCCCACTAGATTGTACTGGTCAATGACTTTTTTCAGGTCAATAGTTTCATTCCATTCATTTCTTATTACCCTCTGGCTCAAGATTTCTCTGTTTTACAAGATGAGATTTACAACACTACTAGTCTATATGATGTTTCATTCTTGGGTACTCATAATTTTAGTGAAAATTTTAGGGAATGGAAGAAAGCAGTCATTGGAATAGATTTTGCATGATGTTAGAACAAGGAAATAAAATTAATTTGTATAATTTGGTTGTCTAACTTGGAGGAAATGGAATCATTAGATGCTTGCTAAGAAAATATATTGGTACTTGATTCTAGAATTAAAAGAGACTTTTAACAACTAATCCAAGGGTTTTAAACCTGTGGTCTGGGAGCCTCTGAAATTAAGTAAATATAAATATTTGCTTCATATGGAGGAGGGAAGCCATATTTTTCATCAGAATCTGAGAGGGATTTACCATTGACTTAATTTTCAATGTCCTTAGCTTATAAATGAAAAAACTGACACTCAGAGATAGTTATAGAGATCTGACAAGACCCTGGCCTCTTATTTCTAGTGTAGTCTTTCAATACCATCACATTTTTAGGGAGAATTCTGGGTCCCTCTGAAAGTTTAGCCACACCTCCCTGTCTAACACTGTCCAGAAAGATTCCAGATAAATCTGCCATCAGCTTGGGTCACAGAAGGAAAGGCAGGCCTACTTGAAAGGAATGGTCAGAGACTTGGAACCAAATTAGCCATTATATAAGTCTTTAAGTCTAATTTCTCAGTCTTTGACACTTGAAGAATTGTTCAAAGAGGCCAAGAAATTGGTAGTGTATCATTTGTTCTCATGGGCATTTTTATTCAATTATAAGTGGTTTCATATTCCCATGTTGAAAACAGCATGAGAAAGCTGCTGTGTGCTACTTACTTCTCTGGATAAACTCACTTTCAATTATCTTGATCTGTACTGAATTGTCCCTCCTTCCTTAGCATTGCACCTTCTAGGAACGCCAGACACAAGAAGTAGGAGCAATTACTACACCATCCCCAAAGACACAAATCAATAGCAACAGATGAGCCAGCATTCTTACATTTTTATATCGGTCTTCATCTAGACTACATGGAGTCAAGTTTGCTATTCCTTTATTTTATAAAATTACTATTAAAAATCATCATCACCTTGATTGAATCAAGAGCTTGGATCTTCATGCAAACCTAGGCTGCACCATTCCCACATTTTTAGGATGAATGGGACTTCCATAGACCCTTTCTCCAATGCTCTTTTCTCAGCCAGGCTCGTCTCTAAAATATGATTGCCTCTAAATGTGTCTTGACACATGAGACTTCAAAAAGATCCATGATAGCAACAGTAGCAAAACTACTAATATATATTGTACTGAAGCATGTCAAGAAGTGTGCTAAGCACTTACATGAAAATCGCAGTTAATCCTAGAAGCTTATGAGATAGGTGATATTATCATTTATTCCTATTTTCTATAGGAGTAAAATGAGATTTATAAACCTAAGGATAATAAGCATGAAATAGCAGGGTCCCTTCTCTTAACTTCTACTATCAGATTTAAATAAAAGGTAGCAGGAACTCCAGGGCAGGTCCTTGCTGGCGATTGGCTCCCCACCTGGCAGAACACATGACCATAGATGTGTTATAAATTACTAGGACATATAAAAACATAGCCATCAACCCAATTAGTGTTTAGTTTGTTCCAAGCCTATATTTGAAGGCTACCATTTATTGAGCATTTACTAGGTGTCTACTGAAACCACTGTGATGGGTATTTTTCATTCATGTATTATCTCCCATACTTTACCTCAGGGATGCCTTCATGTTTCAGATGCCAAAATTTCAGAGAAGTTAAGTAACTTGGCCAAGACCATATAAACAGTGAGCCAGATCAAGATTTGGACTCATGCTACTTCTATACTTTTGCGAGTCCTCCTACCCACCTCTGAGTACTATTGTTTTCTGTGGGTGAAATGAGCAGTACCAGCAGCCCACCACCCTCCCGGAGTGGAGCACAGCATGGGCGCATTTTCCCACAGAGCTATCTGCACTCACCCCTTTTGTAGGCAGTGTACATGTGTGGAACCATGGAGGGTGGGTGCAGATGGGCAGTCTGTACTAAGGTATTTCTCTTTCAGATGACTGGTCTTGGGACCAAACCCAGTTACCTGGCCTACTGTGGGACAAATTCCCGGGCATCTACATAGTATGTGCAGCCACCTGAGCCAACCTGTAGAGACCCAACTCTTTCAAGGCCACAGCATTGCTAACCATGTGAAGAATCATGGAACCGTGCAAAGCATATGGACCCTGAAGTTACATGGACCAGTGACGTGCTAGTAAATGATTTATAATTGGCTCTTCAAGTAGGAAAAGCTCTGATCTGTAGCATTTCTGATTTCTATGGTGTAGACTCTCAAAATGGCCGACTTCAAGATATTAACATGACATTACTGAAAAGAGAACTGATAAGAGATCATAACAGTTGGTTCCCAGGAGTAGTGCCAGCCAGCTCTAACACACTGCCACCAGTAGACTCTTTTCTAATCCCAGCTCAAAATTTTGCACTGTAATATTTGGAGCAAGCCACCTGGCTTTTCTGAGTATCAATTTCCACTTTCATATACTGGGGGAAGATAATACTATTTTAAATGATGGCAAGATTAGAAGGCTATTAACAGGAGGACAAAGTTATGTCTCTCAACCTTCTACAGAAGTTACAGACACAAAACATACTGGCAAAGGAAAGCAAAGGGACATTTTATTGTAAGTACAACTCAGATGGGTTGTATCATGTGGTCAAAGCTAGCAACCTAAATGGGGACCTATTCTTATCCTAAGCACAAAGCCACACCCCAAGATCTGTTCACCTTTAATCTATCCCCCAAAAGAGAGAGACTGAAGAGAGAAGAATGGCCATAAGAGGTTTGGCCAGGCCTGCCCTGAAGTTGCAAGATGTAGGCCAGACCAAGGCCACATGAGTGCAAGAGAGAAGCAACTGGGTAACAAGTCCTCCTCAAGCAACAAAAGGTGCCAGGCTCTCTGACCCATCCTATCACTACAAAGAGAGGCAGGGGGCACACCAACACATGCAATAACTGTTTTATTACACAGTGACTCAGCCACTGGCATCGCGGCCCGGTCAGCACTCCGCTCACTTAGATTAGCACCTGCGGGAGATGCTGTACTCTACCCTCACACTTATGTGGTACAGTTGCTGGAAAGATTAAAGATAAATGACATTAAATCAAAGCACTAGGTTTGGGCCATAAGTTGTGTTGTTTGGTTTTATCATCTAGCTTTTCTTCACCTGAGTGAGTGAGTGAATTCTGGCTGATGAAAAGACAAAAAAAGAGACAAAGTTAAAACTACTCGTGATAACAAGGAATCATTTTAACCATCCAGCTTCATTTCCTGCAGGCTCAGAAAAGAGATTCCAAAGTACATTTAGCAAAAGCAGTATAGTTAAAATAAGTTCCCATCCCAACTGCCCACTGTTAAAAAGGAAAAGGAATTTTGATGTCTAAGTTCTCACATGGTTACTTAAAAGTCATACACACGACTTTACAGTAATGACTTTTATTTTTAGAGATGGTCCATTATTTCAAAGTAATGAACCACATTAAATTAAACCTATTGTTAAACTTCATTTGTCCTGGGTGGAGGGGTTGGTGAGGCATGGGGTGTTTTTCACTCTGGTTTTCCCCTCCATCTTATCCTCAAGGCTGCAGACTTACTTAAGCCTTTGGTCTCCTGTGCGATGACTTCAATGCAAGTGTGCCCTGAAGTCCGTCTACCCGAAAGGAGTTTTCTGAATTTGCATGTGTTCAGCTCTGATGCTCTGGGGACTGGCGAGTGTTGAGTCCCAGTTTTGTTAAATGGAGTTATGACGATGTGGTTTGATAAAGAGCAACTGTGGAAGCTGACCTCTTTCCATTCTTCCTAAGAGTCTTGAAGATTTTCTGCCCTTTTAATTTCCACCAAGTGTGACAACGGGACAAAGACAATCTGCTTGCCTAAAATACATCCAAAATGTCTGATCAAGAAACCTAAACAGAATATATCTCCCTTGGTAAATAGAAATCACGTCAGTCAAAGGAAGTGGGATAGGGACCTGACTGAGGAAAGAAGGGCGGGGAGGCTGAGGGCAGGGAATGTGGAGAGGGAACGCAGCGCTCTTGAGGGCTTCAGGAGACCTGACCAGCCTCTTCTGTCTGTGTTACTACTCCGTGCTAAGGTGAATTGTCCCAGCACCTAGCAAATTTTAAGGGTCAAAGCAATCCTAAGTGAAATGAATAAAATTAACTGGAGTAACTGAAAAACCAGTCGTCTTCTCTGGACCTCAGATCCTAAATGTCACGGGCAGAGAGGTACAACAGGGTGAGGTGAGTTTTACTCTGCAGGCTGGAAAACCTTCCCACATTAAGGGCACAATATGAGCTCCCCAGGCTGTCTGTTGGATGCCTCATTCCCTGGTCAGACCTCGAAAGCTGTGCTAATACAGTAGCCACTGGCTACATGTGTCTAGTTACATTTAAATAAATTAAAATTAAATAAAACTAAAAATCTAGTTACTCTGTGGCCCATTTCAAATGCTTAGTAGCCACCTGTAGCTGTTGGCCACCATGTTGGACAGGGCACATATCAGTCGTTTCCACCATTCCAAAAGTACAATTGGACGGTGCTGGTCGAAAGGAAAAAAGGACATATCAGTGTCCAGGAATCCTCTAAATCTTTTGTGGGATTCTATTTCCAGATGGACACTCTCTACCCAAGGTTTCAAATAATTAATTAAAGCAATTAATGGCAAATAGGATTTGTTCTTCCTCTGTGACCAGCCTAAAGTGTTTCAAGAAATAAGGAAAAATATGTCTTTTTCTTTTATACACTGAAACTCCTTTTTATATGAAAAAATATATATAAAGAAACCCCCACACACCATACTATACTTGCACATTCAACCATATAAAACTTCGGCTAACAAACACTTTCTTTTAAAGTAACGCAATTTACAAGCATAAATAAGCTTGACGAGGCCAAATTTTAAAATCTGATTTCAACCACTCTAAAAGGACAATTAACAGAAAACAACTGCTCTGCTAATTGCCTATCACTGACAAAGTCCCTGTGCGGCCTCTGTTGGGCTACTTAGGCCAGTTTGAGTTCAGAATGTACTCAAAAGTACTATTTTAGAACTGCTTTGTGTGTGTGTGTGTGTGTGTGTGTGTGTGTGAACATCAAAATTCTGACTTTTCCAAAGCAGACTGGTCTGCCCTTTGGGTCAACCCAAATCTTCAGTGGGAATCAGGGTATTTCATTCTATCTCTATTACCTTTTCTCAGGAGGGCGGAGTCCACAACCTGGACAGAGGCCCCCTTAAAAGGTCTGCAGGGCAGGACAGCTCTTCTTCTCCAAGGGTCTGCTTCCTGCACCTCTGCTCTGAGCTTCTTAAGGACCCCAGGGCTGGCTAGAGTCAGAATGAAGTCTGTGGATACGGTAACTCTCATCGTTTTATGATTGGGCACTAAGTGCCAAGGGAAGCTACAGCAGGGCCACTGAATCATGAGTGAAGGGACAGTTCTGTAGGGAGGTGTGTTAGTCTTGTAGCTGTTTTACCAAATGTTTTTTCCTCACTGTCTTCCAGGAGTATGGATTATACTTTCTGGCTTCTTGAAATTTGTGGAGACCAAGTAACTAATGCCAACCCATGAGTTATGAACAAGAGTGTCATGTGACACTCTGAGCCAGAGCTTTAATTGATGGAGTTGGAACTTCCAAGGGTCTCTTTTCCTCTGGCACAGAGAAGAGTAATGCTTGAGAAAGCAATTTTTCTGTCAGCCTGGGTCTTAGAAGGAGAATAAATCAGAACAAAATACCTAGCACAATTGCAGCAGTAAACCCTTGTTGTTTTAAAACACTGAGATTCTGAGTTGTCACAATTGTACAACCCAGCCCAGCTGGACAGATTTATGAGCTAAGAATGATAAGGGGTGGAGGTCCAGAGAGAATATGTTTCTAAATATATTTAGAATGCAAAGGATACTCCTATTCAGCTGATAACTGCCATGTCTCCATTGCTTAGCAAACAATATTAGGCCAGTCTTGTAAGTATATTGCAAAGATATATCCTTCTGCACTCCAGGAGCTAGCAATCTAGTGCAGATAACAGAAGTCTAAAGTAATCTATTTTAACGTGATTCGTCCTATGCAAACAAAAAGTCCGTGCACACAAAATGCTATGGCATCTCAGAATAGATCTCAAGAGTTCAGCTTGGAAAATTCTGGGAAAGCTGCTGTTACAGATTAGATTCCCCAAGAAGAAGACTTGGAGATAGAAAACTGCCTGTAGGATGTTTGCTGGGGAGTTCTTTTAGGATCAATACCTGTTGGGGGAGTGGAGGAATCAGGATTTAGCAGAAGGAAAATTTGGGCCATGACACAGCCACAACAAAGGTCCCAGTTGACCTCTGAGGAATTGTGGAATTAGAATGGCCCTGAAGAGCTTTCCTTAATTGGATCAAGGGAATCAGAACGCTATAACCCAGAATCATGCAGCCATAGGATGTGGGCTAAACAACATGGGGGGTGACTTTAGGTACGGAGGACTCTTTAACCAAAGTCAATCACCTGGAGTCGTGCTCAGCTGCCAGTGCTAAGCCATAAACATTCCCTTTGGGTAGAGGGATATATACTTTATTCCTGAGAGGGGCAGGGAGATCTGGGCAGTGCACCGCAGCACCCACGACAGCTACAAAAGAAAAGTAAAAGGATGATGGTAGAGCATACCAGAAAGAGGAAGCAGCATGAGCAAACGCATGGATGTGGGAAAGAATCTGGCAGGTTCACAGAACTTGGGGAGGTCCAGTGCGGCTAGAGAAAGGAATTGGCAGGAAAAAGCCTGGAAACGGAGGTTGGGATCTTTTATGGTGATAACTAAAGTGCCGTGTTAAGAAATTTCAGTTGTTTTTGTAGGAAAATGGGTCCTCTAGGAAAGAGATATTGTCAGTTGTGTTTTATAAAGTCTGTAGAATGCACTGAAGAAGGGAATGTCTGAGGAGGTAGTGGGGCAAGTGACAGAGAAGGGGGGCTGGTTAAATATTGAGTTGAGTGTTGAACATGTTAGGTATGTGATGATAGCAGGGTATCAAAATGGAAAAATCCAGGAGTAGCGCAGAGAGCACTGGTCTAGAAATGTATATTGACAATTATGAACACTGAAGAAATAATGGATGGCAGGAGGGGTAGATGAAATCTCTGAAATGAAGAGACAGAAAGACAAGGATAACAGAGAGAGAGCAGAACTTTAAAACAATACCATTATTAGAAAAAGGGAAGTAGAAGATGACCCAGTGAAAAATCTGGTACTAGAAAAGTCAGAAAAAACATCAAATATTGCACAATAGCAACCGAGAGAAGACAGCTCATATAAATTGAAACCTGAAACAGCTCTTTTGACCCTACCATTGGGACATCCTGACATCAGGCCTATTCAGTAAGGAGATGGGTGAGGTTAAGAATTAAGGAAACAGTGAGGAAGGATTAGTACAAAGTTTCCAAGCTTTTTCATATCTTGGCACACATAGGAAATGATTGTTCTTGTATGGTACACTGGGGCACAGCTGCTTGTGGCCCAATTTGACAAACCCAGGGACACTCTGGCCAGCAGCATCTGAGCAATGATACCTAGACAAGTAAAGCTCCAACATACTAAGGCACACCAGGTGGGCAGCTCTGTGCCAACACATACAAACCATTCATTTTAGATGACTGGCTATGGAAGAAAGACCAGAGGACAATAGGTAGGTGGCAGCATGGCTAAATGAAGTGGTCCCCCCCACCTAAGATTATGGAGACTGTGTGTCTATTTGGCAATAGAAGAAGTCAATATGGACAGCAAACCATTGGCAATCAAGGAAATAATGGAAGGAGCAAAACCTATCCAGGTCTGAAAAATCCTTCTATAAAACGGAATGAAAATATGAGAGAATTGATGAAAAAGAAAAAAACTTTAATTTAAGATGAAGGAAACTTTGGGAAATGCCCTGTAGTTTGTTGTGAAAGGAGAGTATTGAGAGATGAAACTAAAGATGGAGGACACAGTCCATCCACAAAGCACCTGGTATGCAAAGCTAAAATATCTGGATCCTATGTGCTGGAAGAGAATCCCAAAAGAGTCAGAAGAAAGATTTGTGATTGAGGTAAGTGTGGTGTGAAGAGGCAATCCAAGGCAAAGTAAGATAGACCAAGAGAAAGAGCTGCTATGAGGCCACAACTATATTCCAAATGAGAAATGAGAGCCCAAGGCAGAGGTGGTGGGAATAGAAGGACAAGAATGGATTCAGAAAACATTCAGCAGGTAAAAGGAAAGCACAGGATATAGAGATAAACTTGAATTGGACTATGGACACCACAAAGGGAGCCTATTGATCCAATGATATAATATTGGTACACTACATTAAATATATCTAAGTGCTGATAATTCTGAAAGATTCAGGTAAGGGTTATAGAAAAACAGTTCAAAACCCTATGGCTCATTAAACAGTCACCATCTTTTGCATTCAAATGCTTCCTTCGCTTTCAAGGCCTCAAGGAGCGCCTAACTCTTCAATATTTTTACAATTGGTGTACTTCTTACGCATTCTCTTTCATGACTGAGAAAAGGATGTGCAATTTGGTTTGGGTTTTTTTTTTTTTTTTTTTTTTTTTTTGTCAAGGGATGTTTTTCAGCCTGCAGTACTTTATTAAAAGAACAGAAAGTAATGAGGTTGAAACCCCATCGTTTTTTTGGAGCAACTGGAAATAATCGAAGTGCATTTGCAATCAGTTTCTAAATGTTCTTGGAGAACTCAGTTCTACAATGTCCTGCTGTGTCCTATGCAACCCTAATAGAAGATGTGGTTTTGGGGAAAAGCCTAATAGGAACTTGTCAAAGATTGAATGAGCAAATGAATAAGCAGTTGTTTGTGGCTCCACAGTTAGCTGTGGTCCTTAAGGAACAAGTGAGCAGAAGTAGACGCCAAAAATCTCTAGACTGCTCTGATCTCTAGATTTAAGTGCATGCCGTGATGGTGTGCTTGGCAGGGCTATTCACACTAAAACTGCACTGATCTTTAGACTAAAGCAGAGACCACACTGTTCTGATTCTTTTCCTCCTTGGTAATGCCAAAACTTCAAATCACAATACCTTGTCTCCTCATATGAGTCATTAACAGAATTAATTGATAAAACACTGTGGTACCCCGATGAAAGAAATGTATTTGAGCCACCTTGCAAGATGGCAGGCTTGCCAGCTCAGGACAGTTATGAGAAGCCAGTCTGACCAACAAAAGCTGCTGTTACTCACTAGAACCTCCATCTCTGCTCTATTCTGCTCATGCTCTGTTCTGCTCTAGTCCAACCAAGCTCCTACATATTAACCTCTGGGACATCATGAGGACTTGAAGCTTGAAAATTACCAGCACCATCCTGGCACAGAGACGGCCCTTGGAATATATATTTCCTTGTCTTTTCCTTTCATGAAAGGAAGATTAGGCATCAATAGCCAGAATCTGTCTCCTAAGAAAGGTTGTCACCTAAGGCCCCTTACCACTGGATTAGCAAAGAAAAGACTTTGCACCATTTCTCAGAGTTCATCATAATGATCATGTTCATCACTGTAATAGTTAGGTCCAGGTGTCAACTTGGCCAGGTGACGATGCCCCATTGTTCTGTTGCTGTAGACTTAAATCATCAGCACGTGAATTTCAACTATGGGTGATCACATTTGCAGTGGGCTAAGAGGAGTGCTTTTCACAATGAGTGAGGTTTCATTTAATTAGCTGGAAGCTAATTAAAGAGAAAGCTCAGAAGAGAGGCCAGCAGCTCAGCAAAACTCATCTCAGCACTTGGAGCACAGACCCAGGTGTTTGGAGATGCAGAAAGGAATCACCCTGGGGAAAGCCATTGGAACCCAGAAACTGGGAGGGAAGCCCAGCAGACATCCACTGTGTGCCTTCCCAAGTGACAAAGAAAGCCAGAGGAAAGCCGGCTGCCTTTCCTCTGAAGAACTATAAATTTGTAACTAAATAAATCCCCATATTAGAAGCTGATCCATCTCTGGTGTGTTGCATTTTGGCAGCCTTAGCAAATTAAAACAATCACCGACATCATCATTACCAAAATCATTTATTTTTTATTCCTTTATTTCTATGATTCTATCTTTTTAATGATTTCAGGCCCTATTTCTTACAATTTGGGGCAGGAGCCTCAGTATATATATTTTTTAAAAAGTTCACTAAGGGGGTACAAGGACAGTTCAGTGGTAGAATTCTTATCTGCCCTGCAGGAGACCCTGGTTCAATTGCTGGCCCATGCACTCCCTGCCCCACCACCCCAAAATTCAACAAATGGTGCTGCAATAGCAGGATAGTAACATGGAAAAAGAATGCAATGTGACTCCCACCATACAGCACACCCACACACAAAAAGCTCACTGAGTGAATCTGATACAAAGCCAAGTTCAGGAGCTCTGTTCTTATATTCAAGGACAGATATTTAACTTTCCCCGTTTTGTAAATGCTTTAAATTTTGCAAGGCATTTTCATACACATTGTTTTGTTTGATCCTCACCAAAATCCTTTAGATATACAGAGCAGAAAATATTAATACTATTTTGCCAAACAAGGAATGAAGACAAGAGAGTTAAAATGCATTGCCTAGATTCACAGACCCGGGAATTAGAACTCATATCTCTAGTTGTGTCCAGCTTCTTTCTGGTATATCAGGCTGGAATGGACAGAAAAGGAGAGGGAGAGATATCCCACTTCTCTTGATAAATCCAGTTCTGCAATCCTCACTTCTGTATGGGTGTAAATGTCCCTGGAGCATGCCTCCTCCTTTTCTTACCTCTCCTTTCCCCTTCCTCTTAGACTCCCAAATAGGCAAGGTCAAGGGAATGCTCAGCAAGAGATTTACTCGTTTCTTTTTTTCCAACCTCCCGATTCAATCTTTCCATTCTCCATTTCAAAGAACCCTTTGCAATAAGGCCTCTGAGTCATTTTATTAGGCTTTTCTAAAGCCTCTCTTTACATCTTTTTTTCTTCCATATTTCCTTAAGTGAGAAATTCACTAAGGGGTGAAATCTGGATCACCCCCAGGCTAGGAGGAAGAGCAAAGGGCCCTGCCATTCCCCAATCCCAGCCCACAATCAACTGATATGGTTGGATTTGTAGTCACATGAGTCTCCCTTCTTTTAATTGAATGTTGGCTATGAAATTCCCAAAAGCCAGTTGGAATGCAGCTGCATGCCATGGTAGAAAAGCAAAAATAATTACTTGGAAACCGAAATAAATTTCTTGCATCTCTTTGAACTCCTGCTGACTTACAACCATAAGGTAATTTGCTTCAACTAACTTAAACCCTGCTCCTTGTTCAATTTCCTTGTGCTTTATAATGTACGTTTTAATTCTCTTTTGCACTCTCTGTGCCACCAAATCAAAGCAAAATTTGTCTTTCTTTCATGTGCCAAAGCCGAGCAAATTTGGAAGGGGAAGTAATTACTACGAAAGGACAAAAGATTTGGAAAAAAAAAAGTATTGTTTCATTTCAGTGACTCAGAACAGGATAGAAAGAAACTTAATCATTATATTAAACCAAAGGTATATTAATCACCGTATTCATATTTGCAAATAGCTGGCAACATGTGGCTTTTGAAAAGCGCAGTATGGGAAGGCCTCCTGGGGGAGGCGGACGGGAGCGCCTTCTGGGAGCAGGAAGCGCTATGTGCTCAGGCTTCCCGATCTGTTTGCACAGGCGGCCACTTGGAAACTAAACCTCAGACGGCTCTCACGCTATTGGTATTTCAATCCGTCACGGGGAAGATTAGAGTCCTGAGCCTCTAAGTGGACCCTGGCAGTGGTTACAACATCACGTCATCTTGATGACAAAGCTGGACTGACCATCAGGGCTGCGACTATCTGGTCAGAGATTTTTTTTTTTTTTAATATTAGTTAATTTTAGAGGAACCGAGCATACCTGAGTTAATAACAATAATGATAAATTCAGTTTTCATGAAACATAATCCACAGACATCATCTCTGCATCAGCCCAACATGAGGCTGCACAGGCAGGGTTAGGGATGCGGGGTCTGGAGGCAAACGGTCAGTGTTGCAGCCCTGCTCATCCCTCTCTGCTCAGCCAGACTAGACCCGTAATTTAACCTCTTTGTACTTCGGTTTTCTCACCTATAAAATGGGTGTGATAATAGTGCTTACTTCACTGGATTGTGTTTATAATTAGGTGTGAAGATGTATGGAAAGCTTTTAGCACAGTGCTCAAAACATATTTTATATTGTCATGATGACTCACCCAGTGAAGTTAAGTCAAGTGGTTATCATGCCCGGCTCACAGAGGAGGGAAGAGGCCCAGCCAAGTATTAGATAATACAGGGGAACCCTGCGGACAGAGCCACTGAGCTGTGCTCGGAGAGGGCAGATTTGACACCATTCCCCGAGTGAGTGGTGCCCCCTGGAGCTGGTGCAGAAGCTGTAGGTCTAGAGGCTACATCTACTGCTAACTTACTTCTCTGGATTATTTCTGTGAACCGTGGAGCCTCATATTGCATATTGAAAAAATGCAGCCAGTTGTTATTTGTCGTCCACACTTCTACCCTTCCACCCCCCTGCAAAAAAAGTCACTCTGCCTCTATGGCACTCTCAACCTGTGTCATAAAGCAGTAGTCTCTGCTCTTAGGAATTAATAAACACAATTAATATGAAGTACATTATTCCACTGATATAAAAAAAATTAGTAGTGAGTAAGAAAAGCATATCCTTTTTGCACTCTGGAAAGGAGACTAATACAGAGTATCTAAATCTACCCAGCAACTTGCTACATGGAAAGGCAAGTAATATCATGAAACATGTTCATCATGAGCCAAGCACTGAGCTAAACCCTGTGTATATATGATGTCATTTATTCCTCCCAATAATCTTGTAAACTAGGAATTATTTTTTTCGTCTTCATGCAAGGAAACTGCTGCACAGAGAGGTTAAATGACTTGCTCAAGGTCACATAGCCATTAAGTGGCAGAGAGAGAATTTCAATCCAGATATGATCAACTCCAGAAATCCTTGCTCTTTTTGCAATGTGGTAATCCTGAAATCCTCTTAGCACATATCTAATCAAGCACTGAAACTCCAGAGAAGCCACTTCACATATCAGCATCTATTACCTGGGCAATTTTGAACAAGTTGAGAGTCCTCTCTACCACACTTTCTCACTGATAACATTGGGTCACAGTTGCTATTTCTCTGCCTGGCAACAGCCAAAAAAATAAAAATAAAAATAAAATAATCCTCTGTAAAGTATGAAGAGCTCTGGAAAAGGCATGAGCTAAAAAAATGCATGGCAATCTAATTTTCTTTCAAATAACCACTAGATTCTTGGTAGCAGTGAGTCACCACCAAATTGCTCAAAGGGATCGAGCCCATATGACTTAGAACAAACTCCTTGTAGTTTAGTAAAAAAACATTTTATCTCCTTTGATCTACCACCTACTATTAATTCAAATTACTAATGAAATTTCAGGATAAGTGTAAATAGTTAGCTTCATAACAAACTCCCCTTCCGAAGCCTTCTTGAATATTAGTATAGGTTTGAATATTAGTATAAGTTTTCCTCCAAAACCATTCACTGCCTGAACAATGGATACAGTATTAGATACTATTCTAGTTTGCTAGCTGCTGGAATGCAGCACACCAGAGACAGATTGGCTTTCAATAAAAGGGGATTTATTTCGTTAGTTCTTCAGAGGAAAGGCAGTTAACTTTCAACTGAGGTTCCTGCTTACGTGGGAAGGCACAGGGTGATCTCTGCTGACCTTCTCTCCAGGCTTCTGGGTTCCAAGAACTTTCCCGGGGGTGATTTCTTTCTTCATCTCCAAAGGCCTGGGCTGAGCTGCAAGTGCTGAGATGAGGTATGCTGAGCTGCTTGGGCTGTGCTACATTAAGCTCTCTCATTTAAGCACCAGCCAATTAAATCAAACATCATTCATTGCAGCAGGCATACCTCCTAGCCAACTGCAGATGTACTGAGCAATAGATGAGGTTCACATGCCATTGGCTCATGTCCACAGCAACAGAACTAGGTGACTTCACCTGGCCAACCTGACACTTGAACCTAACTACCACAGATACCTACATCAAAACTGAAATTTCCTAACTCAAACCTGTTAAAGCCTAGCTCAATTCTGTACCTCTATTTGCAGATTTGTGAAAATTGCAATATGCATCAGGTTGTGATGAATCTTCCTACTGTTTATAAAAGAATTGCTTGATAAAGGAGAAAAGTAATCAGGATTTATTAAATTCCCAATGCCAGTCGCTATATTAGACAGTTCACATTCAGTATCTTGTTGAACTCTCTCAACAACCCTTTAATTAGGTATTATTTCCCTCATTTTAGAGGTGAGGACACAAAAGACAGGGAGACCAAGTGACTTGTCTAAGGAAATAAAACCGGGAACTGCAAGATAAAAATTAAGATTCATAAGGAACTGTTTAAATTATTTGGAAAAGATGTCTTTTCAAGTTCATTAGAGGTAGTGTGTTACATATTGATGACTACCTGTTCTTCCCGAGATCATCCTCTCAGCCTGTAAATATGCTTATATTCATCTTATGTTCTTTCTATTAGCCCCTCTGCAATTGCTTAATTTTCCTTCCATATCGAATGTCAACAACTGCAATCTCCACTTCCTCATTTCTGAGCATTCCTTAGACCATCACAAACTTTGTCCTCACTTTTCTACTACAACAGCCTCTTCAGAGACCACCAGCTGCTCTCCTGCTCCCCCAGTTCAGTGACAGTTTCTCAGCTGCAGTTTTTCATTTACTTCCTTTTCTCCATGAAACTTCATGAAATGTGAACTCTGTTATATACCACTCTTCCAGTTTACCTCCTACCTTTCTTACTTCTTTTTTTTTCTTCTTCTTCTTTTGTTCCCCAAACCCAGGCACTGTATACAGTTTAATTTATCAACAAATAATGATAAATTGTTGATGAATGAGCACCAACAATTTACTAGGCTCTGTAGGGAAGATCACATTATGAAGAAGTCATAGTCCCTGCCTCAAAATGTGGACATCCCACACTAAATATTTATAGAGCATTAATAACGTGCCCAAATCTGTGTGGATTCCTGGGGATTTATGCCCTCTAAAGCATCATGGTTGAGTACATAAACCAACATCCAGAGAACCACCAAAATAAGCAAGGACGGAAGCATATATGGAAAGACAAGAAACAAAGGCTGCAGAGATGTCAAAAACTCGGTAATGAATGTTGGCAGGGGAAGTCAAGGAAGACTTTTTAGAGAGATGACATGTAAGCTAGATGTGAAAGATGGATATTATGGGATATAGCACGGAAAAGGAGAGACAGGAAGATAGCAGGCAAAGAAGAGGTAGAGGTATGAGTAGGTATGAGTAAAGCAAGAAAAAAGAACATGGCATAACTATCAGCAATTCAGAGTGGACTGGAAAAGGAGCGAAGGACAGTCAGTGTGGCTAACTCATTGCTGTTGGTCCTCTAAACTTCTCTCCCCCCACTGCTTTCCCAGCCTTTGGAGATGCAGAAAGAAAAAGTCGCCTTCCCCACCAAGAGGCCACTGAAGAAACCTGAAGAGAGAGCTAGCAGACATCGCCATGTGACTTTCCAGCTGAGAGAGAAACCCAGAATGTCTGGATTTCTTGAGCCAAGGTATTAATTATTCCCTGGATGCTTGAGTTTCGATATTTTCATAGCTTTGCCTTGATTTGGACATTTTCATGACCTTAGAACAGTAAACTTGCAACTTAATAAATTCCCCTTTTTAAAAAGCCATTCTGTTTCTGGTATACTGCATTCCAGCAGCTTTTGCAAACTAGAACACACATTATATCTCTATCTTTCCTATGACTGTTGTTGATCATCTCCATATTATTACTGTTTGTGTACATGTTTTCTCTTCTCTACTAGACTATCAGCACATAGAAAACAGAATTTCTCTCTGATTACTTTGTAACTGTAGAAGATGGCATTACTGTTCCCAAGTACTCACGCCCCACCCTTCACTGTGAAAGGCTTATACCCTGGCTGTGGGAGATTCAATTACATGCCCCAATTTGGATGTATTCTTAATCTTACTCTGCATTCCTGTGGGTGTGAACCCACTGTACATAGAAACTCGCAAAGAGGTTATTTCTAGTTATGGTGTGGCCCAGCTGAGTGAGGATGGGCCTTAATTCAGGTTAATATAGGCCTTAAAAAGAGAACTGGGGGGGGGGGGCACAGAAGGGGAAGAAAAGGACGTCACCACATTATGGAAAAGCCAAAGAACCCAAGGCTTGTCTGTAGACAGCACAAGAATGCCACTGCCTGGGGAGAAAGCAGGCCTTACCAATCTCTAGATTTTGGGCTACCCCAACCTCAAAAGTATGAGCCAATAAATCCCTTTTGTTTAAGCCAAAACTATTTTGAGATACTTTTGACAGCAACGCAGACAAATTAAGATTTTGGTCATTGCCATATGACTTGCAATGCCCGCTACAAGGAGGATAAATACATTTTCCCACCCTGTTGGTAGTGGGCTTGGCCATGAGACATGCTTTAACCAATAGAATATAAGCAAACATGATAAACACCATATTCAAGCAGAAGCTTTAAGAGATATTGTGAATTTTTGTTCTCATTCTTGTTTATTCCTTCAACCAAAAGAATGACAAATAAAGCCTATTCCTTTGACCTGGGTTCTGGAATGAGGAGGCAAATGGAGCAGAGACACAAAAGCCAACCTACCACTTTTGACAAGTAGCGTGAGTAAGAAATGTTTGTTGTTGTCAGTCATTGGGACTCTGGGCTTTTTATTGCAGCATAGTTGACTCATCAAGTACCTTCATAGTACCTAGCCTGGAGCCCAGCACAAAAAAGAAATTCAAAAGAACTATTAGCTTAATTTTAGAAAGTAAATTACAAGCTGTTGAAGTCCATGTATTAGAAGTCCTTACAAACCTCTGTACTAGCAGTGTGCTGGTAGCCTAGCTACAGTGATAGAATTGGAAGTGATACGAATAATTCCATCCAGATGAGGCCCAAGCAATTCTAAGACTCTCTCACATTACAAAGCAAGTTAGTGGCAAAGATAGGAGTAGAATTTAGGTTTTTTGACTTCTACTCCACTGTTTATTTTCTGTTTCTGCTTTGTCAATCATTTCCATAGTCCCTCTTATAAAAAAAAAAACTTTTTTGAAATATCTCCATGTGGGATTGCATTTACGTCTGTCATGTAAAAGGCAGGGAAGGTTACCAGTAACTAAACTGGAAATATTGATAAGAGAATATCTGTAAATATCAGGTCTCAGACAACAGGCATTTGAGAATCAAATGATCTGTAACCTACATCATATTTCATTATATAAACTTGAAGCATGGTACACTCATGTGTAGAAAATAAAATTATATTTTAACAGCAAATTAATGAAGAGGGAACATGTTATGGGTAATATCAGCTACCTGAAACTAATCCTAAAAATTCAGAAACTAATCCTAAAAAGCTGTGACTATGGGAGATTTACACTATATAGGGGTACCCAAATCCAGAAAATCCTAGCAATATTAGCATATTAAAAACCTCATGACCTAACCAAATGGCTCTGCAAAAAGAATGTTGTAATTAAAAGATTAGTTTCACTGAGTCCAGAAGAAGACCACAAGAGACCTGACCAAGGAAGAGAAGCAAATGTGGGCTATTTGGAGCTCAGGTAGTTCTCTGCAACTGCCTCAAGGCTGTTTGTGATGGAAGGGGCCCTCTAGGCAGGGCCCCAGGGCCCCAGGATCAATCAACCAAAGTGGCTCCTTCTTGACCTGCTTATATAAAAGGCATTCCCACAGTGTTCAAAAGCTAAAAGCACTTGGAAATCAGTGCTCTCTTAGACCTGTATGCCTCTATATAGAGAAGGACTTACTAGACTATCATATCTTGATGACATTAGTCTTAAAACAATCCAGTTCAGATTCTCTGTTCAATAAGCAGTCTCATGAAAGTAATTTGGGTTCATCAAAAATTACCTCGCAACAGAGGAGAGATTAGGCTGATCAGTTAGCTTAAATATCTGATCGACCTGGGTTATATTTCTCACTGTAAATTAGTAAATTGACATTCTGGCTGATACATTATGTCTTAAAGAGTTAAGTTCCATAAACCTCAGCCTGACTAATTCTGGGCACCAACAGAATCAAGATTTGTTGAATCTGGGCACCCCTTGATTGCTGAGGATTGGCCAGTGCAACATAAAGCGTGCACCAAGGCCCTCCCAGAGAAGTCTGAGCCAGGCACATCACTGTGCCACCACATTCTGAAAAGCCATCTGTAAATTGGCAACCTTTAAATAAAGAAACATATATATTTAAATATATTAAGGTCTTTCATCGTAGCTGCATTGTTAGCTCCTCCATTTCTAACAATTAATCCAAAATTCTAAGAGCATATTTAAAACAAAACATGAAGGCACTCAGATAGGAGAGACCCAAGAAATCCTTTAGTGTAAGGAATGGCACTATTCTGCTCCAGGGCCATGAGACAAAGAGCAATTGTTCATGTCTGGTCTCTTTCTTCCACCACTCTCAACAAACACATGTACACACACCAACATGCATGTGCACACACACATACATGCACCAGCTCTGCTTGTATCTGATTTAGTTGTATTTCCAAAGAAGGTTCATTTAAACAAGGAGGTCCTTGGTCAGAACATATGTGACAAAGCTGAGAGCAAGAGTGTTGAGCTAAATTATCCACTTTCACTCAAACAAGTAAAAGCAGAACCTGGGCTAGAATTCAGGATCCACATCTAGCATCTCTCTGATACTGATGGTAATAATCAGAGAAAGGAAGAAAGGGCTCTGGGAATGGTGCTTTAAAAATCAAAAGTAAGCTGGTGGGTAAGCAATACAATATATCTGGCCTTAGAATTATTTGAGGTTTTATTAGTCTTTTCAATTTTGCTTAAGCCAGGCCCCATGAGGCTGTACCAGGGGAAAAAATTAATAACATCATAGTGAATAAACACAGGAAAAGCACCAGGAGCTTATCCTTTTCATTTTAGAAGACTGGAAAATCTGTAATGAGTTAGGAAATTATGTGTTAAATTTCAGTATGGTTCCTAAGAAATGAACATGATTTTTATTGTGTTTCAAATGCTTTGGTGTGGATGAACAATAAAGAGCACATTTCATAAAATATATAATGGCAACAGAGAAACATTTATTATCACTCAGAAGAAGAGCACGTGTGGACCAAGGAGAATTTTTCAGCCTTAATAGATAAAAGATGAAAAGCAAATAATAGATACTGTTAAAAATCCAAGGAGAAATGCTTAATGCTATTTTTAAGATCCATTTTGATAACATAATTTAGAAGGTCAGCTATGATATGGAATATACATCATTTATAATGTGAAGGTAAAAAACTAAATTAGACAGAAGAAGGAAGTGGTTCAAGATTGCTTTTTTAAAATGGTGTATTATAATCAGCAAAGGGCAATGACATGCATTGGGGGGGCAGGGGGGTAATTTCTTCAAAACAGGCAGTAAAAAAGTATTTCTTTAAAATAAGTAGAGGAGGATGAGCAACTGAGAAATAAAAAGAGTTAATGATATTTTTTATATGTGGGAAGATAAAAACGATTAAAGAGGGAAAATGGATGTAATTAACATGGCTTTGTCAAGAATAAATTATTAGACAAATGCAATTTTCTTCTAGAAAGAATGACAGGGGAAGTCATAGATGGATTTTATGTAGACATAGAAATGTTTTTATTGAAAATAGGACCCAGAAACAGGAAACCACATAAAACATTTACAGAATTGGAGGATCTATTGTAAGGTGAGTGCCCTTGTATCCATCATCTAGGTCAAGAACAGAAATTTGGTAGCTTCATCAGAAGACTTCCAGTGCCTCATTCTAATCAGCCTGCTTCCTGTACAAGGCAATACAATTCTGCACGCCTATGTGTGTTTGTTTCCTAGGGCTGCCAAAAGAAATGACCACAGAGTGGCTTAAAACAACAGATATTTATTCTTTTACAATTTTAGAGGGAAGAATCCCAAATCAAGGTGCTGGAAGGATTGGTACCTTCAGAAGTCTCCTAGGGAGAAACCATTCCATGTATTTCTCTTGGATACTGGTGGCTGCTAGCAATCCTTGGCTTGTGGTTGTGCTCCAATCTCTGCCTGTGTCTTCACATGGCCTTTTGCTTGTGTCTGTATGTCTCAAATCTCCCTTTATCTTTTCTCTTGTAAGGGTACCAGTCATGGATTTAGGTCCTGCCCTAAATCCAGGATGGTCTCATTCTATGTTCCTTATTTAATTACATCTACAGAGACCCTATATCCAAATAAGATCATATCCACAACATAAAATCCAGGGGAGAAAGTCTCCCTGACGGCGTGGGAGATGACTCCCAGGGATGGATCTGGCCCTGGCACCATGGGATCAACAATTCCATCCTGACCAAAAGGGGGGAAAGAAGTGTAATTAATAAAGTATCAGTGACAGAGAGAGTTTGAACAGAGTCAAGAGACAACTCTGGAGGTTGCTCTTATGCAAGCTTCAGGTAGAACTTGCTACGTGTCATAACCTGTCAACCCCCAACCAGGACCATTCCAGCCAATCCTAAAGAACACCTAGGGCAATATATAAGATTCCACAAGGGTTCCATGCACTAGAGTAACTTTTCAGAAACCTACAACTTCTAGATGGGTCCCTGGACCAGATAAGTCCTGAAACCTAGAGGGTCATCCTCTCCAGAACATCAAATAGTTCCATCTCCTGATCCCATATTAGTGACAGGCCTTTCCAACATGAAAAAAGTAGAATGGCCATAGCCCAAACACACCTAAAGAGAGGAACAGAAAGATCAAAGGTGATGGTGGAGTTATACAGAGAAAATAGGATTTAACAAATAAAAAAATGATTGCTGAATTATTGAATTGATATCTCTTTTAGTCTCCAGTATCTTTGAGCAGCTAGAAGTAGAAACCTAAAATTGTGGAATTGTAATCCATGCCAAACTCTGAAATATGTTCTACAACTAATTGTGGTACTGAGCTTTGAAATTGATTGTTATTTTGTATACATGTTATTTTTCGCAAAAAAGAAAAATTTAAGTTCATTGTGATGGCAAAAAAATATGTATGCCTTTTAGCCTCCTATATTCTCGAGCAGCTAGAAGGAAAAATCTGAGAGGATCATATGGTAGCCCATGACAAACTCTGGGATCTGTCCTGTAACTACTTGATGAGTGCTTTGAAAACTATTGCTCTTTTATTTCTTTGCTTTGTGTATATGTTATACCATACAATAAAAAAGTTTAAAAAAACCAGATATGTAGATATGCATAACTCTCTATGTCTTATAAGAAAAATGTATAGTTCTTTCTCTCTATGTCTTATAAGAAAAACGTATAGTTCTTTCTTTCCATACAGAAAATGTGCTGAGGAGGTAACACATGTAGTTAAGTGTGTTCTTAGCTGGCTAAATTACAGGAATATTAACAATATCTTGTAGTGCCCTAACATGGCATGATGGCTGGACACTGTAGTACCCCAGAAGAAATCATGTTCTTAAATTTAATCCATTCCTGGGGGTGGAGACTTACTGTAGATGGGAACTTCTGATTAGGTTATTTCAACTGAGATGTGACCCATCTCCTTCAAGGTGGGTCTTATTCCTGTCACTGGAGTCCTGTATAAGAGGATAAAAGGCAGAAAGAAAACAGAGAAGCTCAGAGGGGGAAAAAAAGCTCCAGGGAAGCTGAGAGGCAAGGATACACACAGAAGCTCAAAGAGGAAGTCATTGAAGCCAGAAACTGGAAGCAACAAAAGCTGGGAGAGAAGAGAAGGACCAGTAGATGCTGCCACGTGCTTTCCAATGTGACAGAGAACCTGAGGCTCATAGGTAGCCACTGTTTGGAGAGAAGGTATCATCTTGTTGATGCCTTAATTTAGACATTTTCATAGCTTTAGAACTGTAAACTTGCAAGTTAAATAAATCCCCATTGCAAAAGCCATAAAAAGAAAAAAGATCATATGCATCGGTGTCACAGGTGAAGACCTGGAGGTATCTGACGGGGATGGGAGGCATAATATTGAACAGACTACACCATGGCTATACCCCAGGTCTCAATATTATTTTTTTTATTTTATGTCTTTTATGTCTCTTTTAATCTACAGGTCCCGTTCCATCCCTTTCTTTTCCTTACAACTTACATGTTCAAGAACTAGGGTCATTCACCTGTAGTTCCCACATTCTGGACGCTGTTGGTTGCATACTCATGGCACAGTTTAACATGTTCCTCTGTCCTCTGTAGTCCCAGAAAGTTGGCAAGTGGGACTAGAGACTGAGGCAGACTCAAGTTCAATTCGTTTGGCAAGAATATAAGCCAGGGTGATGTGTTTTCTTATCAGGAGGTCTGCTATGGCCAATTGTTTATTTTTTTCTGAGGTTAGCAGCCATTTATTGTTGATGACTAGATCTCTCAATTTCTTGTGGATGGCAAAATGATGATATTCTACTTCTATCATTCATTTTTCGTTTATTATCTGGAAGGTTTCCATAATGAGATGCTTCCTCTCATACACTACTTGGTTATCCAGTGTTATATTTTCTATAGAAAAAGCATGAAAAATGTTTGATTGTTTCCTTCATCAGTTTTTAAGAGAGTATATGTGTACCCTCTCTTCCTTAAAAAAAAATGACAAAATATAGGAAAAATACACCCTAATGTAAACTATGGACTGTAGTTAATAGCATAATTATAATGCTCTTTTATCTTTTATCAATTGTAAAAAAGTCACCACATTAAAGCCAAGTATTAATAATGGGGGGATTACATGGGAATGCTGCATTTTCTACATAATGTTCCGTTTATTCTTGTGTGTTTTTCCTATTTTAGTTTTCTTTTCTGAAATTTTCTTTAATTTCTGATTCTTTCCTGAGTTCTGGAAAAATATTTCTTAGTTCTCTAATGCTCATTAGTGTTGTCCTTTCATGCTGTATAGCAGTTTCTTAATGTCTTTCAGTATATTTTGAAATAGTAAGTTACAGTTTTGATTTGTTTTGCAAACATGTCTTTTGGGTATGCTTTCATTGTAGAGATGTTATCTGCTCTTTAGTTCCTTTTGGCTTATAACTTTGTATGATATTTGCCCTTGATATTTTCCTGTTGCTCACTTTTTGTGTGAAATTAGTCTCTTGAACTTTAAAAAGAGCATGGTTTTTCTAACTTCACATAACTTCCTTTTCTATTGTTTTTGGGTAATGTTAAAAAACATGACAGTTTGTTGGGTTTTTTTTTTTAGATTTTCTTGCTCTCTTACCCTTCCCCATTTTTAATCTACCAGCTTCTCTTTCCATTGTTTCTGCTATCAAGACCCTGGTTAATTTTGATTACACACCCAGCAGTTTCTCCTCCATATGAGGCCCTGTCCTGAAAACACTGGTAAGTTTCAAGGGTTCACAGGTCCTAGGCTTCTCCAAGCCTGGAGACCTCACTGTGGACCCCTTGCTTTAGAGTGGCAAAACCTCTTTAAATTGTATTGGCTGTTCTCAGACAAGTGTCCCGTGTTTTCCAGTGGATACTTGTTGGTTATTTTGGCTTCTCGTCTTCTCAGATACACTAAGTGTTCCATTGCTTCTTACAATACTGATTCCAAGCAAGTCCTGTGGCTTTTGATGGTTTGTCTCTATATGATTGCATTTTGGAGTTCAGGAACATACTGCTAGTTTTATTGTAAATATTGCCCATGTTTGTTTGTTTGTTTAAGTTTATCTATTTTCTCTGTGTTAAAGAGTGAATTTGAGGATTTTCAAAACGATGCTGCTCCCGACTGCCTCTGATCCTGCATCTACAAAAAGCCCTAAGCCGTGATTACAAAGATCCACAGAATGCAAATTTTATTTCCAGATGATAACTTAAAATTACCCTCGATGATAAATTCCATGTGTCAATTTGGCTTGGTTATGGTGTCCAGTTGTTTGGTCAAGTAAGCACTTGCCTGATTGTTACTGTGAGGGTATTTCATGGATGGATTTTTATCTATAACAAATTGATGATAGACGCAATCATCTGTAGATACAAACAACAAATGAGATTGCCCTCAACAATGTAATCAGTTGAAGTTCTTAAAAGACAGCACTGAGGATTTCAGAAATCGGAAAGAACTTCAACCTCAAATCCAGTCAGACAACTTCCCACAGAGAATACAGACTTGCACAACTTCAAAACCAAATTTATCAGAATTTCCAGCATGCAGCATGCCTTATGGAGTTTGTACTTGCCAGTCCCATGGGTATGTGAGCCAATTCCTCATAACAAATTTCTTCATATATGTGTGTGGAGGTATGTATGTACATGTGTTTATATATATGGGGGGTATATGTACATGTGTTTATATGTATACGTGGGGGGTGTATGTACATGTGTTTATATATATGGAGGGTGTGCATGTGTTTATACATATGTAACATACATGTTGGTGAGGATGACTGGGGGTTGTTGAAGATACATAGATGAAGGAAGAGTGTCCATATACGGATCATGGTTAAAGTTGGGTAACAATACATTATTGCTTCATTATGACAGCCTCTCTACTTCTATATGCGTTAGGAATTTTCCATAATGAAAACTAAAAAGAACTGGTTTAATTCGAACAACGATACCTATGGGTGGGCAATGGTGGCTCGGTGGCAGATTCTCACCTGCTGTGCCGGAGACCCAGGTTCCATCCCTGGTCCCTGCCCTTAAAAAAAATTACCTATGGTGAGGCCAGCAGAGTGCTAGATCCAGGAAGAGAAGATGGCAGAGACACAGGCAGAAATCCATGTAGACTGTTCAGAGTTCTCTGGGATGCAAGCTAGTTGCTTGGTCTCTTAGAAACTAAATCTAGACGATAAGGAAAACTGAATAAAGATTTTTCAGGGAGGCAAATTAATTTAATTTAGGCCCTAAGAAAGATACAAAAAAAGAAATAAAAGGCAGAGATAGCCATTTTAACCACACAGTATATATATATATATATATATATATTTTGCATGGGCCCACCCCCAGACATTGTATTTTAAGTGAAAAACAAAAGGTCTGCACTTGTTAACAACAAAGTAAGGCAGTTCAAACCAACCCTTTTTGTGCTGGGACCACAATTCAAAAGAGGTATCAAAAAGCACCAGAAAACAAAAGAGCAGGACTATTGTAGATAACCATGAGTCCTGGAAAAAGGGGATGAGTTATGCACAAACCCTGTGTGCATTCTTCGTGAGAGACCATGAGGCAGTATTCTTAGTCTTGGAGAGCAGAAGATTTCATTTGAGTCCCCTTCTCTTTCACTTTGGAAGCTTAATTCTTCATTTTTCTGAGACTCAGTTCTCTGTTCTGCTCAGACACTGAGCTGAATCGAGGATTCCGTGGGGGATTGACGTGAACAAGTATGCTTTGTCAACTGCAAAGCTAGCACCTTCCATCAGGGAAAGGGACCACAGTACCTGGCACATAATTAATAAATCTGACTCCAGCATTGGGGCTCTGAGCCATCATAGTCCAAAAGCAAACATGAGACAATTTCTGTCATCAGTATTTCCTCCTGTATTACACTTCCAACGCTCTTTCCAAACTAAAAGCTCAGCAACTTTCACTCAGCACCACCTGGCCAAGAAGAAGTGAGGTTGTAAATCGGCCTTTGGACTTTTCTGTTTTCCTTTTGACTCTTGTTTGAAATATTGGTTTTAAAAATCTCTTTCTAGTAGTTTTAATGTAAAAGCAGTGCAATTCTTAAGAACACAAGTGCCTGGATTAAAATCTGTTTCATCATTTCCAAGCTCCATGACTTTGGGCAAATTTCCTTACCTCTCCAAACCCTGGTCTTTTTATCTGAATTTCACAGATAACAATACCTCCCTCTTTGGATTGTGAAGATTAAATCAAATGAAACCTTGTATATTAAGTGCTTAGCCAGTCTGGAATAGTAAAAATAGTTGTAATAATACTAATAATAAAATGACTGTTACTTTATTATTAGTATTATTACTACTACTACAATTACTACGAATACTATAACTATTATTATTAACAATTATGCTGTGTCATTGCTTAGAGATCCTTTTGTCCCAAATTTGATGTGGTCTCTACTGGATTAGCCAGTTCTCTAACGTGAGCACACAAAACACAGCGTGTGAGTGAGGGAAAAGGAACAGCATTAGTCTTGCTTTTGGGACAATTTCTTAGAAAGCTCTATCACCCTACCCCCAAACTTTCAAATAGACTTCTGGTCGATTTGAAGAATAAAATGGTTGGAATAGGACCGAAAACTCAGATCCTACTCAGATCCTATAGTCATTAAAGACTGGTAAATAATAAAGGCCATTTATTTAATACTTACATAATACTTGAGAATTTACAGCATGCTTTCGTGTACCTTACTGATCTGACCGTTTGTGACAGGTACCACTAGTCTTAGCCTAGCATAGTATCAGAGTTACGGACTTAAACAGTACACAGATAAGAACCTACATACGGAGAGCAATCCAGCGATACTTGCCTTATCTCTCTCAGGTTTGGGATGGGAAACCGAATCACAAGCTTGCTTCACACACACTTAAAGTTGAGGAGAGCTGCTTGTTTCACTCCTGAATATCGCTTCCTTCTTGATGTCTTAGTGATTCTTCTACAAGATCTAATTTCCCTCTGTCACTCCTCCTTCCCAAAGCCAGGAAGCAAGCTGGCTCAAAGACATGGTTTTCCAAGAGCTGAACAACGTTGAGCCTCTTGCCCGCATAAACCCACTTCTCACTCCCACATCATGGAAAAAAATCAGGACCAGCTTTCAGGTGAGACCTGTAACAGTCAAGATTTTGCCACCATCCACAAAGACTCGGATTCTCAAATTCTCAGATGCTCAGAGTAGGATTTGCTGTACGAGGAGAAGGGAATCAGGTTCTTTCTGCTCCAGAAGGCACCATTCAGTTTTGAGGCAGCTGAGGGAGGGCACAAGGCATATTACTACATTTCTGATATCCATTAGGTCCTTCGGACTCTTGTAGCCTTCCTCAGCTCAGCAGAGCCCTGTCTGCAGCGTGGTATGTCACGCATTCCCAGAGGGTGCCTATGGAGCAGAACTGCTATAAAATAAACAGACCCACAGATACAACAGGCTTAGCTCGTTTTTATCGTACGAAACAGAGTGAGGCAAAAGCTAGCTTCATTTCTACTCTGTCTTTTCTGCTTTCTTTCCTCTTCGTCAATTGCAAACAAACCAGTGGTGTTCAACAAAAATCATCCCTTAACAAATGCTCCTTTTCTGAAACCAGCTTGCCCTGTATGTTCATAATTCTGTAAATTCAGTGACCTGAATGAATCAGATGGCCCAGCCTTGCTGATTGCTTAGATCAGGGTTAGATCTGCATGACACCTGCTTTGTCTAGGTTTGAACCACTCATCCCCACAGCTCTCAGTAATCAGGGAGAAAGTCCTATTAGGGCGGGACGTTGAATAAATAGCAATTGTCTTGACTCTACCACTATAGCTGATGAGTTCAGACTTGTTTGAACATGCCTGGCTCTTGAGACAGTACAGTCACATTGCTTTATGCACAGACTTTTCGCACAGATCCTCAACCACACCAAGGTACTGTAAGCACAGGGAAATAAGGCGTCAATGGATCAATGTATACGCACCTGTATTTTCCATCTCCTCAACTCAATCCATAACCACCCTCAGCATAGAGAGGACAAGCCATGCCCCAGCCACAGCTGGAATGGAAAGGTAGTTTCCACAATCCTCTCTCAGAGACATTACAGACATCACACAATTGGCCAACTATTTCCTCCTTCCAGACAGACAAGACTGTGGGTTAGGAGAGCTTCTTATATGGAAGTGAGTACTTTATCAAGACTGTAGAAGACCACACTGGGGGAGACGGATGAGGGATGGCTTTTCACTGCAGGCCAAGAACAGATTCACCGCCAAGAGAACTGGTGCCTCTTTCCTTATGCCTATCCTTGCAATCCAAAACCCCAACAGCATAGGGATCAACTTGCCAGTAGGATATGGACAACTTCTTACCCCAAATATCTTAGCAATATGTAGCCATTTTCATAGAAACAACAGTTATTCACTTAGCTGGACCTTTCATCTTCCCCACAATGAGCTGAATCTGTTCTCAATACCATCAGGATATTCTTGAATTCCATGTCTCAAGCTTTCCTTTCTGAGACTGACAGGAAGTGAATGGAAAATAGAGTTATGATGCTCTATTTAGACATAAGTATATCAAAAAGTGAGCATCTCTAAGCTGTTGCTATTTTATGCATCAGAATTATGGAGTCCAGTAGAAGCTCTCTTAACCAATCCTCACTACACAGTTTTAGCAAGTAAACCACCCTCGCCTCCTGCTCCTTTCAGCATGCTGACCAAGGTCTTGCCACCCCGAGCACAAGATGTAGCTCTCTAAGCTGTTCTTGGACTTTTGCTCCCACAAGTTGCAAACAGAGCTCGCCAAAATTCAGCTGTATTTGTTCCAAAATTGTATTATGATAGTTGCTCTCCTTACTATAACAATGTAATTTAATGCAGTATTAAGCACAGTTAAGAAATATGAGTAAAAAAGAAAAAAGTAATTGTTTCTATGAAAGTGACATTGACTATTTTGCAAAGAATCAATAACATGACTCTTTAAAGCAGCGCTGTCCAAAAGAAGCATAATATGAGCTGCATTGTATCATTTTATATTTTCTAGTTGTCATATTAAAAAAGGAAATGAAACAAGTAAAATTAATTTCAGGAATATATTTTATTCAACCCAATATATCCAATTATTATCACTCCAACGTGTACTCATATAAAAAACTAATGGAATATTTTGCATTCTTTGAATTGAATTTTCTTAGAAATCCAATGTGTTTTTTTACACTCCTGGAATATCTTACTTCAGACGAGCCACATTTAAGTGCTCGGTAAACTCATGCTGCAAGGATCTCCCTTTTTGCACGGTGCAGCTCTTGGAACTGCAGTTCAATTAATAGAGACAACTAACAGAGATTGAGGAAAGTTTTAATGGAAGGAGATTGCAATCAGATTGCATTGCAAATGTTTGTATATTTTTCCCTCCGTGTTAAAGAAACTGAAATTATAAATTGTTATTTATTCATAATAGTTATGATTAATGCCAGAAAGAAAGCCAGGGACTCAAATCAGTAAGGCCATACTTAAAGAGGAGTTCTTGGCTCTACTTCAAAAGATTTGACAAATAATTACAGGTTTAGATGTGAAATGGTATATGGTATGCATACAGGTATGGGTTGAATGATTGTCTATTTTAATCTACTTTTTTTTGATAAGCCAAAAAATAACTGATAGCAACCACATTGGAGTAAGGAGTTTAGGCTGTACTTGGAATGCCTTCAAATGAATTAATTTCAATTGAATTCAACAAATAGTTACTGAGCACCTCCATTTGTGAACATCTTTGCTGTTCTTGACTCTAAGGATTACTCAGATTTGTAGGGGGGCATCTGACAAATAAAAATACTTGCAATAAAACAAGTAAAAAGAAAGCCAAAACCTTAAAGGTACAAGGGTAGTTCTGTGATAGAATTTTCACCTGCCATACAGGAGATCCAGGTTCGATTCTCGGTCCATGCACATCCCACCCCACCCTCCTTTAAAAAAACACCCCTTTAAAAGTCAAACAGTAGAGAGATCAGGTTTTGTTGGAAAATAAGAAAACAGTTCTATGAAAAACTTGCATTTGAGATAAGCCTTAAGAATAAGCAGATTGTCATCATGGAGATGAAAGAAGAAATTTTTTAATTGTTTCCAACATTTTTCTTATTGGAATTTTTCCTCTCCATATTGTCAGTACCCACTGCCACATGATGAAAACATTTAGAAATTCTTAAGAAAAAAAGGCAAGAATTGTAATTGCTCATCCAAGGTGGGCTAGAGAAGTGTGATGTCCAGTGTAAGAGGAAACCAGTGGCCAGCAGTTGTCAAGTACACACTTGAGTGCTCAGGAGATTCTGAAGGAAGAGGCAAAGGGCATGAGGCTGCATCTGCTAGGAGAGGGTTCTTACAGTCTACGGAGTGATGGTTCTAGCAGTGGAGTAAAAGTTCAATCAGAACAAGAAGAGGCTGAGTGGGAGTGGGGCACTTAATTTGGAGTTATGAGGTAAAGTTTCAACCCCACTTATTAGCTGTGTGAGCCTGGAGCATCACTTAGCTTTTCTAAGTCTGTTTCCCCAATCAAAAGAGTGCTAGAGGAATTAAATGCAACTAGACAGGTGAAAGTCCCTAGCCAACTGTCAACACTACCCAGATTTTAGTTACTAAGTATTGCTGTTGCCATCAATATCATTAAGAAAATACTATATTTATCTCTATGAGAGGTAATGACATTTTGGAATCGAGTGGCAGCAGTAAAGCATTGAAGAAAGGAAACAGGTCAAATATACTGAAGAGAGAAAGCCAAACTTGGTCATTGGTTGAAATAGTAGGAGCAGGGGCTAAAGATTAAAAAAAAAAAAAAAAAAAAAAGAATTCTCATTAATGGCAACAAATTAATGTTGAAATGGAAGGAAACAAATGCCAGAGTATGGATTTGCAGCCATCAGAATAATAGCCTTTTACACTGAAATCAGAGCTGGGCTGGCATTTCCCACCCTCCGTACCCCAATTCCCACTAGAGATCCGATGTTGTCTTTTCTTTCTTTCTGCTCTGCCCTGAAACCGATCAGTGTGACATGGAGAAGCCTGTGGTATGGTGAGCTAACAGTTATTTTCATTTATCAACACACACTTTCAAGGACAGGGATGACAAATGGCATGCTGAGCTACTGTTACTGGTATAGATAAAATATGCTCTAAAAATTGATAGGAAGCACACCCACCATTCTCCTCATTGCCAGCCACCAATATATCAACTGTCACCAAGTGATAACAGCTCACAACCGCCAGTGGTCAGATATTGATTTCTCCTGTTGTCAGCAGAAGCTGAAGTTGTACACAAGCACACACACACACACACACACATACACAAACGCTGTGTATTTTAATGTTTATGGCCAAATGAATTAAAAATATATTTCTCCTAGAAAAGTATTTTAATTTTCTAGGATAAGAGTGTTTCATCCTTTAATTGCTACCAATTCTTAAATGAAACATGGTTAAATTGTTTATGAAGAGGCGTAAGACCCAACCCCACGCTCATTCATCCAAAAAAGCACCAGCACTAATCATGCGACATCTCTCAATTCTCCACCATGTGCCTTGCCACGAGTAGGTTCCAAAGCTCCAGGGGCAGGACAGGTAAACCATTTAACAGAGGGGTGAAGACACCAACAAACAGGCTTTATATGCCCTGCAAATCCAATTGTATATGTCTTTCAAGATTGTCCGTGGTTTTGAATTATATTGTTCAACTTTCCCTCCGTAGGAGTGGATAGTGGTGTGTGAACTGTACTTGGCAACATCTGTGATCTATGAGCAGGATGAGCCCTAAGCAAAATCAAGAGGTAGAAAAAAATTATATCTTTAGCATCCTTGGATCTTTCTTTTGAACATTCTCCCTACCTGGCTATCCAGCCCTCCTTGTCGATGGCTTCTTTTGGGTCTTCTGTCTCCTGTGGTACCCCACAATTGAAACTTTTGTTGTCTTATTTTGGGTGATCAACATTTAGATATCTTGGATACTGTTCCTCAAAGGACACAACTTCGTTCATGAGTGTTAAACCAAAGAGAGTTTCCTTGGTGGCAATTTAAGGCCTTGTGACTAGCCAAAGAGATTTTTTCATACTCCTCAAATCACATTCTCTAGCAACATTACACATAAGGTTTTGTGAAAGTAAAGGGATGGAAAAGCTTTGATAATGCACGGTGGTGATGGAAGCACAATATTCTGATGTAATTAAGAGCACTAAATTATACAGTTAACTGCAGTTAGAAGGGAAATTTGAGTTTGTATATATGTTCCTAGAAAAAAAATTTTTTTTAAACAGGAATGTATAGCTCAGTGAACCCTACTATAAACCATGGACTATATAAACTATATAAACCATGTTAATAGTACAATTATAATATGTATAATCTTATGCAATGTGCAATTATATACATAATCATATAATTATAATATGAAGAAAATGCATGAATAATATAAAGAAAAATATTCTTTCATCAGCTGTAGCAAACGTACCATACTGATGCAAGATGTTAATAATGGTGGGGGGAGAATGCTTGTAGTTATACAGGAAACTTGAATTTTCTGCATAATTTTTCTGTAAAGCTAGAGCTTCTCTAATAAAATAATAATATAAAAAGGGAAAAAAATAACAATAACCAAATGTGTGTAAGGGGAGATATATCAAAGTGCTTGGTGAACTTCAAAAGACTCCATAAATGAAAGGAATTATTTTAGTGTATTATTTCTCTGTCTGCATATAGAGTCTGTAGTGTTTCAGACCTGACTCATACTGGCTCACAAAAGCTGCCTGCACACATCTATTCCCAACTCCACGTTCAGTGACGTCATGTAGGTAGTTTGAAATCAGCCACGAGGGCATATTTACACCATTGAAACTAGCAAATGTAACTTATTGGTGCTTTTATTTTTCCAGAAAGCCTATTAACAGCACACTACTGCAAAAGATCATCCTCACACAGGAGTAGAAATTACCTTAAATAATTCTTTTTTATCTCATGGCCCATTGGGTTACACCTTTTTCCTGAGTATTTCTTCCCCCTTTGCCAACACAGCACACATACACATCTCAAGTTATAACAGCTCGCTCAATGTCATGCCAACTCACTGGCATATCAATAGCACCCACATTGATTGACACATAGGATGTGAAAAAAACAATGGATTAAATGATTGCATGCACACAGACACATGCACAGGTGTGTGCCCAGCATACACACACACACACAAACACACACCTGAGCATGTTAAGATGAGAGAGAGATTTATAAAAAGCACTTCAGTAATTAAGGGAAATTCTATTTCCTATGTTAGAATAGTTACTTGGTTTATTGTCAAAAGCCTAAAGTTCCCAGAAATGAGTGCCAACAACTAAAACAACCTGAAGTTCTTTAAATATTGCAGAAAAACTTGCTATGGTACTTTTCCATTTTAACAACCCCATGGGAAAAAGACTACTTTTTAAAGTGTGATTCATCCAAAACAAATTTTTTAGGTCCTCAAGAAGTACCAATAAGTTTAATGAGCTAAATTAAATAGACTACAATGCCTAACTTTTTTCTCATCCCCATTCCCAACTCAAGAGAATCATTGCTTCTATCCTTCCTTTTGCTAAAATTACTACTTCACATTCCATTCGCTCTTTAATCAGACTCTCCTGAAACCACGCTGGGAAAGGTCACCAGAAACCTTCTAAACATCAACCCCCAGGTCATTTCTCCACTTCTCTGTGGCATTTGGCTCTGCATCCTCTTCCATTAGTCTCATACTGGCCACATTAAAATTTGGCCCATGTGTTAGTTAAAAAAAAAAAAAAAAAAAAAAAAAAAATTTGGCCCAGCCTGCCAATGGGTATCAGCACCCCCTCTCTGGAATTCCTCCAGGCCACTGCCTGCTCCACAGCTCCCAGCTCCCGCTTTCCCTTGTTCTTTGACGCTTGATGCCTTGGTGTTCTCCACATTCACTGCCATCCCCTAACTTGTTCACAGGATTGTCAGACCCCCCCACACGAAAGGCTCTTGCTGCACATGCTCTGCACCTATGAACATAAGTTTCATAGCCACACATACACCAGGTGCATATACATACGTGCATGTGCACGTGCATACAAACACATGGCGACTCACCCCATATGTGTGGGGTTTTCACCTGTGCCTTCCAGTCTCACGAGTGGCTCCTTTCACTGCCATGCCCAACTGTGCCTCAGTCCTGGCCTGATGCTGAAAAATCCCTTTATAAAATACTCTGTGTTCCTTCTTTTCTCTGAGCATCCACCCACCTGCTTTGCCAGTGTTGGTTATAGACTTCTCCCCCTCCTCCCAGCTCGTAAAGGCAGATATGCCTTCCTTCTTTCTCCCTCTCAAAGCCTTCCTGCTGCCACATTCGGACCTTACTGCTTCAGCCTCCAGTCCAGGATCCATCCTGCCAGCTTACGACCCACAGAGAGAAAGATTCCATATCCTTCTCTTGCCCTATACACACTTTGAGGTTAGCAAAAAGTTAAAATAAATTTTAAATGTGAGGGAAATCATACACATCCGGGCTGGTCAGTGTGGCAACCAGATCGGTGCCAAGTTCTGGGAGGTCATCTACCATGAACACAGCATCGACCTTATGGGCACTTACCCCAGGGACAGCGGCCTGCTGATGGACCACATCTCTGTGTACTATGATGAAGTGACAGGTGGCAAATATGTTTCTCATGCTATCTTGATGGATCTAGAACCTGGGACCATGGATTCTGTTCACTTGGGTCCTTTTGGCCAAATCTTCAGTCCAAGCAACATTGTTTTTGGTCAGTCTGGAAAGGCAACAACTGGGCCAAGGACCAATATTTAGAGGGAGCTGAGCTGGTTGACTCAGTCCTGGATGTGGTGTGTAAGGAGGCCAAGAGCTGTGACTGCCTGTGAGGCTTCCAGCTGGCCCACTCACTGGGAGGGGGCACAGAATCTGGAATTGGCACCTTGCTCATCAGCAAGATCCGTGAAGAGTATCCTGACCATATCATGAACACCTTCCATGTGGTTCCCTCACCCAAAGTGTCCAACACAATGTTTGAGCCCTACAATGCCACCCTCTCGGTCCATCAGTTGGTAGAGAATACAGATGAGACCTACTGCATTGACAATGAAGCCCTCTATAACATTTGCTTTTGCACCCTCAAGCTGACCACACCAACCTACTGAGACCTGAACTATCTCATCTCTGCCACCATGAGTCGGGAATGTAACCACTTTCTTCCACTTTCCTGGCCAGCTCAATGCTGACCTCCATGAATTGGCAATTAACAGATGCCCTTCCCACGTCTCCACTTTTTCATGCCTGGCTTCACCCCTCTGACCAGCCATGGCAGCCAGCAGTACGGCCCTCACTGTGCCCAAACTCATCCAACAGGTCTTTGGTGCCAAGAACATGGTGGCTTCCTGTGACCCCCACCATGCCAGTACCTCACCGTGGCTGCTGTATTCCATGGGTGGGTGGATGTCCATGAAGGATGTGGATGAGCAAATTGTCAATGTGCAGAACAAGAATAGCAGCTACTTTGCGGAATGGATCTCCAACAACATCAAGACAGCCCCCTGTGATATCCCACCCCATGTCCTCAAGATGGCGGTCACCTTCATTGGCAATAGCACTGCCATCCCGGAGCTCTTCAAACACATCTCAGAGCAGTTCAGTGTCATGTTCCACTGAAAGGCCTTCCTCCACCAGTATGTGGGAGAAGGCACAGATGAAATGGAGTTCACCAAGCTGAGAGCAACATGAACGAGTTCGTCTCTGAGCACCAGCAGTACCAGGATGCCAGTGCAGAAGACAAGGAGAATTTCAGGAAGAGGCAGAAGAAGAGGCATAAGGCAGAACCCCATCACCTCATCTTCTTAATTTCCTCAGCCTTCTTCCTCATTGGCCCCTTTCCTCTCCCTCAGAATTTGCATTTTCTGCCTGTTTTGAACAGTGCCTGGCACATAATAGGCTCTCAATCAATAATTTGCTGTTTGTTGAATGTCTCATCTCTCCTTCCACTCTGGGAAACCTAGATTTCTGTCATTCTGTGTAGCTCTATATTTCCTTCTGGTACCCACTCCTCCCAGTTAATAATCCTCTCTGCTCTTAAGGTATTTCTCCAAAATGCTGGGTCTCATGCAGATCCCATTTAGAACAAGGAAAGGGGATGGGATTTTACATTCTAGAGCAATTTTGAGGAGGAGAACCCAGATTCTTTAATGATTATGTCATGATTCCCGAGTATTTCCCTGTCCCTGTCTCAGCTGCAGGGAAGGTGTTACAGTATTATCCCCACTTTCAGTTTCCTTCCAAGCTCTGTCCTAAGCTCTCAATTCCCTTAGAAAGTGTCTACCCTACTCTGTTGGTGGGGTCCTCCCTCCCTCCTTCATACTGGATTTCTTCTTTCACCTGGTCCACCAAGAGAGAAGAGATTGACCTTGATCCCTAAACCTCCAGAAAGCCCATCCTTGCCATGCTCACCTTCTCTTACCCCCAAAAGAGGAATTGCAGCCCTGACATGGAAAGGTGGGTGCTGCCACCTAAGTGAGTCAATATCCTGGAAGAGGGCATAGGACACTCTCCATCTTTTTGTGACATCTCTTTTGCCATTGCCTTTCCCGCCACCCATCCTTAGTCTTCTTCATCTTCTACACTTCAAATCTCTTTTTTGTGTTGAACTTGCTGCTTTTTTTCATACTGAAAAGATGACATTGCCCCAAGGGCCAAAATTAAATGAGAACTGAAAAAAGAAAAAGAAAAAAGGCAGATGTGCCTCTGGGTACTTCTCTGGTCTTGCTTCCAGTTACTTCACAGAGCCCTGTGGCTTTGACTATGATCTACACACACTGTAATTCCCAGATGCAAATCTGGAGACCTGAGTTTAAATCTCTATTTGTAGTGTTCACAGCTACCAAACATTCAGTGTGTCCACACCCCTCTTATTATCTTCTTCCTCAAATACATTTTATGTTCTGTGGTTAATGGCACTGCCAGCTCCTAATTACTCCCATGAGAACAACTGAGGGCACCTGGGTTCCCCCTTCTCCCTAACTTCCATTCATTCCCTAAATCCTATTGATTCTACCTCTGAAAAAATGCTCAACTCCATTCTCCCTATCACGGCTTCCCACTGCCATAGTTCAGGCATGGGACATCTCTTATGGGAACTATCACAATCAAAAGCTAACAGACCACAGTCCACCTTGAACTTTTCTCCTTCAATCCACATCCACCACCTGGCTACACTTGTCGTCCTAAAACCCCAATACGATGATGTCACTCTTTGGTATTTCCCATGATGATGTCACTCTTTGGTATTTCCCATGATGACGTCACTCTTTGGTATTTCCCATGCCTCCAGCAATGTTTGCACAAGGTGCTTAGCAGACTGTCAACATCAGAATTGCCTAGGATGCCAGCTGTGGTAGTTAGAGTCAGTTGTCAAGTTGGCCAGGAGAAGGCACCTAGTTCTGTTGCTGTGGACATGAGCCAATGGTACATGAACCTCATCTGTTCCTGAATACATCTGCAGTCAGCAAGGAGGCGTGCCTGCTGCAATGAATGATGTTTTGATTTAATTGGCTGGTGCTTAAATGAGAGAGCTCAACATAGCACAGCCCAAGCAGCTCAGCATACCTCATCTCAGCACTCACAGCTCAGCCCAGGCCTTTGGAGATGCAGAAAGAAATCACCCTGGGGAAAGTTGTTGGGACACAGAGGCCTGGAGAGAAGACCGGCAGAGACCACCCTGTGCCTTCCCATGTAAGAAAGGACCTCAGTTGAAAGTTAGCTGCCTTTCCTCTGAAGAACTAAAATAAATCCCCTTTTATTAAAAGCCAATCCATCTCTGGTGTGTTGCATTCCAGCAGCTAGCAAACTAGAACACCAGCTTATAGTATGGATTTATGAACCCCACCCGAGACCAACTGAATCAAATCAGTGGATCCCAGAAACCTATACAGTCAGCCAGTCTCCAGGTGAGCCTTCAGTCTAATAAAGATTGAGAGCCACTGACCTACAGATTCTTCTGGAAGTCATGACAGGCCTTTCACAGTCTAACCCCTGCCTACATTTTCAATCTCATTTTCACAAAACCTCACCCTCAAGCCTTCATTCTGTACACATGCCCCATGCCTTTGCTCAGGCTGACTCCCCTTCCTGGAATGCCCTTTCCCTTTCACTGCCAGACCTCACTATGGCTTATCCCTAAAATCACCTTCTCTGTGACATTTTCCATTATGCCCCCTGGTTAAAACTGATGCCTATCCCCTCAGGACCTCGTGTATATTTCCATGATAGGGCAACTGGCTGCCCCATAGTAAAGGTTTTAGCACCTATTTGCCTATTAGGCCAAGTACTTCTTAAGGGCAAGAGCAAAGTTTTATTTATCTTTTTGTATCTCAAGTGCCTGCTATACGGTGCATGCACAATAAAGTGATTTTTTGAATGTGTGACTGAATAAATAAAATCCACTACCACAACACAAACATTAAAGTCTGCAGACAGCAGCATTTAGGGAAACACTTAAAACTGAACCTTAGTAGTGCTAAAAGCTTCCTGATGCATTCGTTTACACCAAGAAGACCCAAATTTAACTCCTAAATTCAGAAGACATCACAAGAAGACAAAATATCCAGATCACTTTCCAAGTAAGGGCATAAACACATGAGTGTGTGATAGTTTCTGCTAGTGGTGCCTTTCATGCAAAACCCCATGGCTAAGACCTAATTCTCAGACCGATGGGTAACTAATGGGTAACTCACCAGGACACCAGAAAAACAAGGCTCTAGAAGGGACATGCCATCTGTCATTTTTCCGACAGTTGATGGCATTGTTTGAATAACCCCTGAGTTCATGACTTTGTCCTCTGGACCAGAGAGAGACATGGAGGAGCAGCAGGGGTAAAAGAGTAAGTCAACTGGTTTCTTCTTTCCAAGGGTTTACTGACTAGCTAAAACTACCTAAAAGTTGCACTTGGCAAAAATTCAAGAATAAAAGCAACATGGTATAGTGGAAACTACGAATCAACCTGCAAAGCCCACAGCTGCTGAAGGGATGCAAGTGAAAGAAAAGGATCAGAGGTTCATTTATAATCACAGGACGTTGGTGCTGGAAGAGATGAGGGGGACTGTCTGATACAGAACATCCATTTTTCACAGATGAAAACGAAGTCACAGGGTGAAATGACTTTTACAAAGTCATTCAAATAGTTGATTTAGCCAGGAAAAACTTCCAGGTGGAAATAAGATTAACTTGGAAAAAAGAGGTGAGGTTTGCACAGGCTGTTTTAGAGGAGTAACCATAGGTGGGGGAAGAAAGAGAGGCTTTGGAGGAAGGAGCTGAAGCAAATGAACAGGCTGTGGGAGACAAAGCAGAAGCTTCTGGGATGAAGCCAAGAGAAATGAGTGAAGTTGGGATGTCAGATGGGAGTGAGGGGCCAGTCTTCATGAATGGAAAGCCCTAGTTAGACACAGCAGCAGGATTTGAAAGAACACAGTTGAGTTACAGTGTTATATGATGAATTCCTGTGCCATAGGAATCCAACCCCACTCAGAATCGTAAACTGTAGGAGCTGGAGTGACCTTGGAGGAAAACCAGTGAACGCATTTTTCCAGGGAAATAACCCCAGGCTAAGAAGGAGGCAGGGCAAGGGCGTGGATTTGGAGGCACACTGATCCAGCTTCACACCCCAGCTCTGGGACGGATCAGTCGTGTGTCTCTGAGAAACTCACTTCATAGCTCACTGCTGTTCTGTTCTTTTATCAAGCATTTCCCATGCTCCAGAGAATGTGTCAGAAGTAGCATTACAGAGGGAATAAGACAGGGTTCCTATTTTGTAAAAACAGCTAAATCCTACATAAAATCACGCCACTTCTCTGTTCCCCACCCTGCAACGCTCTATCTCACTTAGACTAAAGCTCAAGTCTTTGCAATGGCCCACTGGACCTCCCCCACAGCCTTCATGTGCACGGCTCACTTCCTTCTTCTGTCACTTTACAATACCTCTCCTTACTGACATTGAATATGCGGGCATCCTCCTGCCCGTTGTGAATGAATACAATTTCATTTAAGGAAAAGAGATGGGTTCTAGAAGAAAATGGGAGAAACCAGTGCCATTTCAACTGTGGAGAAGGAAAACTCGGATATTGACCAAAGAAGCTGCTAATCAGAGGCTTCCCTTAGAAAGTTGCTGAGGTGAATAGCCAGGGCACTCTCTGATGAGTTGGTCTGAACAATTTCCTGGAGGAAAGATATGACCGTGCCCATCGCAGCACAAGGCACCATAGCAGGGCACTGCCCCTGCTAACCACTTCCATCACTCATGATGCCAGTGAAGCTCCTCTCTTTATCTAGCTATTACTTTGTATTTCTGTTGTCTACCCCCCCACCCATAAGCCATCACATCTGTGTTTAATACTTGCCATTTTATTTGTAAATGTTCTTGTAAAATATATATTAGTTTGCATGCATGGATTTGTAACTTATATAAATGGCATTGTGCTATATATAGCTCTTTCTTTTTTAACTTTTCCTTTACTCAGAACTATGCTTTCAAGATCCATGCATATTGCCATGTGTGCTTCAAACTATTGCACAGTTGACTGAATGTGCCTCCTCTCCCTTGTGCTTCTTCGTGGGGGTGCACAAACACTCACATACAGACAGTATCACAAAAAACATGGTACACAATCCTTTGTGTATCTGGATGAGAGCGATGTTTTTAGGGACATATCCTCTGGAGCAAATTGGGTCCTAGGAGAGATAGATAGACATTTAGAGATGTGTGAGTGAGAGAAAACTGATAGGTAGCTGACAGATTAGAGATAGAGATAGGTTTAATTCACTACATATTTAAGAATGTGCTGTGCCAGACAGAGCCAACCCCATCTTCCTGCATACACCTACTCCACCCTGTAGACATTTCTAGCACAGCCCTTGGTAAAGCATCCAGAAGGGGAGGTGACCCCTTCCTAATCATCACTCCACACACATCTCCTCATTCTCAAGTCACACAGTCTTTCTTGATCCCCACAACTGAAAACAATCTTTCTGTTGTCTAAACTCCCAAAACATCTGCTAGTATCTTTTTAAGGGCACCTACCTTAGCTATACACAGGTTTAATTTCTCTTATAAAGCTCTAAACCCTACTCATCTTGGTGGCATGGTGGTTAAGCATGGACTTTGAAGTCCAAGAGACCTGGAGTTGATTCTCTGCTCTGTCACTTACATGCTATGAGATCTTTAGACAAATTGAGCTCTTTTAACTTTAATTCCTCCATGTGCATACTGCCTCTCTTGAAGGTTTACTAAATAATTAAATTAAAAATGTTATATAAAAGACTTAGCCTAATGCTTATCACAACATACAAGCCCAATAAGTGGCAGCTGTCATTATCATCATTATGAAGAACATGCACAGAGCATCACATAGATTCTTAATTGATAGGCACTCAGTGAATGAATTACTAAGTCTTAAAAATGTTCACTGCCCTACCCGAGGCCATGACTGGAGTATGTCATGGCAGGAATTTGAACCAGGCTTTCTCTGTGCCCTCTCTTCTCTAAAACTATGCTTCCTGGGATTTTTTAATAAGTAGCTAACATTAAGGCTTAAGTGGTAAGAAAAGAGGAGTTGGGAGAATTTCTATATCATTTCAGAGAAATAGGAAGAGAATGCATGGTAGTGGGCTGTGTCAAGCTTCTATTTCCTGGCACCCACCTTATGGTTGGTGGTGTGGTTGGAGAAGTCAGTGAGATGCCATACATGTGAGGTACTTAGACCAGTCCTAGCACGTAGCATGTATTTGAATTTGCCATAATTATTATTAGCTGCTTGGTCCACAGACACAGATAGATTTACTTGCCTTTTCCCAGGCAAAGCAGTTGGTTCCTCACCTACCCTGAGGAAAACCTAAGCTTGAACAACCTTCTAATCCCTTTCAAATGAAGTTGCTCAGATTCAGTGAAACAAAGAACTTTCAGAAGCTCATTAAAAAGTTCCAACAGCTTCATGAAAGCAAATGCTTTTTAGCAATCAATACTTTCATGCTCTGAAATGAAAGAATTGGAATCATGAAGATTAAGCGCTCCTTGCTTGAACGAGAGAAAGGGAGGGAGGGAGGGTTCTGTCTATAATTGATAGAAAGTGCTGAGGAGTCAAGGAGCAACCAGGTTCTGCTTCCCAAGGAAGGTAGAGCACACCAACTGGTTCACCACCCATGGGCCCAGCACTGAGGTGGGGAAATGGGGTCCAGTCAGGTCCAAGCAGATGATTTACCCGGAGATGCCAAATTATGGGTCCCAGCGATGTTAAGAAGAGAAGCATAATATCCAGAGAAAGTTTTAAGTGTCATTACAAATGAAAGCTCCAAAGTCACATGTCTAGGTGATTGGAGCATGTCCCAGTGCAGAGGTCAGCACAGGCCAGGGCAAGCCAGGTAGGAATAAAGGTCTTAGGTGGCTCCCAAGGGTCTAGGGCTACTCTTGAGTGAAGAATGCCCACAAAACAGAATCTGGGAATGTTTGTACCAATTTCAAGCTGTACTAGAGTCCTTGGAAATATAGGTCTTGTGTTGGTTAAGACTCCAAATATCATCAACCCAGACCACTGAAGCCTAACTAAGAATCATGGAATAAGTTAAAATGAATGGAGCATTCCATGTTATGCTTAATGGACACAAGGTCAGGTTTGTGTTGATTTGGGAGGATGGAACTACTTGTGGTCCCAATATCTTGTGGAGTGAAGGCAGCAATGAAATAAATTAGTTACACAACAAGGGTCTTTGGGATATCATAGTTGAAGCAGGTTGGCTATAAAGGGAGGAGTTAGAGCATTGCACGTCAGGCAGTCAGCAAGGATTTCTCTACAGCACCAGGCTGATGAACTCTAAACATTGAAAAATATAGTTGGTCAGAAGCTGTTGATTCCATGCTCTGTTCTGTTGTATTTGCTCAGTGAAGCCCACCAGACCCCCACAGGATCACATTACAGCCTAAGACATTTTGGATTCTTCAGTGACGTTTGCTCCCCATCATGGCAGGGATCAACATGCTAGGACTGGCAGAGGTCCCAGTCATGGCAAAGCCAAATTTTGCATGGGATAGGAAGATCAGGCCTGGGAAAAAGAACTCTGAAAATCTTCACAACCTCCTCAAAACTATATTCATACTTGGCAAATGCAAACTTTGTAAGGGGGAGCTCTCCTTGAGTGGGCTTGACCCCTTGGTGTGAGCTGTCACCACCAGCTGCATCTGCACTGCTCGCCAGGCTGAGTAGCTCCCCGAACACCAGCAGGCCATATGAACAAAGAATTCTGTTTCTCTTCTCCTTTGCCCCTTACACACCCAGTTTATATTTATCTCTAAAACTCCTCTCAGGCAGAACATTGTAGCCCAGTCTCACATTGGGATGGCATTACCAGCCCATCCATCTTAATGAGATAACGGTAGTGGAGGTATGGAAAGACTTAGATTGCAGTTGAGCACCAAGGTAATCGATCCAACCACTGGTGATAAATCCAATTCAGGCATCTTAACGACTGAAGGCAATTAAGACACAGTGGCATTGCCTAGTCACAGCTATTTTAGTGTTGACTCTACATCTACAAATGAGGTGGGGAGACTCTGGGTCAATGATTGATCTGTAAGTAGGAAAAGAAAATTTTAAACAAACCCTGGGGTTTTGCTTGATTCTCTGAGTCAATGTTCATCATGATTTCTCCCTGCAGTCAGACTTTTTGCCTAAACTGGGAGATTTTTGTAAGGTGTAATTGATGAACGAGCCATTGAGCTGGATGATGAAGTAGGTATGTGGTTTGCTATGTAATACATTGGTCATCCTTCCATAAAAGTCTCAGTGCCAGGTCATTCTCAGCCTATATGAAGACTGTATGAACGCTACATTATAAGACCCATGCCAAAAGACTCATCTTCTCCATTTTATAGTACCCTTCCACACCTTCCTGCTTTGTTCATCCTGGAGAATACGATACTCAGCAAATCTTAAGCAGAAAATTGGAGAAAGGAGGAAGTGGATCCCTCTATAATGGCAGGTACTCTCAGTGACAGGACTGTTCTGAGTCAGACAGTGACATCACTGCAAAGTAAAACAACTTCCTCTCCTTTCTGCAGGTCCCCAAACCATACACATCCACAGAGTCCAATATCCTCCAATTCTGGCTAGTATTCCCTGGCAAAAGGCAGATCTATAGGATGTTCTAATCCAGGGCTGATTAGAGGGATGGAAGCACTTATCCCCACCCCAACTGTAGGAAAGGGCCTTCTCTCCCACCTCCCAAGTAGGAGCTCTGATGTCTGGGAAAAGAGCAGACACATGGGGTTCACTGCAGATCATCATTTTATTTGCAAAAAATGTGACATTAGGAATTGAACAAGGACAGCATCCAACCCACAAAAAGTCAGCTCTGGGAGCCTGGAACCACCTCCTGGTACCATTAACAATGGAATGGGATCAGAACACGTGTCCCAGAAATATTCTGAAGCAGGTAATCTAGAGAATCAGAGCTGTACCAGCCTGGGGAGAGCCTTGAGGAGGTCCTGTCCTGCCACTTACCTGCAGGTGACCCTGGGAGAGTTGTGTAATCTGAGCCTCGGTCTTCTCATCTGTTAAATGGAATCCACTCAGTCATTTACTAAATATTTATTGACTACCTCCTGGGTGTCAGGCATGTTCTAGAGACTTATGATCTACAGGAGGAAGTAGATGAACAAAGGAACAACCACATACATGTCAAATAGTGATAAATTCTATGAGGAAAGGTAAAGCAGGGTGAAATGAGAGACAGTGATGAGGGTGCTTCTCAACATCAAGCCCCCAGAAGGCATCTACAAGCATATTGAGCAGATATATGGGGAGGGGGTGGCAGGTAGAGGGGGAAAGTGCTTCGAGTAAAAGGAGCATCCAAATGCAAAGGACCTGAATGCAGAAACTAAGTTGGCTGGTCCAAGAAACAGGAAGACCAGACTATCTTCTTCACTGGATCATCACAGAGATTAAGATTATTATCTCCATTACTCCATGCAAGGCTACACATTAATTTAACTTTTGTTAGGAGGCTTGGCAGACAACTCAGAGAGATCAATCCTACAGAACACGGCTTGCTGTAGCTCTAAGAATATCCAGATGAGGCAGCAGTAGTACCAGCCTTCTGTTCCAGGCTCTACCGCCAATCGTTTGACTTAAGGTAAGTCACAATTTATATGGGTCTTAGTTTACTCATCTAATGAAACAGAGTGACCACTTCTGTCTTAATAATAATAATAAAGCTCCACTTAAATAATTTTTTATACTTGAATTTATGAATGTAATTTATTTAATCCTCACAACACTCCTATGGGGTAGATATCACGTCATAGACAAGAAAATTGAGGCTCAGAACCATTAAGTAACTTGCCCAAGGAATCACAGATGGCATGAAAGAGAAGACAAACAGAATATTCAAGCTTTTAAAAATCCTTAGAAACTGTTTAAGATCCTTATTCTTAAACCCATCAATGGCATAATCCTCTCTTCTAGTAAATTGTTACATAAAGCCCAATACATAAAATGATCAAGGTAGAGTTCTTTGGCTGTGTTGAGTGAGGGGTCCATTCCTGTCTACGGGCACTCACCTCCATCTCCTAGCAGGCCTTAATGCTTAGGACACAGTGGGCCACAGTTTGAAAGCCCCATATCTAGTCTGATCCTTCAATGGCTTTACAAAAATAATAATAATAATAACTGGAGCCCAGAGAGGTTATGCAGGTCCCAGTTGGTCACTGGTAGAACAGGGCAGGAGTGGTGGGGGAGGGGTGAATATGTGTTCAATGTGCTGCTTCCCATATCCAAGACCCTGCCAAGTCTTCTGACTTTAAGCATGAAGCCATCATTCCCCTGACCTCCCTCCTCACAGTCTAAGTCTTGATCCCAGCTATCCCCCAACTGTCCAAAGAGCCTGGGCAGAGTAGAACAGATGGGGTGAGGACAGTCAGTGCAGCACCAGGGTTGGCTTCAGAGCAAAAGTCTTGCTTAGAGTCTTGGCTGTAATCAGAACATGGATGAAATGTGGACCACAAAGTCAAGGATGAGAAAATAGCCCTTGTGGCTGTAGGAAGGTAAGGTCCAGAGGAAATCAATGCAATAAGGCAGTGACTTATCAAATAAGTTTTTAGAAGTTGAGATTTTGTTCAGAAATACTCTTAATGGGAACCCCAATGGATAAATGAGACAAAAGTAAAGCTCTGGTTGCAGGAGCCTGCCCACTCGATTTTCCCTTGTCCTCCTCACCACCCCTTCACTGAATGTCTATGGCACCCTCAGGGAATCAAGGGCTGTAGAGTTAACTGAAAACTTCTGCCACGATGAAGGCTAGAAATAAATGAGTCAGTAAATAAGATAGAGGATGTTGTGGTAACAGGCACCACCAAAATCTTGGCTGCTTAACACAATAAAAGCTTTTTTCTCATCCATACAAAAGCTAACGTGGATCTGGAGGGAAGCTGTCTTTTTTGGGGTGTGTGCTGGTTTGAATATATGTCAGGTGTGACACACCCAACTGTTGGTATTAACTTTTGTTTAGATGGACATGTGACTGCACCCATTCCAGGTGGGTCTTGACTTGATTACTGGTGTCTTTAAAAGGGGAAACATTTTGGAGACCTGCCAGAAATGCCAGAGCTGAAAGAAATGACAGATGCCTCAGATCCAGCAGAAACTTCACAGCAGAGCTGACACAGATGTGAACACATGGAAAACAGAGACACGGATGTTTGGAGATGCTTGGAGTCCAGCAGACATTGCCATGAGATGTTAAGCAAGCCAAAACCTTCAGAGAGCCAAGGGAAGCCAAGAGATGAAAACCAGTCCCAGAGAAGCAAAGTGAGGAACCCCCCCCACAGGAACAGAGACTGAAAGCACAGAGGCGAGGAGCAAGGGACCAGAAAGCATGCCTTCCCAACTGACAGAGGTATTCCAGATGCATCAGCCTTTCTTGAATTAAATTATCTTTCCCTGGATGTCCTAATTTGGACATTTCCATAGGCTTAGAACTGTAAATGTGCGACTTATTAAATTCCCCTTTTCAAAACCCGTTTCAGTTCTGATATATTGCATTCTAGCTGCTAGCAAACTAACACTGGGTGGCTCCACTTCCAAAGTGGTTTCAGTTTTGTGGCACCTTACACCACCATTCTTCCAAGATGGCCAAGCAGGAGACCCGGGTACCTGCTCTTACATGGTTCAGCCCAGAAATGGCACACGGTACTTCCTATCCCAGCTCATGGGGGTAACTGGGTAATGTAGTCTTCTATGTGTTCAGGGAAGGGAAGAGAAACAGAAATATTATGAGCATTCATAATATTTATCACAACGAATGAGGATTATTCAACTAATAAGTCTGACATTACATTGACCGAGAACTTGCAAACTATGAAATACCATTCTGCGTATTTTCCAGATAAAGATTTCCAGGCCAAAAAAAAAGATGAGACTCACTTTGTTGTCACACAGCTAAGATTTAATGGACCTTGGGTATTCCAATTCCAGATCTGGAGCTCTTGACACATCCACAGAATTCCAGGCAAAGGGAAGGAGGGGCAACTGAGGGAGAATAAAATGAATTGCCAAATGAATGCATATGTCAAAATAATTTTTTATATTTTCTCACTTATGGTGGGGATAGGGGAGAGAAAATGTGACCAAAGAACAGGGCTGGTGGGGCAGTGGCCAGCAGGGTGAGCGAACCCTTTGCCCACCACCCTCTCCAGGATGCCGCATAAAACATTTTGGCAGTGGGTCATTCCACTGGCAATATTAGGCTGATGCATTTCAAGTCAGGACTGGACCAGTAAACAAGTTGATGTGTGCAATTTGCAGCAACGATTTGTGTGTACAGAGCACTGTGGTGTTTACCAAGCACTGTCCTAGCCGTGATTTCATCTGCATTCAGAGGCTCACCAGTGCCCTGGGCAGCGATGTTACCCTTGAGTAACAGACTGTCATAGCTCAGCCTGTTAAAGATGCAGGGCACATCCTTGGCAGTTCCACAGGAGAAGGAACCTGGCTCAGACACAGTGCATTTTGGGTGCTTGTTTGACTGCAGGGTCCAGCCTTTGCACCAGGGATTCTGGTCCTTCTTCCCCCAGCCTGAGTCTTAGCCGCAGACATCTAGACCATTTCAAACCTCTGCTCTCCGGACCTCAGGGAGCAGTGAATTCATAGAGCTTTACCATCCAGGGAGTTCAAAGTTGCTGTGCCACCCTGAGGAAAGGGAGATTTCCTAAGGCAGTCTGGTGGGTGAGGCATTGTGGTTGAGAGTGATCTTGCCACCGGCAGTGGGAAAGCTGTGTCCTGGGCTAGGTAAGTGGGCAGTTCCCACCACCATCTACAGGGAAGAAACTGGAATAAGCTGGGCAAAATGTCAGGGTCAAAAAAAGTAGATCGAAAGAGCAGGGTTTCAGTCCCAGCGGGGAATGGGTAAGCAAGACAGAGCCACCAAAGCAGACACCAGGGTGTGCAAAGTGGGCTGACAAGGAACAGGAGGAATTGGGCCAGGTAGAATGGACGGAGGTTTAAAGGCCGTGGGGCTGCCCCCAAGGCTCATCCGTGGGATGCCAGGTTACCTCCCATCTCGACCTCACCCTCAAGGACACTTTGTCTTCTTCCTAGCCTGGGCAGGATAGGCTGGGAGCAAAGCTAGGCTGAGCATGCAGTAGAGAGCAATAGTGACTGGCTGATAGGTGCTGGAGCAGGCACCAGTTCCAGGACAGGGAATCTTTCAGCACACACTTTCAGTCTCTGCCTGCCCAGGTTCTCCGAATTCTCTGGACCATGTGAGAGAGTTTCCCTGGATTGTTCCCAGCTCTGGTCTGAGAACCTCCAGCTCTTCATTTACAATATGACTCCAACCTCTTCATCCCTCCAGGACATCCTTTCCCTCCCTGATCAATTTTACTTCTTTTTCTCCCTTGGCAACTCAGCTGCTGCAAGAATTACTTGAAGCGCTCCATCTGTCTTGAGTTTGTGGTAAATAATAGCCTGGCTCTTCAGGCATTCTCACCAGCTTCTATAATCTGAGTGACCTTCCTTTTAACTCAAATGTGGAGTGGAAATCTCCACCCTTTCCCAAAGATACAGGGCCCTAGTGTTAAGGACAAAGTGCTAAAAGCAGGTGGCAGGGAACAGGTGAGCTCCACTTACTTAACCTGATCACAGAGCTCAGGAGCAAAGACTTCTTACCCTTCACGATGGGGAAATCACTGAGCAAAGTGCTTCTCAGCCTGGATATCTATTAAAATCATCTGTGGGTTTTTTGTATTGTGAACTATACATACAAAAAGAGCAATACATTTCAAAAGACATTGTAACAAGTAGTCACAGAACAGATTTCAGAGTTTGGTATGGGTTTCAGTTCCCCAATTTTAGGTTTTTCCTTCTAGCTACTTCAAGACACTAGAGACTAAAAGAAATATCGATACAATGATTCAGCAGTCATACTCATTTGTAAAATCAGGTTTTCTCTGTTATAGCTCCTTCTCCTTTGATCTTTCTCCCAATCTGTAGGGGTATTTGGACTATGCCCATTCTAAATTTTTCATATTGGAAAGGACTGTTGATATAGGATGGGGGATGGAATTAGCTGAAGTTCTGGAGATGCTGGCCTCTCTGGGTTTCAGGACTTGTCTGACCTAAGAACTCATCTGGAGACTGTAGGTCTCTGGAAAGTAATCATAGTGCATGGAAGCTTTGTAGAATCTCAGATAGAACCCTAGGTGATCCTTAGGGTTAGCAGAAATGGTTTTGTTCGGGGTTTGGCAAACCACGGTAAATAGCAATATCTAGCTATAAACAGAGAAGCTAAAGTCTTCAAGAACATTTGAGAGAAGGTGTTATTATTCAGTTTGCAGGAGAAAAGACTGGAGGAAACTTGGTAAGACTAGAGGGTTTGATACATGGACCATACAATATTCAATATTTTGTTTCTGGCTTATTTTGCATCACATAATATCCCCAGGTTCATTCATCTCATTGCATGCTCTATGACTTCATTCCTTTCTGTAGCCGCATGAAATATGATCATATGTATACACCACAGTTTGTTGTTCTACTTCTCTGTCAGTGTATCCTTCACCCACTTCCATCCATTGGGCATCACATATAATGTTCAAAGTCAACAATCCATGTCTCACATTATCCTCACTTAGTTGCATAATCATCAACACTCTCAATTTCAGACAATTTTCATTACTCCCTAGAGAAAAATGACCATACGCTCACCAAATAGAAAATGTAAAACTCCTCTTAACTCTTGTCCTTCCCCCCACCACCCCAATGATTTACTCCTGATATTGCTGTAGTACTGTTGAACATTTATCAATTTTTTTCTCTCATTGCTTGTGTTTTGGGTGTAAAGTTTAAGAAGCCACCTGCTATTACTATGTTCTGAAAACGTTTCCCTATTATTTTCTTCTAGGAGTTTTATGATACTGGCTTTTATATTTAGGTCCTTGATCCACTTCGAATTAATGTTTGTATAAGGTATAAGATAAGGGTCCTCTTTCATTCTTCTGGCTATTGATATCCAGTTCTCCCATGCCCATTTATTGAAAAGAGTATTTTGTCCCAGTTCAGTGGATTTGGGGGCCTTGTCAATGATCAGTTGACCATAGATTTGATGGTCTATTTCTACTTGCTCGATTAAATGCCATTGGTCAATCCTATCTTGGTGCCAGTAATGCTGTTTTGATCACTGTGGCTTTATAATAAGGTTTAAAATCAGGAAATGCTTATCCTCCACTTCATCCTTCTTTTTTAGAATATTTTTAGCTATTCAAGATCACTTTCCCTTTCAAATGTATTTGATAACTAGCTTTTCCAAGTCTTCGAAGTAGTTCGTTGAAATTTTGGTTTGTATTGCATTAAATCTTAGATCAATTTGGGTAGAATTGACATCTTAAGTGCATTTAACCTTCCTATCCATGAGCAGAGAATGTCTTTCCACCTATTTAGAACTTCTTTGATTTCTTTTAGCAATGTTATGTGTCTTCTGTGTACAAGTCCTTTAAATACTTGGTCAAGTTGCTTCCTAGATATTTGATGCTTTTAGTTATTTTGAGTGAAATTTTTTCTTGTCTCCTGAGTTAGGCCATTGCTTGTATATAGAAACATTATTGATTTTTGCACATTAATCCTATATCCTGCCACTTTACTGAATTTGTTTATTATCTCAAGAAGCTTTGTCATATATTTCTCAGGATTTTCCAAGTATAGCATCATGTCATCTGCAAATAATGAAAGTTGTACTCTTCTTCCTTTCCTATTTGGATATCTTTCATTTCTTTTTCCTGCCTGATTGCTCTACCTAGAATTTCTATACAATGTTGAATAATAGAGGTGACAGAGGGGATCCCTGTCTCATTCCCGATCTTAGGGGGAGAGCCTTCAGTCTCTCACCATTGACTATAATGCTGGCTATAGGTTTTTCATATATGCCCTTTATCATATTGAGGAAGTTTCCTTTGATTGCTACCTTTTGAAGTGTTTTTTATCAGAAAAGAATGGTGAATTTTGTCAAATGCTTTTTTATGTCAATTGATATGATCATGTGATTTTTCTCTTTCTATTTGTTAATGTGCTGTATTACATTGACTGATTTTCGAACCACCCTTGCATTCCTGATATAAACCTCACTTGGTTGTGGTGCATAATTCTTTTAATGTGTCATTGGACTTGATTTGCTAGTATTTTGTTGAGAATTTTTGTATCTGTGATCATTAGGGGGGTTGGCCTGTAATTTCCCTTTCATATAGCATCTTTACCCAATTTGGGTATTAAAATGATATTAGCTTCATAAAATGAGCTAGGTAGAGTTCCTTTTTCCTCATTTTTTTTGGAAAAGTTTGAGCAGGATTGGTGTTAGTTCTTTCTGGAATGTTTGATAAAATTCCCCTGTGAAGTCATCTTGCCTTGGGCTTTTCTTTGTAGGAAAATTTTTGATGACTGATTGACTCTCTTTACTTGTGATTGGTTTGTTGAGATCTTCTATGTCTTCCTGAGTCAGTGTAGCTTGTTTGTGCGTCTCCAGGAATTTGTCCAGTTCATCTAAGTTGTCTAATTTGTTGGTGTATAGTTGCTCATAGTATCCTCTTATGATTTCTTTTATTTTTTTCAGTGTCTGTGGTAATGCACCCCTTTTCATTTCTGATTTTGTTTATTTGCATCTTCTCTCTTTTTTCTTTGTCAGCCTACCTAGTGGTCCATTGATTTTATTGATTTTCTCAAAGAACCAACTTTTGATTTTATTGATTCTTTCTATTGTTCATTTGTTCTCCAATTCATTCAATTCTGCTTTAATCTCTGTTATTTCTCTTCTTCTATTTGATTTGAGGTTAGTTTGCTATTCTCTCTCTAGTTCCTTTGGGTAAGCAATTAAATCCTCAATTTTTGCTCTTTCTTTTTTAATATAGGCATTTAGGACAATAGATTTCCCTTTCAGCACTGCCTTTGCTACATCTGATAAGTTTTGATATGCTGTATTCTTATTTTCATTTGTCTCTAGATATTTACTGATTTCTTTAGCTATTTCTTCTTTGACCCACTGGTTGTTTAAGAGTACATTAATTCATCTCCATTTATTTGTGAAAGTTCTGGATCTTTGGTGGTTATTGATTTCCAGCTTCATTCCTTTGTGATCAGAGAAAGTTCTTCAAATAATTTCAATCTTTTTAAATTTATTAAGACCTGTTTTATCCCCCACATATGAACTATCCTGGAGGACATTCCATAAACACGAGAGAAGAATGTATATCCTGGTGCTTTGGGGTACAACAATCTATATATGTCTGTTAAGTCTAATTCATTTATCAAATTGTTTAAGTTCTCTATGTCCTTGTTGATACTCTGTCTAGCTATTCTATCTATAGAGGAGAGTGGTACATAGAAGTCTCCCTCTATTTTGTTGAAATGTCTGTTACTTCCTTCAGTCTTGCCAATGTTTGCCTCATGTACTTTGGAGCTCCTTGATTGGGAGCATAAACATTTATGATAGTTATTTCCTCTTAGTGAATTGTCCCTTTTATTAATAGGTAGTGTCCTTCTTTGTCTCTCATGATGTCTTTACATGTAAAATCTATTTTGTCTGATATTAGTATAGCTACTCCTGCTTTCTTGTGGTTACAATTTGCATGGACCATCTTTTCCCATTCTTTCACTTTCAATCAATCTGTATCCTTGGGTCCAAGATGAGCCCCTTGTGAGCAGCATATGGAGGAATCCTTAATCCATTCTGCCAACTGAACCTCTTAATCAGCGCATTTAGTCCATTGATATTCAAAGTTATTACAATAAGAAAAGTTATTACTATAAAAGCAGTTCTTGAATCTACCATCTGATCCTTTGGTTTTATTTGCCAGATCTATATTTTCTTTTCCCTCTTTCTCTTTTTACCCTTTAAGTTATTCTTACTGGTATTCTTCAATTATGTGCTCTCCTCTCTTTTTTTAGCCAACAGAACACCCTGTAGTATTTCTTGTAGAGCCAGACTCTTGTTGACAAATTCTCTCAGCCTTTGTCTGCCTGTGAAATTTTAATCTCTTCCTCAATGTTGCAGGACATTTTGGCTGGCAGAATTCTTGGCTGGAAGACTTTCTTTTTCAGGATCTTAAATATATCATACCACTGCCTTCTTACCTCCATGGTGCCTATTGAGTAGTCTAAACTCAGTCTTATGTGGTTTCCTTTGTATGTGGTAAGTCGCTTTCCTCTTGCTGCTCTCAGGATTTTCTGCTTCTCTTCAACCTTTGGCAGCTAGATTAGTATGTGCCTTGGAGTAGGGCTATTTGGATTTATTCCATTTGGCGTTCATTGGGCTTCTTTGATTTGCATATTTATGTCTTTTGTAAGGGCTGGAAATTTTTCCCCCATTATCCCCTCATCTAATTTTCCTAGACCTTTTCTCTTCTCTTCTCCTTCTGGGACACCAGTGATTCTTATGTTTGTGTGCTTCATGTAGCCCATCATTTCCCTGAGATCCGATTCAAATTTTTTCATCTTTTTTGACATTTGTTCTTTGGCGTGTTTGAATTCAATTTTACCATCTTTTCATTTGCTTGTGCTTTCTTCTGCCTCTTCAAATTTGCTGTTGTGAATCTCTAGTATATTGTTTATTTGGTCTACAGTATCTTTCACCTCTGTGATATCTACTATTTTTCTACTTATTCTTTCAAATTTTTCTTTATGCTCTTCTAATGTCTTTTTAATATCCTTTATTTCGTTAGCCAACCCACTGAATTTATTTGGTAGAGATATATGAACATCTTGATTGGTTGTTCCAAAGTCTGTGTCTCCTCTGGTGTTTTAATTTGGTCATTAGGCTGGGCTATATCTGACTGTGTCTTTATATGCTTTGTATACATCTTTATATGAGTTTCTGTAGACTTCAGGGTATTTAGTTATCTTGATGGGGTTCTTTAGAAGTTGATTTCCCTCAGTCACCTAAGGTTTTGTATTTGTGGGATGGGCATGGGATGGGGCACCAGACATGGAGTGGGGCATGGCAGCACAGTGATGGGGCACAGTGCAGGGCTAGGCTCAGGGTGGGAGCACTACACTTGTGCCTGGATGCATGGGGTGCAGGACACAGGGACAAGTGCAGAGGTGGAGTGGGCATAGGAGTGGGGTGTGACGTGGACAGGCATCAAGCACATGGGCAGGGCACAGTGCAAAGGACATGGATGCAGGGCATGGTAGGAGGCTGATCTCAGGGACTGTGTAGGTGTGTGAGGTGGCAAAGGGTAGGGTTGTTGGAGGGTGGAGTATGGGAGAATGGAGGGATGGAGTATGGGTATGTGTGGGGGTGGGGGACGGAGGTACATGCATGTGAAGGCCATGATGGGAGGATGCAAGTGCTTGGGGCATGGCAAGGCAGGGTGTGGTGGGTGTGGGGTCAGAGCACAGGTGTTTGGGGCTGGGGCTCAGGTGCATGGGGTGCATGCTGGCAGGGCTCAGGTGCATGGGGCTTGGTTGGGGTACAGGGCATGGGGTGCAGCGCACCTGGGTGCATGGGCATGGAGCAGTCCAGGGGAATGGCTTGGCTTGCTTTCTCATCTCCACCTCCCTGTTCATGCACTCCTGAGGGCTCCAGGCCTTTGGAAAGATGTGCAGTAGGCTCAGTACACTAGTTGTATGGTCTCTATGAGCAGGGAATGCTTGTTTACTGACTTCTGGGTTTCTCAGTGCAGCTCTGGGCTGCAGAGCTGAGGTGACTGATATCCCAGGCTAGCTGCAATGGCAGGCACTTTCCTGGACATGGCCTCTTGTCCCCTGTGAAGACCTGATGGAACCTACTCATCTGGTTCTCTGCATCTCAATTTCTCAGCTTTCATCTATGACCTCCCTATGTAATGTAGAAGACCCTCTCAGGTCATTTGCACCCTGGAACTGATGTCCTGGTTGTTTTTATGTCACTTCTGTAGCAGTTGTTTGGAGTAGGGGTGACTATAGTCTATCCTATTCTGCCATCTTCCCAGGAGTCCCATCCGGTGTGTTTTTGAAAAACAATGTCCAGACATCTCTACCCCAGACCAATTAAATTAGAATACCTGGAATTTAGGTCCATGTATTCATACTTAAAAAAAAACAAAAAAAACCATCCAGCCAATTATAATTGACAGGTAATTGCCTATTGACAAATCAACTCTTCAAGGTATTTCTCTAATCCCACTCTATGCATTACTTTCTTCCCATTTCTCCATTAATTACCACAACTTACAATTGCACCATACAATAAAAGCACACTCATGGACCTATTTCACTCACTCCATTAGATCAAGTGCTCCTCCATCACACACCCAGGAAGGCAAGAGACCTGGTTTTGTTCAGTTATATACCCACCATCTTGCACAATATCTTTTCCATGTCTATTGAGTGATTCTGTAAGATTATTATATTGCATTTTATTCTCACAATTTTACATATGAGAGAATTAAAGCCATAAGAGGTGAAGTTTCTTTGCCAACAATTATATAGCTAGTAAGAGTAAAGGCTGGACTTAGAACCCAGGCCTCTGAGACAGGAATGATTTCCTTCCTCTTCTTATTCCTCCATCAATCTTTGCCCCAGGTCTGCTCATGACACCTCATTAGTCTTAACATTGTCCTTTAGGCACATGGAGATCCTGAGCCCCGGGTCATGCCTCTGCAAAGAACAAAGGCAACCAGCCAAAGAAATAGCCCATATGGTCCAGACATAATGAAGAGCCCTCAAGACTGGTGAGTCCTCCCAACCTACAACAAGTCTCTATTCTGGAGCTGAGATAAGATAAGAAAGAAATCAGAGATGATCATCTGGACCATGTACTTACATGGCTGTGGATGAAGACAGCTGTGGCAGTGATGGTAAGAATGAGACCTTAGAAAGCTGCCTTTCTATAATAGGTCCAGTGTTCTGCTCAGTGGTAACAGACAAACTTCTCAACAAGCAGGGCTATGAACCGCATTGAAAGAAATTTCACAGAGGAGTGTCCTAAGCCATCCCCCATTTCTCCTTTGAAGAGTGAACACCTGGTATTTCAGATATACCTTCCCTGAAAGAAAGGTAAAGAACACTAGGAGCAGTATGGCATAGAACAGTGATTCTCTATCTGTGGTCCTGAAACCAAGTGCATCAGCCTCACCTGGGAACTTGTGAGAAATGCAAATTCTCCAGTCTACCTCAGGCCTCCTGAATCAGAACCCTGGGGATGAAACCCAGAAGTCTGTGTTTTATCGGGTTCTCCAGGTGTCTCTGATGAACACTGAAGTTTGAGAAATGGTGTAGTGGGAGAGCACCAATTAAGTGGTTAGACACATCTGAACTGGAATCCCAGCTCCCTGTTATTTGATGAGTAGCTTTGCCATAAGAATAAAGGGAGCCACCTTATATCAATGTCTAAATATGTGGAGGATCCCTCTGAGCTCCAAGTACTCCTGGCAAGGCTCTCTGCATGTATTTTTCCACCGTAATACCCACAACTGCCTAGGAAATCATTAGGTTTAATCCAATCATTCCCAATATCTGTACTTTCCTTGCTTACTATAGGAAGCCCAAGACCACAGGTCATCTGTCATCCATGGCCTCTCAACTTCCACATGACTCTATCTGTCACTGTATTCATTTCTTAAGGCTTCCATAACAAATAACCACACATAGGGTGGCTTAAAATAACAAAAATGTATTCTCTAGCAGTTCTCAAGTCTAGAAAATATAGGGATCAGTAGGGCCATGCTCTCTCTGAAGAGTCCATGAAAGGATCTTCTTGGCCTCTTTCTAACTGCTGGAAGTTACTGGCAATCCTTGGCATTCCTTAGCTTGTGGAAGCATAATTCCAACCTCTGTCTCTTTCTTCACATGACCATCTTCACTCAGAGTACATCCTTCTCCTCTTACAAGGACACCAGTCTCATTGGATTAGGGCCCACCCTACTTCAGTATGATATCATCTTAATTTGATGACATCTGTAAAGACCCTATTTGCAAATAAGCTCACATTCATAGTACTAGAGAGTAAGACTCCAGAATATCTTTATTTGGAGGGAGGGGCAAAATTCAATGCAAAACAGCCACCAAATCTGACCCTAACTCACATTCCTCCCCCCTCAACCTTTCCACTGGGCCATTTGAACTCATGGTCAATCATTAGCAAAGTCTTCTCTATATTCGGCATCTCACTCTCCATCAGCCTTCTCAAGTTGTGGCCATGTTCTCTCCCACATCCCTTTTAGCCTCAAGTCTGGAGGGGTGGTAAGTATCCTTGTTTTTCTTGCTTGTTTCAAGGCAGTAGTTTCTTTTTCCTCCATAAAATTCTCAACTGCTTTGAAGCTCAGGTCATCAGACCTGCTGCTACCTCTTATTGTTGCCCTCATCTACAGAGGTGCTTCTCAAACTTTAACATGTATATGAATCACCTGCTGATCTTGTTAAAATGCAGATTCTGCTTCTTTAGATCTGGGGCTGGGCAAGGCCAAAGCTTAGGCATCCCTAAAAAGCTCCCTGCTGGTGGAGAGGCTGCTATTCTAGGGACCACCAACTGAGTAGCCAAAATCTACAGGTCCCTGAATCATTCTTCCTCATTTAGTGATAATTTTATTACCTGGATCACTGTCTTTATCTGCAATACAATTCCTCTCACCATTTTTAGTTATTTTAATATATATGCAAGCAATCCCTGCAAAACCCTGACCAGTCAATTCTTTGATTTGTTTCGTCTTTAGTAATCTTATCCTCCACCTCACTTCATCTGTCACCTTCCTCAGTAATACCATAAACCTTGTCATTATCAGTAACTACAGCTTCTCTTAATTTCATGCATCCTACACTCAATATATCTGCTTACTCCCACTAATACCCTGCTGAAAGCAGTGCTGTGGCCCCATTGAGAGCTCTAAACCCTTACATCTATGGCATTTTTCTTGCCACCCAGCCACTCACCCTTCTCAGGTATTTACTTCCCTCATCAACCTACAATATAGTTCTATGGTCCATCATTCTAATCACTTTGAATATACCTTCAATTTTTGGACCCTCTCTCTGCCAATTCTTCTCACCTGGCAAAACCTCAACCTTGGTTATATCCAACTGTCTGCTCATTTTGTATGACTCTAAGCACCTGATTACAGAAGAACACACATGGACACTGACTGGTGTTGCTTTAAATCATGACAACTAACTTCAAGTGGGACTTTACACAGCCCTAGGCCATTTACTTCCCTCCTCTCCTAATTTACTCTTTCATTTCTTCTACATTGCTCTGATTTCCATCTCCTCTTTGTTCTTCACACTCAGCTGATAATTGTGCTGCTTATTTCACAGAGAAAATGGATGCAATCAAAATAGGAATTCTGACAGTTACCCCTACAATACTTACTCATCTACCTGCATCTGGATCCATACACTGCACCTTCCCTCTGATTATTATTTATGAATTTTCCCTTGCTTTCCTGGCAAAGGTCAGTATGGTGGTTTGGAACTATGTACCCCCAGAAAAAAATGTTCATAAACTTAACCTATCCCTGTGGGTGTGAACTCATTGTAAGTAGGACCTTTGGAAGAGGTGACTCCAATTAAGGTGTGGCCCAACTCAATCAGGATGGGTCTTAATCTATTCTTGGAGTTCTTTATAAGCAGAATGAAATTCAGACAAATAGAGAGAAAGCCATGAAAGGCAAGAATCTGAAGGTCGATGGAATCTGAAAGAGAAAGGAGAGCCAAGAGAGGCTTCCAATGTGCATTGCCATGTGACATATGAACCTAGGGCCAAGGATAATTGACAGCCAGCTCCAGAATGCCAGTCTTCAGGAAGAAAGTATTTCCTTGATGAGGCTTTGATTTGTTATTATCCTCAAAGCTGTGAACTAATAATTTCCCACTGTTGAAGCCAACCCGTTGTATGATATTCACTTTGGCAACCAGAAAACTCAAACAGCTTCTCCACATGTACACTAGAGCTCCATCCTTCCAGCCTACCCAAGGGCATTGCTCCAGCTATCCTCCCCTCTTACTTCTGCATCAACAACTTCCTCCTCTCTCCTCAGTAATTCCCAAGAGCGTGCAAATATACTTCTCATCTTACAAACAAAGCAATGAAACCTCCTTTGACACCCACAAGCCCTGCCAATTAACTTCCCGATTTTCTGCTCTGCTTTATAACAAAATTTTTGAAAGCATAGTCTATAATTTTCCTTAACCCTATTCTCTTATTCTTTTATTTTCTTTCATTGGAGGCATATTCTAGATATGAGTGCATTAAATATATAAGTACAGTTTAAAGAATTAATATGAGGCAAACAGTATTTACATCTCCACTTGGAAGCTTAACATCTCAGGCACTATCATGTCTCAAACAGAACTTTTGATTTTGTCCCCGTATCTGTTCCCTCTGTGATCTTCTCCATCCCTCTTCAAGTTGCTCAGGTTAAAAATCTTGGCTCCATCACTGATTCCCTATGTTTCTCTCACATTTAACACTCATTTAGTTAGCAAAAGGTGTTGGCTCTAACATCAAAATATATAAAGAATCTAACACTTTTCACAACTACAACTCTATTACATTGGTCCAAACTTCGATTCAGCAGCCAAAGCGATCCTTTAAAAATGCAAATCAGATCATGTTACCCCACCTCCCTTGGAAATTACCCAGTGACTTTCTACCCCAAGTCCCTACAACAGCCTTCAAGACCCTGTGTGATCCAGCCTCTGGTTACCTCTTAAATCCCAGCACCTACCATGCTGTTTTCTTCCCCCATTCTGCCAGTGGGCCCCTCATACTCACCAAAAATCTCCTGCCTCACGACCACTGCATTTGCTTTTACTTCTGCCTGGAATACTCAAAGACCCACATGGTCCAGTGACTTATTTCCTGCAGATCTCCACTCGAATGTTCAAATGGCTTTTCCTGGCCAGTCTTAAAATAGCATCCCCATCTCTCCATACCTGCTTCATTATTTATATCACATTCATAACTACCTGGCATGTATGTGAGTGTATAAATAAATATACAGGTATAAATTACACATAACTATAAATAGTATAAATATACAAGTGAGTATGCACATTCATTTGTGTATTTATTTGTATGCATATCTATCTATATGTTTGCATATTTATTTATTTTTGGTTTCCCCAAATAGAATATAAGTTCCTTTTCTGTGGTGCTGCATTCCCAGTAACTAGAACTATGCGTGCAATATAATATGTGCTTAGTAAATATTTGTAAGATGAATAAATATGCTAGAAACTCTCCTTCTGCCTGTACTGTTAATCATGAACTCATACTGCCCACCAGAAATTTCTTGACTTCTCCAAATATGTACAGTAGACATAGCCATACCTATCTCTTAAGCTAAAATACATTAAATACTTGGCACAACACCTCGCACATATTAGGGCTTTAAATATGTCAATCATGTTCATTTTCTTTCTTTCTGCCTTCCCTTCCCTTTTCCAATGGACTGACACTATGTCCCAATTTTCCTAGAACAGTCCTAGGAAAATTGTCCCAATGTGACAATTAAGAGTGCCCCTTTAACCATCAAAATGTCCTGTTTAGAGTGCTTCAGGATACGGTTCTCCTAATATTGGTGGAATTGCAACCTGAGATATCTATTTAAACTCATTTGGAGATAATGACCATGTACTGGTAAATAAAGAGTATTTTCACCTCAGCTAGTTCTTCAATGGAATGACATATAATATGCTTTATCTTGCCTGCCTCACACATCTTTATGAATAAAAGATGTGGAGATTTTGAAGTGCTAGACACAGGAGAAAAACCCACTAATACTATACAGAATAGCATGATAGAGTAGTGGCCTTTGAGTCAAAAGACACAGGTTAAAATCTCAGTCATGGCATTTTCTAGATTGCTATCTAGAAAAGTCATGTGACCTTCCTCATCTGTAAACCGAGTCAATATTAGCTGGTCTACTACCCACTCCTGGTCATTAGGTCAGTGACATATGCGAATATTTTGTAAACTCACTGTGGCCTCCTGGTTCCTGAGGAAACTTTCCTTGATGTCCTTCCAAGACTTCTTTTGGGGTGTCATGCTATCCACTCCTGAACTCTCAAAGAACTCAAGTGGTAGAAAAGACAGGGACAGGGTCACAGTTGGAGCCCTGGGAAAGTAATGAGGCAAAGGCCCAGAAGGTGTTTCCTCTTTGTCAATTTATATTTTCCAGATTTGTCAAGCTAACCCTCAGGAAGGTACGGATAAAGTGGCAGGAGAAAAGTGTAAACAATGTTCAGTCATAGGAATTCCCTGAAGAAGTATTAGTAACAACAGTAACAATATACAGCACTGCCAAACCCTCCTACAAAGCTGTATGTTTCTGCAAGCCTCTGAATTTCCAGAAACAGGAATTGCAAGGTTGAGGTGGAGAGAAAAAGGGCTAGGTGTGGCTTGGGAGAATTGTATGAGTATAATAATGCCACTATCTCTGCCTCTACTTAAACATCGAGCTGCCTTATAACAGGTCTGAATTGGCTGTTCCCAGAAGACAGCGCCAAGATAGGGGTTGTTTTCAGTGTGTGGAATGGAGACACCTGCCTGGTCATTCTGGGGGTCATCAGAAAAATATTCTTGAGGGTTTTCTACCCCTACCCCAATTTCACTCCTTCATCACTTCTGCCCCTGTATTCCCACATATATATCCCCACCAACCCACAGAAAAAAGCCAGGAGATTCAGTGCTCAACCCCTAGTGAAGCCTGCTGACTGTAAGGAAACACTTTGGATGAATATGGGGAAGAAGTTTCTATCAGACAAAGCTTTTCAAAGATGAAATATCTGCCTTTCAGTGGCAATTTTTTGACCGAAGACAGTCAGCTTCGTAGTGTGTAGTCATGAGGGACATTCACGGCATCGGATGGGTAGTAGAATTGGATGATCTTGAAGACCTTTCCCTTCCTTCTCAGAGTAAATGAGCTCATAGAAGGTTATCAATGAGTTCTGAGATCCTCCACATGCATAACATGCATTGGATAGTATAGATTCCCAAAGGAAGAGATAAGCGCTCCGACCTCAAAATGGTCTGAATCCACCTGAGAGATCCAGGACAGATATACATTCAGTAGATCTGGAATATCAGGCACGGAGGGGCAGTGATCAGAAATAGTGGCCTGTTCTAGTTTGCTAGCTGCCAGAATGCAATATACCAGAAACAGAATGGCTTTTAAAGGGGAGAATTTAATGAGTTGCTAGTTTACAGTTCTAAGGCTGAGAAAACATCCCAATTAAAACAACTCTATAGAAATGTCCAATCTAAGGCATCCATCCAGGGAAAGATACCTTGGTTCAAGAAGGCTGATGAAGTTCAGGGTTTCTCTCTCAAGTGAGAAGGCACATGGTGAACACAGTCAGGGCTTCTCTCTCGGCTGGAAGGGCACATGGCAAACACAGCATCATCTGCCATCTTTCTCTCCTGGCTTCTGGTTTCATGAAGCTCCTCAGGAGGTATTTTCCTTCTTCATCTCCAAAGGTCTCTGGCTGATGGACTCTCTGCTTCGTGGTGCTATAGTATTCTCTGCTCTCTCTCTGAATCTCTCATTCTCCAAAATGTTTCCTCTTTTATAGGACTCCAGAAATTTATCAAGACCCACCCAAATGGTGGAGAGATGTCATCACCTAATCCAGCTTAACAACCACTCTTGATTAAATCACATCTCCAGGGAGATGATCTGATGCAGTTTCAAACATACAGTATTGAATAGCTATTATTCTGCCTTTATGAACTGGGATTTAGAGTAAAACATGGTTTTTCTAGGGGACATACATCCTTTCAAACCAGCACATGGCCCAAATGTATAAGAGAGAAAATTGAGGCTCAGAGAGGGAATGTAATTCACTTGAGGCCAGCACTAAATGCATGGAGACAGCATCTCCTAGGAATCCCTGATAGAGGAAAGGGAATTTGGTAGAAAAGACGGTATCAGGCCCATTGTCAACTCTCCTTTCCTAGGACCCCTTCACCCAAGAGTGGTGGGCTGTGAAGGTTGGAGGGGTCATGCTGCAGCTTTAGGCCCATCAAGCCTCAGTCTTTCTTTAAATCTTACTACTGCTCGTTCAGTACAAGGCTTCTGCCTCAGTTTCCCTCCTGGACTGAATCCCTATAGGTACTTCAGACTTTGCCTAAGTTCAACAAACTCCCCTAAAAGACTAGTACTGCCTTTCTTCCTATACCCCACCCTCCAACAAGGATCTTGCCCCAGTGAGGACTTAGCAGAAGGAACTGAAGAGCTCCACTGCTGCCCCTACAAGATTTGTCCTTCACCCCACCTCCCAAGGGCATTCTTATTATTACTACTTTGAAATTTGCCTCCCTACAATTTCCACTATAGGTATTGGTTTTTCCTTTGGTATAAATTTTATAAATCCTCTTCCATGTGACAAAATTTAAGGCTAAATTTAAGATAGGTAAGAGCTTTCTTTACCACCCATTGAGCTTATCTCCAGAACAATTTACATTTGTCACTTGGCATTATATCAAGCTCCTTACCATATTATTACTCTCCTCCAAACACACTTGAATTTCTCAGCATTTTTCTTAAGATGGGGACCTTAACTCAGCATCAAGGGATTGAGAAAAACCCTAGAATGATCTGAGACCCAGCATCAAGGGATTGAGAAAACCTTCTCGACCCAAAGGGGAAAGAATGAAATGAGACAAAGTGTCAATGGCTAAGAGGTTCCAAACAGAATGGAGAGGTTATCCTGAAGGTTATTCTTATGCATTAAGTAGATATCACCTTCTTATTCAAGATGTAGTGGAGAGGCTGGAGGGAACTGCCTGAAAATGTAGAGCTGTGTTCCAGTAGCCATGTTTCTTGATGATGATTGTATAATGATATAGCTTTCACAATGTGACTGTGATTGTGGAAAACTTGTGTCTGATTCTCCTGTTACCTACCTTGTCAACAGATGAGTAGAACATATGGAATAAAAATAAATAATATTTAAAATAACAAATTTTAAAATAAATTTAGCTTGAAATGCTAGTAATCAATGAAAGGGAGGGGTAAGGGGTATGGTATTTATAATTTTTTTTCTATTTTTGTTTTATTTCTTTTTCTGCTGTCTTTTTATTTCTTTTTCTGAATTGATGCAAATGTTCTAAGAAAAGATCATGATGACGAATATGCAATATGTGATGATACTGTGAATTACTAATTATATATGTAGAATGGAATGATCATATGTTAAGAATGTTTGTGTTTCTTTCGTCATATTTTTTTTATTTTAAAAAAATAAAATAAAATAAAAAAGATGGGGACCTTAGAGGAAAGATAACTACTCAAGAATGTTGTGACTGGTAAATGACCCAGGAGAACCAACACCTTTTTTGGCTTACCCATTTAGTGCCTAGAAATATATTCCATCATAAGATTTGCTTTGCTCTTTGAAAACATGAAAAATCAAGAGCTAAAATCATTAAACTTCTAGAAGAAAACATAAGAGAAAATCCTGGTGACACTGAGTTAGGCACACATACCTTAACGAGGGCAGAAAAAGCACTATAAAATAAAAATTCAAGTAAATGGACTCCATTAAGATGAAAAGGTCCTGCTTTTCAATGAAAATTGAGAAAATAACAAGGCAATCCACAGGCCAAAAGAAAATTTTTATAAATTATAACTGAAAAGGCCTTCTATTCAGAATTTATAAAGAATTTATACTAACTCTTTGTCTTTGTAACAAGACAAAAAACTCAAGGAGATTTGAAAAGACATACAAAAAAAGATATACAGATAGTCAATAAGCACATGAAAAGATTTGCAACATCAGTAGTCATGAGAGAAATAAAAATTAAAACCATAATGAGGGTCCACTACAGATCCCACTAGATAAGCTAAAATTCACAAAAACAGATAAAACAAGGTTGTCAAGGATGTAGAGCCACTGGAGCTCTTATATATCACTGGTAGAAATGCAAAATATTGCAGTCACTTTGGAAAATAAAAATGGCAGTATCTTAAAAAGTTAAGCATACATTTACCATGTGACCAGATGTATCCACAAGAAATAAAGTGTTATTAAAAACATTATTCATAATAATCTCAAACTGAAAGCAACCCAAAAATTCATTCCCTAGAGAATGGATGTTTAAATTATAGCTTATTCATTGTATGGAATACTATTGATAAATAAAAAAAGAATGAAATATTAATACAAACAAATGAGAATCTCAAGAATATTATGATAAGTGAAAGAGAGCAAACACAGAAGACTGCATAATCTGTGCTTCTATTTGCATGAATTTTTAGAAAAGGCAAAACTATAGTGACAAAAGGCAGACCAGTGTCTCTGGGGCCAGGTGTGGCAGGGGGAGACTGAACAGTAAAAGTACATGCAAGAACTTTTTAGGATAAAGGAAAAGATTTTCTTTTTATTGTAGTGGTGGTTAAAAAGTTGAATACAACTCCAAAATTTATCGAGCTTTATGCTTAATGTAGGTGAATTTTTCAGTATGAAAATAATACCTTAATAAAAGATTAACATAAAAACTCTTGTCAGGGGTGCAAGAATAGTTCAGCGGTAGAATTCTCACCTGCTGTGCGGGAGTCCTGGGTTCAATTTCCAGTCCCTGCACTTCCTCAAAAACAAACAGACAAGCAAAGCAAACAAACAAAATGCAACAAACGAATTCAACAAATAGTGCTGCAATAATGGGATACTTACGTGGAAAAATAATGAAATGTGACCCACCATACAGCATACAAAAAAAAAAAAACTCTTGCCAAATCAAGCCCATAAGGGAACCCTGATATTTAAGAAACTGATGGGTAAAGGTTAGGCTGGCCAGGATAACTTCTATCCAGGGGCCAAATTCCCCAGCCTGGGCTACATGTCTTGCTGCCATATGTCCCCAATTTTAAAAGTTAGCTTGCACTAGGGTAACTTTCCAGAAACCTACAATCTCCAGATGGGTCCCAGGACCAGATAAGCCCTGAAATGCAGAAGGGCCAGCCTCTCCGGAACATCTACTAGTTCCATCCCCCAAAATGAAAAAGTTAGAATACTCCTAAAGATGGGATAAAGATCAAAGGTGATGGTGGAGTTGTACAGAGAAAAAGTAGGGTTTAATAAACGAGTATGAGTGCTGCACCATTATATTGATATTTCTTTAGTCTCCAGAATCTTAGAGCAGCTAGAAGTAAAAACCTAAAATTGTGGAATTATAACCCAAACCAAACTCTGAGATCTGTTCTACAACTAATTCTTGCAATGTGCTTTGAAATTTATTGCTTTTTTGTATATATGTTATTTTTCACACAAAAAAAGTTGATTGTGATGATATTGTGAACTATTGAATGTACACTTTGGATGATTACATGGTTTGTGAATACATAATACGTAGCAATAAGCAATAAATAATTAGAAAAAGTTAGTTTGAACAAGAACAACAACATAAGCAAAGATTTCAAATCTGGTATTATGCCAAAGCAATGAATAGTTTGGGATTGAGCAAGACTGCTCCCTATTTGTGATTCTTTTTAAAAAAAATTTGGCTGTTATTTTTGTTTTTTGAATGATCCTGATCCTAGCTCTGTAGGTAGGGATGATCTCAATTTAGAATATTTGGTAAGGGGCTGCTGTTCTTTAAGATACAAGAAAGAATGATTGATGGAAATGTTTGTTAAGTATCAGCCAAAGGCACAGCAAAAGGGGATAAACCACCCAAAGACTGTGGTTGGTGCTGAGTAGACATCTGATAAAATGAGTATTAGGAGACCTGGATTTTTAGGTCCAGCTCCACCGCAAGGATTGGTAATCAGAGAAAAAGAGAAACTCCCACCCAAGATAAGCCTACAATCAATAATTCCAAAGTATACAAGGAAAATAACACTAAGGAGGATAATTAATACACTCATCTATTGGAAAATGAAATAATGTACATATAAAAGCAATGAAAAGCAATCTACATATGACTTTAAAATAAATATATTGGGGCATGCAGATATTAATTTAAAATTAATAAAAATATATTGGTGGATATGAAAAAGAGCCCCTTTTAAGTCCAGAAATTGAAAAAAAATTGTTATTGAGATTAAAATGCACTAAATAACAGAAACTCCTGGGCAGGATACAATCAAAGAGAGAATTAGTGAGCTGAAAGAGACGATTGAGGAATTCACATGGCACATCACACAGGAAGTTGAAGGGAATACGAAAAAGGAACTTAATAAATATCAATACTAGAATGAGAATCTCCAAAAATACACCTAATATGAGCTTCAGATGAACAGAATAGCAGGAATGGCAGAAAAACAGTGTTCAAAGAAATATAGACTAAGAATTTTTTGCAATTGAAAAAAGCCCTGACATACCAAGCATTCCAAAGTGTTGAATGGAAATAAATGTCAATCCTGACTTCTATATCCAGCTGCAATGATTTAAGATTTAATGGGTGAAAATTAAAAGCATTGATTTAATACTTACAAAATATTATCTCCAATATAATTTATTATATAAACACTAAGTAATAAAAAGATAAACTGAATATACAATAAATTCATTAGAGCTGTTGTTCTGGGGAGGAGGAGACGAGGACTTGGGAAAGTATCATAAGAACTTCAATTTCATGTATGATATTTTACTTTTTAGAAAACTAAAGCAAACATGATCACATTTTACCAAACTACATGGATTTTTATATTATCCTTGAATTTTTAATTCTTTCTTTTTTTGCAAAATAGATATTTTGAAAGGAATACACTTAACCTAAAGTAATTTTGGGGAAGCAGGAGGTCCCTCCAGGGCCTATGCTTTCTTTGCCTTTGCTCTCTCCGCGTGTACACCAGTGTTTAACACTCAGGAAAGGCTCAACAAATGTTTAATGAATGAACAAAAACCAACCTTAACACCTAATGACATAGGAAAGACAACTGGGTCTAAAGACAAGCCTGTTCTTGGAACCACTTCCAATTCAGTCATTTATTTTTTCTCTCGGCAAGCCTTCCCAGTAAAGAGACTATGTGCTGTGGGTACAATGAGAACTCGCACGTGGCCCTGCTCTTAGGGAACACACACTTAGCCAATAGAACCCATACGTGTCTTCATATACATATGCTCTAACAGAACATACAAGGAGAGAGAATCTGTAGTGACTGTGTACTACGGAGTCCAGTTCACCAGCCACATACTGTAGCTTCATTCTAGAAAGATCTTTTCAAGCACATTTCTTTTTTCTCTCAGAATTAGTCTGCCTTATGATGCCATTTATAAAACCAACAACTCCAGTAACACTTCAAAAATGCGAGGAAGGAAGGACAGAAAAAGTGGAGTGCCCAAATCAATAGCTTTTCCCCTCTGAGAATTCAGCTTCTTCCACAAATACTGCAAGAAAAAACTGCAGGCAAAGAAAAATTACCTGACTTTTCTTTAAAAAGTGTCACTCGGGCCTCCACTGTCTTTGTGCGATAAGCTCTGCAGGGATGAGGGACAGGAGCATGCCAGGAAACTGGGGACATGAGGGTGTTTTCCCAAGCTATATTAACACTTCTCATGCTTTTCAGAGCTTAGAGAACTTTTATCACTGGCTCACACATGTAAAAATTTGTTATTAAGCTGTAATTTTCTAGGACAGATGGGACAAAATTTTTCCTTTTCTCTGTATGCTGTTAGATGAGGTGGTTGAACACCAACAAGGAATCTAGATCCCACTAAAATAAAGCTCCTCCACTTTAAAATGTGATACCTTTGTCTTGATAGGGAAAATTCTCTATAAGGACAGAGTTATGGAAATATCTACTGAAAGAATGGGACAAAAAGGTTGCATTTGCCCTTTGATGACTTACCCTTTGGGTCAGAGAGAAACAGGGGTCACCCATATAATAGCCACTGAGAAAGGTAGTCCAGGAATCACGACAACAGCAAGTAGTTACAAGAAGTAAGAACTGATCAAGAATCTAGGCAGGTTGGCCACAGGAGCAGGAGATGTCAGAGGTGGTGACAGGAAGATGTACAAAAGGCCAGAAGGCCAGGTAAACAGGGGGAAGACCGAGATGCCATGAAATAAGAACGCAGTGGCTCTGGCATGGCCATTTATTCACTGTTTGCCATAGATCAGAAACTCTGCCAAATGCTTTAAATCCATCATCTCATTTAACCCTCATAACCATCACAGGAAATAGGTGCTATAATTCTCATTTTATAGATGAAGAAAGTGTGACTCAGAGATCAAGTAGCTAGTGAGGAGTAGGATGTTGACTCAAGCGCACGCCCTCCAACTCCACAACCCAGGCTCTCAGCCATTCTATTTCCCAGTCTCCCCTCCCTGTACCACCTTCCATCGCCACCTGATGGGGACAGCCCCAGAAGTGATCAGCATGAATCTTTCCATTCTGCTCAACTAAACACAGATGGTCCTCCAAGGCAGGCTCTATGCCTTAGTGATCTCTGCTTTCCCAGCACCTGGTCTGATGGAAAAAAGAGACCCAGCTACTATTCCAAGTGTGCCCCCAGCACCGATGCAGGGAGGTGTGCAGGGTGAGGAAGTCTCGGCATGGGGCAACCTGCTGGACCAGGTCATGGTGGGGTGCTGCGGCCGCATGCTGCACCATCCACCTGATCGCTGGCTGCCTGAGCGAATACCTGTAAATTAGAGATGCTGCCTAGTGCTAAAACAAATTATGCAGGTTTTAACTGACCATGAAGAACAATTAGGCATCCTGGAACAGCATCAAGGTTTAGCATCCGACTAGGAAGAGGGCCTGCCATCTGTCTCTGATTAGCACTTTTCCAAGCAAGAGAGAAAAATCACTACCAGAGCTGATTTCAATCCACAAGGATGAAAACCTACTAAGCATGGAATATAGTGCCAAATGCATGTCCCTGACCTCCAGAATTCATTCTATCTGGAATGAGAGGATAATTAAAAATCCAGGGGACCATATAAATGCTAAAGGCTGCAAGTTAGTCCACTGAAGGGAAGCCTGGTTAGTCAAGGTAGTTTTTCTGGGGAAGACGAGATATGAAATGGGCTTTTAAGGATAAGCAGAATTCTATGGAGTGGGGAGAAAGGAATGCCAATCTACATATGAGAAGCAGTGAGAGCCAAGTCACATGCTGGGGAGCTAAGAAGAGGTTGGAAAGTTAGAAGAGTAGTTGGAGTCCAATCTGGAAACCTTGAATGTGTCTGAGGAGTTAGGACAGAGATATGTGCTGGCTAAATCAACAGGCCAGATAAGTCCAAACAGAGTCATCATCTGCATCTCTGTAAAAAATTCTGTCCATGCACTGATAATTTGATAACATTTCCAGGGAAAGCTAAGTGGCTTCAGGGAACTATCAGGTTCCCTGGCCTTCAAGAGAACAAAGAAGTGCAGCCCCCAGAGTAACAGGCAACCCAGTCCTCTTCTTAAGGATTTCAGGAGAGATGGCATCTACTGTGTAAAGCAGGCAAGGAAATTGATAAATGTGTATTTATAGAAATAAGCTGGTATAAACTTATCTTTGAACCAAACGTAGAAAAAATGATCCTAAGAAAGGAGTGTGGGGGGGGGGGGGGGAAGTGAGACATGACATTCTGGGTGAAAGTCTCCCTGACAATGGGACATGAGTCCCAGAGTTGAGCCTGGCCCTGGTATCCTGGGATAAATAATACCTTCCAGACTAAAAGGAGGAAAAGAAGTATAACAAAATAGGGTTTCAGTGGCTAAGAGAGTTCAAATGGAGTTGAGAGGCTATTCTGGAGGCTACTCTTAGGCAAACTTCAGCTAGATAGTGCTAATTGTCATGGTTTACTAAACCCCAACTAACATCACCCCTGTCAACCCTAAAGAACATCTAGGGCTCCATCTGCAATTCTACAAAATTTTCATGTACTGGGTTTACTTTCCTGAAAACTATAACCTCCAGAGGGTTCCAAGGTTAGATAAATCCTGAAACCCAGAAGGGCCAGCCTCTCCAGCAATATCAATTAATTCCGTCTCCCTGTCCTATATTATTGAAATCCTTTTTCAACATGAAAAAGTTAGAGTGGGCACAGCCCAAAGAGCTCTATAGATTGAGAGTAGAATTAAACAAACAAGTATGATGCTGAATGACTACAATATTTCTTTTAGCTTTTAGTGTTTCGAAGCAGCTAGAAGGAAAAACCTAAAAATGTGTAATCATAACCCATACCAAACTTTGAACTCTGTTCTGTTAGTACTTGTTAATATGTACTTCGAAAATTATTGCTTTTTTTTCTTTTCTGGATATATGTTATATTTCATAATTTAAAATGTTTTTTTTTGAAAAAAAGGAACCCTGTGTCTATAAGAAATAAGACATTTCAGCAGACACCTATTGCTTAAAGACAAAAAAAGAAAACTATAACCACAATTGGATAAACACTGAAATAGACCAAAAGGGAAGTGCCATCATTTTCAAGAAATTAAGCATTAGAGGGTGAGGGAAAGTATAATTCAGTTTCTGTTTCATCCTCTTGGCTTTAGCTAGATTGTACCTGGCTATCTCCATCAGTGGATGAAAAAAATTAATGACAAATAAAATACTTTACTGCTTCCAGGCCCCTTGTAATCTGAGGCCTCTGAATAATACATAGAAGCCGGAGACCCTTCTGGCTCATTGAAATTCATGATACTTTATTGTGCTCATGATGTACTATAATATCATGGGAAAGGGCTATTATGCCTAAACTTAGCTCAAAGGAATATATGCAGCCAGCATTGATAGCTTATGTTCTTGCCCCACTTAACAATACCTTCGCCATTGTTCTTGATCCACATACTTCTTCCATCATAGCAACCTCCCTATCCCATAATAAACCATTAGAGACATTTTCCAAAGCTAGAAAGTGGACACAAAAGAAATTTTATTTCCTGACAGTTGTTTCATATAATGTTTACATCTTCTTACACCATTTTTTCAAACAGTCATCGTCTGCATTGGTCTCCAAATACCAGTCTGTTAGAGCAGTGCTGATGTGGCTTCAGAAGAATCACCCGAGGGGCTGATTAAATATGCAGACCCCTGGAAATTTAACTGAAAAGCCTGGAGTGGAACCTATAACCTTCAACAGCAAGATAAAATAGATGGAGCTTGAGCTCTGAAGCTTTGGAATCCCTCAGCATATCTCTGTGGAAGTTCTGCTCATGGAAAGATGGTTGGGAATGAGAAGTGGAGAAGTGAGCAAGGCAAATGTGTTCAACCTCCCAAACCATACTCTCTCCCTTCCTGAACCACCAGATGCTTATGGAGAGAGAGGAAGGTATATTCGGTCATGGATCCTGGGACCCAGTGCTGAGCCAAGAGAAAAACATAGAGCCAGGAGGGACACAGGCAACACCCGTGGATGGTCTCATAAGGGGGACCAAAGAGATGTGCTGATTTGAAACTATTATATACCCTGAAAGGTCTATGTTCTTTTAACCCAATCTTGTGGGGGCAGACCTATTGTTGGGTGGGAAATTTTGACTAGGTTATTTCATGGAGGTGAGACCCCACCCATTCAGAGGTGGGTCATAATCAAATCTTGCCAGGCCCTGATGAAACTCCATTGTCACACCCTGTGAACCTAAACCTTTAAAAGCCGCTCCCATGGTATGCTCTCCCTCTCTTGTGTGGAACACTGAGTTCCATTCCCAACCGGCCACCATCAGGAAGCCTCTTCTCCTGTTCCTAAGCCCTTAATTAAACTCATGGCTAACTTCATGCCAGGCGTGTTCTTTGGTCTTGGGACTAAGTTGGGTTGGAACAGAGACCCACAGATTGAAGAAACCATTACTCAAAAGGGCTAGGCAGAAAGGCAAAGCCAGGCTCCAGAAATAAAGAATGTCAAGGAAGAGCAAGCATATTCAAGAGTGTGGCAATGTATACTCCTAAAAGAATTCACAGGGAGCCCTGGGAAGTAGAGGCAGGCACCTTTCATAAGGTGGGAGAGAGGTTGTTAAATCACTGAGCCATTTTTGACGGTGTTGACCATTTTCAAGGAGCAGGAGGTGGTGCTAGGATGGAGCCCTGACACACTGGTAGTCAAACAGTCTCCTTTGATAATCCCACCTAAAGAAAATATGTTTGGGAAGAAAAGTGGGAATCAAAATGGAGGAAAATTTAGGGAAGAAATTTTCATCATTAAGGTTCTGATTATACCTAGATACACAGTTGGAATAATTGTTCTGTCATACTAACCACATTCTTAAAAGAAAACATATGTGTTTGAATGTCTATGTATCTGAGTCTCCCCTGAAATCTACTGCTATACATTGCTTGACACCTTCATTCCACTTTTTAAAATGTAGTTGATAAATATTTCATGTATTTATTCTGAACTTACTAAATGCCAATCAAATGGTTTTTGCCTGGAAAGCACATGGGATAGAGGGTACTTGAAAACTGGAAGTAATCACACAGTACTATTTTAGCCAAGAGTTTAACAACTGAAAATTAACATTTCACTCACCAGCTTAAAGAACCACTCTGAGCCCACGCTCTGAGCCTCCAAAAGACATGTTCTTTCCATATGCAAATACATTCATTCCATCACAATATGCCAAAAGCCTTAAATCCTTTCAGTAAGAATACTAAGTACAAAATCTCATTAAAATTGAGTATAGGTGTAGTCTGTCCTGGGGCGCAGTTCCCCTCTGGCTGTTAACCTATGAAACCGAGAGAATGAGTTATCTGCTTCCAATATACAAAGGATGAGCAGTCATAAGATATACCTACCCACTCCCACAGGGAGAAATTGGAAGGAAAATAGGAATCACAATTCCCAAACAATTCTGATACCCTGCAGGGCATACTCCATTAGATTTCAAGGTCTGAGAGTCATCTATGGAAAGATGTTTTGTCCTCTGGGCCTAATGAAGCAACAACCCCACCCTTTCCAAGGGCTTATGCAGTGACCATGCTCCCCCCAAACACTAAGAGAAAGCTCCAACATCTTTAAGCATTGGGATGATAGCAAAACTCTTGTCACCACCCTCATCAAACCCTGGGGCAGCAGGCAAATTCACTGCAATCCCCAGGCATCTGAGAACACTGGGGTAGTAATACCTTCCTGAACAGCTGAAAGCCTATTCACTTCGCGTGTTGGGGCATATGCACCATTTCCACACAAATGGGTGGGCTTGCCCTTTTGGTCCAAGAAGATGTATTTGGTCCAGACCTCAGCTTCCCTGGCCCTTCCCTTGAAGTAATTTTTCCTTCATTCTGTCCCTTTTGGGTCCCTTTTAGTCCAAACTGGCAGTGCTTCCATTCATACAGATCTCACAAAAAACTCAGTTTCACATATGGTGGGTACATAGGGGTCCAAACCAACAGACAAAAGATCTTTTCACAAATCCTTTCTGGATAGCTGCATTTCCGATCCTGACTTGCACTAAAATGGCTGACTACTTCCATGTTCAGTAAACCCTCACATGGAATACCATTCTCTGTGGACTCCTTTTCCAGAAGCTCAGATTTTCCCAAACCATCAGTTTCTGGTTTCTTTGTGCCCAAAGCTCAGTTCTCAGCTTTTCTCCTTCCTCTCACATTTTACTATGAACTGCAAGGAGAAAACAGGGAGCATTTTCCACATTTATTTTGGAAATCTCCTCAGCTACTTACATAAGCTGCTCACTTTTAATTTCTGCCTTCCATCTGACATCAGGACTCAATTTTGCCACTTTAAAACAAGGGTCACCTTTCTTCCCATTTGCAATGATACATTCATCATTTTTGCCTAAGTCTTCATCAGAAGTACCTTTAGCAACCATATTTCTACCAACTGTCTCTTCAGAGCAGTCTAGATCTTTTCTATTTAGTGCCTCACAATTTTTCCCACCTTTATTCATTACCCAATTACAACACCTTTCTAATATGTTGGTATTTGTAAAAGCAGCATACCACTTCTGGTACCAAAATTCTGTCTTAGTTTGTTAAGCTTCTCAAAACATACCATAAAAACGCATTGTCTTTAAGAATGGGAATTTATTAGCTTACAAACTTACAGTTTTTAGGCTGAGAAAAATGTCCAAATCAAGGCTTCAGCCAATGCTTTATTCCTAAAGACTGGCTGTTGGTGGTCCTTGACTCCTCTGTCATATAGCCAGGCATACAGCAGCATCTGCTGTTCTTTCTCTTCTCTTCTGAATTTCCTTGTTTTCAGCTTCTTACTTCCCTGGCATATTCTCTCCGCTCCCCCCCCCCCCCCCCCCCCCCCCCCGTGTGTCTCTCACTCTCTTTCTCTTCATCCTGATATAAAAGACTCTAGTAAGAGGACAACCTGCACCATGCCTTAACTGAAATAACCTAATCAAAAGGCCCTACTTACAATAGGTTTACATCCACAGGAATGGATTAGCTTTAAGAATATCATTTTCTGGAGTATGTACAGTTTCAAACCACACAGCCTCTCTCTAGAAGTGACCTGGCAGTGTTGGTTGGACAAACTGGAAGAAGAGAGAAACTGTAAGTGGTATATCACTGTTCTGATTTGAAAGTATTATGTAACCCAGAAAAGTCATGTTTTAGTCTTCATCCAATCTTGTACAAGCAGTCATTTTTTTTAATCCTGATTCAATACTGTAGGTTGGAAACTTTCAATTAGATTACCTCCAGGGAGATATAACTCCACCCATTCCAGGTGAGTTTTGATTAGATTACTGAACTCCTTTAAAAGAGGAAATGTTTTAGAGAGCTCCAGAAATGATAGAAGCCTCAGAGCCGATAGAAACTTCACAGCAGAGCTGAAACCAATGTGGACACATGGAGACAGAGTCATGGATGTTTAGAAGTGCCTGGAGCCCAGCAGACATTGCCATGAGATTTCAAGCAAGTCAGAGAAGAGCCAAGAGAAGCCAAGAGATGACAGCCAGTCCTGGAGAACTAAAAGTGAGGAACCCCGCAGGAACAGAGGCTGAAAGCAATGGAGCCCAGGAGTAAGGGACCAACAGATGCCAGTGACGTGACTTTCCAGATGACAGAGCTGTTCTAGATAAGTATTAGCTTTTCTTGAGTGAAGGTAACCTCTTGTTGGTGCCTTAATTTGCAAACTTTCACGTCCTTAAAACTGTAAACTTGTAACTTATTAAATTTCCCTTTGTAAAAACCATTCCAGTTCTGGTATATTGCATTCCAGCAGCTAGCAAATTAACCCAACCATTAAGATGTTTATGCTTCCTTCACTCCCTTTACAGCACTGACACAAAAGCAAGAAAAAGTCCATTTCAGGGAGTTTGGCAGATAAAATACCTTAAATGACACTCTCAAGGAAAACAACAGAAATTAATTTTAGAAACACATTACTAATCTGGAATGATATAAGAAAAAGAATGCAGGGATATAACAAGATATGTAAGCACCAAAGTCATCTTTTGTTCTTACTGTCTTTGCCAAACTATAGAGCCTTTGAGCTTCTGCTTTAAGGAACATGGAGGGCAGTAGGAATAGAATATAAAAACTTAGAGCCTATTTGAGGAAGTAGCTTAATGGGAGAGCTTGATAAAAGTCATATTTACAAAGGATTACATGCTGAGTGTAAAGGTGAAGGAGCAATTAACTTGCAATGCAAATACTTGGGAACAGCAAGGAAACTTGCCTGTCTTGAATCTAGCCCTATAGATAAGGGGGAAAAATTTCACTTGAGAATTTGTAAACAATGGTGTCAATGCCTTTCCATCCAAATTCGTGTTTTATATGTGAGTCAAAAACCTCTAGTGTAAACTATAATTTAAAGTTGTCCTGGGAGAGTCAGGAAAATGTCTGTGTCAGATGCAATTACTCTCCTGAGAAATGACCTTTAACTCCGGCCTCAAAAGTCATCCCAAGGTAAAATTCTAAGGAAAATAAATGTCTTCTAGTTAAAACAAACAAGGACATGTGACACTGGATAGAGATCCAGCAAAAAAAGAAAAAAGAAAAAAATAACCAATTGTATCAGACTAGTAAAAATGCCAGACTGGGATTACTAGACACAGAATATAAAACAATTGTATTTGATACATTTAAGGAAATTAGATGGTACTTTAAAAATATGAGCCACAAACAAAGACTGTGTAGAACAACCAGGGAGATTTGAAAAGGAACCAAAAATCACAAGAAATAGAATTATAATAGCATGTTACTAAATACCCAACAGATAGATTAATCTAAGATTATACACAGCTAAAGAAGGAATTGAAGAGCTGGGATGGAGATTAAAAAATAATGTATAAGAGAGAGAAAATAAGATGGAAAATATGGAGATACATAAAATATCGAGTGAAAAAGTCGGTCAAAAGTTCAACTGGATCTTACAAAGAAGCTAATTTAAAGGACGTGGTAAAAGGCAACATTCAAAGAGATAATGACCAGAATTATTCAAGGACGTGAATACTTAGATCCAGCAAGTCCAAATTTCCTTAACATTTTAAATCAGCATTTAAATATTTATAATACCAGAAAAGAAGATTTGTAAAAAAAATACCCAGAGAGAAAAGATATATTATCTCAAAACAGTGACAATTAGACTTATTAAAGTTCCCAACTGCAATAATAAGTAATAGCTTCAAAGTTCTGAAAGAAAATAACTACTAACCTAGATTTACATTCCCACAACGTTGATCTTCCAGGAATGAGTACAAAATTAAGTCATTTAGACATAGAAAAACAGAGACAATTTATAATTAATATACTCCCAATAAAATAAATGCAAAAGGATGTTTCTAGCAAAAAGAAAACTATCCTAGGCGGAAGGTATGTGATACAAGAAAGAATGATGAGTAAATGATTGGTAAATAAGTGGGAAATCTTAACAATTAATAATATCTAATCTGAAACTTGATAAAATAAGGGCAGAACTGAAATAGGAACAGTAAAAGCAAGTATGTTGAGAGGAAGTGATCATCATGAAAATGTCTTATTTCCCACAAGCAAGATACTGATTAACTTTAGACTTTAATTATGCATGTTAAAACAGCTAGAATTGACTACTAAAAGAAAAAAAAAACATAGAATGCCAAACTTCAAAATTAGGAAGGGGGAAAATATAATAAGAAAAAGAAACAAAACTCAATCAATCCAAAGGAAGGCAAAAAAGGAGAATGAAAGTAGGGGAGACAGAAAAAGTGGTATAAATAGAACCCATATAATAAGTTGATATATATATATATCCACACATACCAGTACTCATATTAATTGTAAAGGGACTAAGTTCTCAAGTTGTCAAAGACTGTTAGAATATATGAAAAATAAAAACAAATTCAACTATAAGAAACAAAAGCATAAGGACAGAAAAAATTTGAAAGTAAAGAATGGAAGAAGTTATATTATTGTAACCTTTAAAAAGCTGGAGATCTATTGTCTTTAAAATGAGAAACATTATCAGTGATATAATCAGTAACTTCAAAGCAAAAAAAAATACACCTCCCTTTCTGCAAATCAGGCCATTCCCAAAGCAAGATTTCCAGGCTAAAGATTATTGAATATCTCATAACTTAACTGAATCAATTACTTGGGTTTATGTTGGCATAAACTCTACAATTTTTCCAAAACTGAACTGACTGCTTTTACCAGAAATTTCCATATAATCTTAATGCAAATGGAAAAGTGCTATTCTATTAGACAAACCAAGCTTTACTTAATTTTCCCCACTAACCTTCTATCTTAAAGAAGCTAAAAACTGCTTTCAGACAAAAAGTATTTTACCCTTGGAGCTACTGCCTAATTGTGATACAACAGAATTAGCATTTCAAGCTGATATTTGCAGTCAGAAAATAAATGCATTGCATAGATATAAAATGTTATTAACAGTTCTGTGGATTTTTACAAGCAGATATGAAAAGATAAGACACCATCTAATTTACCAAACCCCAAGAGAAATATTAGATCAAGAGAAATCAATACAGTACAATTTTCTTTTCTACAGCTTCTTTCACACATACTACATTGCAAAGGGTTTTACCAAATTAAAATCTCCAAAATAGATGATGGTATTTGGTACAAATTACAAAAAACACTGATGTAATGGAAAGACATTTCATGATAACTAAATTAAACCAATCAATCACGGAGGTTGATAATAAAGACAGAGAGGCAGAGCAGGGAGGCAGATGGTCCAAAGGCAGTTCGAAGAGACCTGAAATGAAGGGTACTGCCAAGTAGCTCTGGCTGGAGAAAGTTTCAGAGGAGCAGGCCCATTCATCAGTGTCCTCAGGGCTTCCAGACAAGCTCCAGCATACACACATTACAGAATTTTCAGTGCAGCCTGGATTTGGCAGAATGGGATTATTTTCAACAGACATGATTCCTTAAACATATACCTAAACATGATTTCATTTTTACATCTTGGTGAGCCTTTTCATTAAAAAGAATAAAACATAAATCCAAAAAGTAAAATAAATGAGAGCTGGCAGACCACAGTATTCATATTTTATTTTGTAAAATACACCCATTTTAAATCATAGTGAACAGTACTGGTGACGCATTGGAAAATCTAGAACCTTGGGTCACATGCAATGTTACTGTAGAAATGCAACCACTGTTTCGTTGCTGCAGCACAGAAAGTGGAAGTTGCAAGATTCGGCCACATTTACTCTGATTCCCATCTGGATCATAAAAGGCACCTAAGAGTCAATCCTTTTTTTAAATAATTTCCTCCCTCCAAAAAGTATTAGTTTGAATACTTTAGAAGCGTAGTAGAATTTTAAAACTCTCACTGATAGGAGAGTCTCCTTAGGTTTAACCTAAATCCTTAACTCTCTAATAATGGTGGAAAGCACTGGGCTGAACAGACCCTGGTTTGCCAATCTCTAGCCAAAAGACCTGGACTACCCTAAGCCTGTTTTCTTCTAAGTTATAAAGAAGAATAATAGTATTTGCACAATGCAAGAGCTGCTAAGAGAACTGAAATGCAGCATGCATTTGAGATATCCAGCACCATTCCTAGAACACAATAATTACTTAATACCCGTCACCATTCTCACCACCTCGGCCCTGCAGCAGTGGTTCCCAGCTGGCTCCTGTCCTATACATCAAGCCCTCCAGCCTTACCAAGTTTCCCTCAGTCTTTTCTTCTGCAAACTGGATAATAACACCTCTCAACTGTTCTTGAAGACCTTAGCTTCTCTGTTTATTGTGTTGCACATACTTTTTAGAGATAAAAATAACAATAAAGTTTTCTTATTCTTAGCATCTAGCCAAAGCCAAGTTTTTGTCTTCCTTTAAGTTTTATTTCAAGGCCAACTTTGATCCATAATTCCAACTGAGTCATAAATAAAACATTTTGCATGGTTATATGCTTCATTTTAGATGATTTTAGATAATTTCCTACAAATATGTGTTCAAGTTATTTACTTTCCAAATAGTATCATATTTTCAGTATAATGAGAAAGGTGGTATTTAATGTAGCATAAGGTGAATTATTTGGAAAGTAAAGCTTTTATGTTCAATGTGATCATTCAATCCCTAATCTGTCTGTTTTAGAAAACTGAATTTTGCTTTTGTCATGTTTGCTTAAAGCATGATCACTCTGTAGATTCTGTAAGTTATTTATAGGTTATACACAGGTGATAAGGAAAAATAACTTTGAATATTTACCTCAATGCCTTTTTTATCCCTTCTTAAGTTGTGTGAATATATAGGTCTCTTATCTTTGACCAGTAGGCTTCTAGGAAGATGAACAAAACTGGTCTTTCAGATACTAAGCCTGCAATGGAAATTGGTTTAACAGATGATTCAAAAAGCTTAGGCTTTATCTCTGTTGATAAAAGCCAAGCTTTGAGAGCGAAGTACCTGAAACTGTTTAACCATGTTCCAGTGGCCTTGATTCTTGAGGATGATTGTATAACCAAATAACTTTTACAATGCGACCATATGATTGTGAAAACCTTGTGTCTAACGTTCCTTCTGTCCAAGGTATGGACAGATGAGTGAAAATATATAGATGAAAGAATAAATAAATAATAGGAGAGACAAAGTATAAAATAAATTGGGTAGATAAAAAATACTATTGGTCAATGAGTGGGAGGGGTAGGGTATATGGTATGTATGAGTTTTTGTTTTTTTTTTTTTTACTTTTTCTGGAATAATGTAAATGTAAAAATGATCATGAGCCACTATGTGAATGATATTGCAAGACATTGTATCACATGGTTGGTTTATATGTATGTGCAGATTTCTCAATAAAAATATTCAAAAAATAAATAAAAGTTGGGATAAACATTTAAAAAAAACCAAGCTTTGAGAGAATTCTATTTCAGTGTTTAAAACACATTTCTTGGTGAAGGCCAGTACTACAATTGTTTAAGAGTGTGATGATTATGCTATTTCCATCTGTTTTACAAAAACCTGCATAATTCATTCAAGTGGCCCTAACCCCACATATGTAACCATCAGTGCAATTGATTAGGGAAATGTATCCCAACCCTGTACTCTGGACACCATACACATAAAATGTATAACAGTGCTTGAAATCAATCAGTTTAATTACCTCCCAGATTATATGAGACAAAGACAAACTGGTTGAGATGATCTTCTACTCCTCAACACCAAAGTGTCAATATAAATAATTCAGGACTCAAGAGGAGGCTGCTCTGACCAGAGGTATCAGGACTTTGAGGGCATGTCAAATACAGCATCAGATTGGGAGTGTATGTGTTGGAGATAAAGGAAAGAAAGTCACTAGTTTAAATCATGGTAAGGTGGTGAGTAAGTTGAGGTGCAAAGTTCAGTAGTTCTACAGCCTCAAGAATGTACAACCTCCAACCAACAATGGAACCTACCTCACACTAATTTCTGATTCTGTGCCAAGCATTTTGTGAAGCATTGGGTCTGCATTATTTCTCACCTTAATCCTCACACCACCACCTCCAAGATAGGCACTATCATCTCCATGGCACAAAGTAGCAAAACAAGGCTCCGAAACTCTAGCTTGCCCAATCCCAGGCCAATCACCTCACCATGCTGCCCTTCCGAGGACACCTGGGCTTTCCTTAGCTGTGATATCTCCAGGGGCAGGAGAGCCATCCTGCTAATGAGCCTGGATAATTCCATTAAAATGTCATGTCTTAACTTCCCCAAGTTGAATTCTTGATATTCTCACAAGCAGTGTGGACAACCAAAGCTATAGGCTGAGCCCCCAGTCTTGGGGTTTGTTCATATGAAACTTAACCCCACAGGGGATAGGTCAAGTTTATTTAAAATTAGACCTAAGAGTCATCCCCAAGAGAACCTCTTTTGTTGCTCAGATGTGGCCTCTCTCTCCAGCCAACACAACAAGCAAACTCACCACCCTCCCCCTGTCTATGTGGGACATGACTCCCAGGGGTGTGGACCTTCCTGGCAGCGTGGGACAGAAATCCCAGAATGAGCTGAGATTCAACATCAAGGGATTGAGAAAAACTCTAGAATGAGCTGAGACCCAGCATCAAGGGATTGAGAAAACCTTCTTGACCAAAAGGCTTGACCAAAAGGGGGAAGAATGAAATGAGACAAAGTGTCAATGGCTGAGAGATTCCAAACAGAGTGGAGAGGCTATCCTGGAGGTTATTCTTATGCATTAAGTGGATATCACCTTGCTATCCAAGATGTAATGGAGAGGCTGGAGGAAACTGCCTGAAAATGTAGAGCTGTGTTCCAGTAGCCATGTTTCTTGATGATGATTGTATAATGATATAGCTTTCACAATGTGACTGTGTGATTGTGAAAACCTTGTGTTTGATGCTCCTTTTATCTACCTTGTCAACAGACAAAAGGAACATATGGAATAAAAATAAATAATAGGGGAAACAAATGTTAAAATAGATTTAGTTTGAAATGCTAGTGATCAATGAAAGGGATTAGTAAGGGGTATGACCTGTAAAATTTGTTTTTTCTGTTTGTCATATTTTTCTGTTGTCTTTTTATTTCTTTTTCTGAATTGGTGCTAATGTTCTGGGAAATGATCATGATGATGAATATGCAACTATGTGATGATATTGTGAATTGCTGAGTGTATGTGTTGGGAATGTTTGTATTTCTTGTAATTTTTTTTAATTAATAAAAAATTAAATTAAAAAAAAGAAAAAAAATGTCATGTCTTCATCTTTTCTTTTCCTGAGATGCTGTCTATGCAAGGGCAGGGACTTTGGGCTGTCATAGATACCACTGCAGTCCCAACTCCCAGAACATGCCCTGGGCATCAGCAGCCCTCCATACCAATGTGCTCAAAGAATGAATGATGCTCCATTACCTTTGGATGCCCCATGCTGAATATAAGGGGAGTAACTAAGTGTCTGTGGGAGGAGATTCCAGCCCTCTCAAGTGTCTGAGAAGGAGGCACAAGCCTGGGGTGGATGTGAATATGACACCCCACCCTCCATGATCCTAGAATCCCAGAAGTGACAGTGCTGGAGTTAGTGATTGTGGTGCTTTCACAACACAGTTTCCCAAGGCTGTGACTCAGGAAACTTTGAGTAAGCTGGCAGCTATCATGACCCTCCCTGCACTGCACTTAAATGGGACTTCCTCAGACCCTCAAATACTTTCAGAATACACATTCCTGGTTTCTAGTTTTCTAAGAATTTACAGTATAAGATAACATATGTTAGACATAAAAGACATAGAGATATATCATTTCAAACAGCTTTTTTATCGCCCTCTTCCTTGTCTCTCTTTGTGGAGATGGGAAAATAAATAAATAATAAACAAATAAGTAAACAAATAAATAAGTGCGCAAGTCAGCCTTATGGGAAACTGACTCACTAGAACTTATCATGGATATCAGTGGTAAGAAACAAGGCTTTCCTGGCTCAACTTTGGCTGTTCATGCAGCCATGCCTTTCATTTTTCTGGAATGACTTTACCACCCCTTTCACCTGCTGCCTCATCAACTAGTCAACTAGTCATTCATCTTTCAAGTAATCCTACAGGTCAAAGATAGATAATGCAGACACAATGCTTTGCAAAGTGCTTGGCACAGAATCAGAAATTAGTATGGGTTAGGGTCCATTATTAGGCTGATCTGAGGTTGCACATCCTTGAGACTGTGGAAATATTGACCTTTGCACCTCAACTTAGTCACCCCCTTACCATTATTTAAGCTAGTGACCTTCTCTCCTTTATCTCCTTACTCAGAGTCCTCCCTTTCTGAGCCAGCTACCCGAGTCTGTGTTCTTCCTCTGCCATCAACTGTGTCACGCTGCACTGGTGTCTTTGGTTTGCTCGTCTGTCTCGTTCCCTCATCTGTGAGATCCTACAGCGCAGCCCAGAGTCTTACTCATCTTTGTATCCATAGGTTCTATCACAGTCCCTGATACATAATCACACTCAATAATGTTGAACTGAACTGACCCTACATAGAATCGATGGAAAAGCTTTAAGCTCAAGGAGCCATGGGTATGTTTGGGCAGCCTGCAGTATATTAGGTAAGTACTTTCTGCTCCTCCCTTCCCCAAAGCAGGCCACTCCAAGATCCAAGTGCCCAGGCTAAGGACCTACCTTCCTCACTGGGCAGGCAAATCCAGTATATATCTTCCATGCACAAGCAGGATACGATTGAGAAGGTCAAGAGAAGGAATACGGACAATGAAAGATGTGCAAAGCCAACAGATCTTTTAATCCACTAAAAAAGAAATCTGAAAGGAGATTGGGAAATATGCAGGCACCCATGGAGTGCTGTGCTAGTTTTAGAAGTTCCCCAAAGAAGAAGCCATGAGCCATGAATCCATTTAAAGTGGGAGAGTGCGAAAATTAAGGGCTTGAGGAGAGAGTTGCCAGATTTAGCAAATAGAAATACAGCATGCTTAGTTAAATTGCTGTGTTAGATAAATGATGAATATTTTTTGAGTAAAATATGTCCCACTGGGCATAACTGGGTGTCCTGTATTTTATCTGGAAACTCTACTGGGAAGAGAACTTCTGGGGATGAGTCATTTATCCAGAATAAGTTAACAGTAAGGAGTTGGCCATCAATTCCAGGTCCCTTGTGAACGAGGAGATCAATATTGTTCTCCATATCTAAAGTTGAGTTGTGAACAAAGAGAAAGGGAATCAAATCAAAGCAGAGTCCATTTGGATATTTATTAAATACTTATGTTCCAGCACCGTTATAAAAATTATCTCTAGTACTCGCTAACATACCACAATGTACAAATCATTGAATCATTTAATGTTGAAGCAGCTGATGCTCAAAAAGTTAAGTAACCTGCCAAAGACTCTTCAGCTAAAAGATGGCTGAGGCAAGAATCTCAAGCTGTTTTGTCTGGTTCCAGAGCTATTCTTGGTCCACCATTAACCCATGCACTCCCCTCTGTCTTCACATCTCTATAAATTTCCAACAGACCGAGATCTGTGCTCTTGTTTAGAAGAACACTGAGCTTTTATTCAGAAGTAATTTGTTTCAGGGGAAAAGAAAAAGCCCTGAGATGTATTTTATAAAATGGTCCAACAGGGTTTGGTGTCAGGTAGGACTAGGAGGGGATTCCTATACCAACATGCTTCTTACTGCAACTAATAACATGCCTACTTAAAAGAAAAGAAAAATTGGGAATATTTTACACTTTCCTTATAGTTTCAAAATTACTTGAGAAAAATAAAATTTATGCTCCCATGAATAATTTAACATATTTCAAAGGGTGTAAATGAGGCCTACTAAGAAAGAAGTCGTCCACACGAGTGATTTTGTGCTTCCCGTGAGTTTTCTTCCTAATCTCCTGCTCACAAAAGTGCCTCCCCACCACCTCCAGAAGGAGAGGGAGCCTGGCTGACTTGTCTTTGAATTCCTGAAGTCCAGCACAGCTCCTGGCACACTGCTGATGTTCCCTAAATATTGGTGGAAATGAATTGTCTCAATGTCTAGATGCCAGAAATTCCATCCATTTTTTTGACTTTGGATTTTATGGAAAGAACAAAAATCACTTACATGTCGATCTGAATGCACTGTCGGCTCTTTTCCAGGAGGCAGAAAGCTGGGAGAACACTCATGCCCTGGGTCCTTTAAGAGTGAGGAGAGTGCCTTACAGATGCATGTGGCGGAGGGTTGAGGAGGGTGGGTTCAGGGGCCTGACTGTTGGGAGGACAGCCTCAGCCCACCATTTGTGAGGCCACATTTTCTTCACCTGTAAAAGGGCTCAGTTAATCATACTGCCCTACAGGCTGATTTTGAGAATTAAGTGACATCATCTTAGAACAGTTCTTGGCATGTAAGTTCTCAAATAAAGGCACTTACATTTTTTCTCAGAGGACAAATTGAAGCCATCTTCAAAAAGCATTCTCAATCTTGAATGAAGTCAACGTTTTGCTCTTCTAATGCCCCTTTAACCATTTAAAGGAGGGAGATGTTTGTGCCAGTACAGGGGGCCTCCCCATCCGTGGCGTCCCGAGATGGGCTTTTGCACCTGAATCCATCAGAGACTCATCATTAGACAGGGAGGATGGAGTCAGGGTTCTCACTCCTGCACTCTGCGGGCTTCTGAAGGCTTGACCCATTTTCTTTGTGTTTCCAGTGCTGGGGATGCAGCCACTAAATAGACTCAACAAGTATTTCATTTACTCATTCAGTCAACAATTTTTAAAGTGTTTTTATTGTGAAATATACATACAAAAAAGGCAATTTTCAAAGTACATGCCAACAAGCAGCTACAGGAAAAAATTCATAGTTTGGTATGGGTTACCATCCCACAGTTCCAGGCTTTTCCTTCTAGCTGCTTCAAAACACCAACAGTTAAGAGAAGTATCAATACAGTGATTCAGCAGTCACACTCGCTTGTTAAATCATGTCTTCTCTGTTATAACTCCTCCTCCTCTTTTGATCCTTCTCCCACTCTATAAGGATCTTTGGACTATGCCCTTTCTAACCTTCTCATGTTGAAAAAGGGTGTCAATAATATAGGAAAGGGGGATGGAATTGGTTGATATTCTTGGGGAGGCTGGCCCCTCTGGGTTTCAGGGCTTATCTAGCCTAGGAACCCTCTGGAGGTAATGGGTTTCGGTAAAGTAAACTTAGTGCATGAAACTTCCATGGAGTCTCCCTCAGAGCCCTAGGTGTTCTTCAGGGTTCACAGGCATGATGCTGGTTGGGGGTTGGCAATCCTTGGCAATTAGTAATACCTGGTGAAGCTTACATAAGCGCAGCCTCTAGAACAGCCTCTCAACTCTATTTGAACTCTCTTAGCCACTGATATCTCGTTTGTTACCTTCCTTTTCCCCCTGTTGATCTGGATGGCATTATCGACCCCACGGTTCCAGGACCAGACTCATCCCTGGGAGTCATGTCCCATGTCCTCAGGGAGACTTTCTTCTCTGAAGGTCACGTCTCATGATTTTCCCCACAGAGTTGGGCTTAGAGAGAACGAGGCCACATCTGAGCAACTAAAGAGGTTCCTGGAAGTAACTCTTAGGCATCACTCTAGGTAGTCTTAGCTTCTCCACTACAGAAATAAGTTTCGTGAGGGCAAGCCTCAAAATCAAGGGCTTGGCCTATTTTCTTGGGAGTGTCTAACGTTTGAGAAAGCACCAGGGATTTCCTGATAAAAAGTTCAAGAGTTTCATATCTTTTCTCCAGTCCCTTAAAGGAATCTACCAACTCATTCGATACTTTTTTAAACTTTACTTATTTTATTAGTATATGAAATACAAAATTTCCCATCTTAACCATTTTTGTTTGTTTTTTTAGATTTTTCTTGTATCAGAGCTGTTATAGGTTTACATAAATATCATGTAGAAAATATAGAGTTCCCATATCTACCCCCTCAGAGTTTTCCCTGTTAACATTTTCATTAATGAGCAACTTTACTACAAACAATGAGCCAATATGATGATTATTACATGAATTATATAGCCCATAGTTTGCATTAGGGTTCACTCTTTGTGTTATACAGTTTTTTTTTTTCATTTTTATTTATTAATTTAAAAAATTAACAACAAACAAATAAAAACATTAACATACCACTCCATTCTACATATATAATCAGTAATTCTTAATATCATCACATAGTTGCATATTCATCATTTCTTAGAACATTTGCATCGATTTAGAAAAAGAAATAAAAAGACAACAGAAAAAGAAATAAAACGGTAACAGAAAAAAAAAGATTGTACATACCATACCCCTTACCCCTTGCTTTCATTTATCACTAGCATTTCAAACTAAATTTATTTTAACATTTGTTCCCCCTATTATTTATTTTTATTCCATTTGTTCTACTCATCTGTTGATATGGTAGATAAAAGGAGCATCAGACACAAGGTTTTCACAATCACAGAGTCACAACTCTTTGTGTTATACAGTTTTATATTTTTTTATTTTTATTGTGCTAGCATACATACAACAAAAATTTCCCATTTTAACCAGTTTCGGTGGTGTTAGTTATATTCACAATGTTGTTCCACTATCATCACCATCCATTAGCAAAACATTTTCATCCCAAACAGAAACTTTATACCTATTAATAATTCTCCATTTCCCCCTTCCTCTGGCCCCTGGTTATTGCTAATCTACCCTGTCTGTTAATTTGCTCATACAACATAAACCAAGTGTCCATCAATCAATAAATGGATAAACAAATTGTGGCATATCCATACAATGGAATATTAGTCAGCCATAAAAGGATGAAGTTCTGGTATATGCTATAATATGATGAACCACGAAGTGAAATAAGCCAGGTGCAAAAGGACCAATATTGTATGTGTCTAAACATAAAAAAGCTAAACTATCCCACAGATGATGGATCAGGCCCCAGGCTCGGACCTGGGCATTAACTAATGAGCACCTGCACACAACTACACTCAGAAAAGGCACCTCAGAGGGCAGGAAGTAAAGGCAGAAGCCTTCCCTCCGCTTTCAGAGCTTGGGTATCATAGCATGCACACTGGCACCCAGGCCACCTTCCAGAACCTTCATTCCTTAATGCCAGGGGAAATAAGAATGCATATTGAGTGGATTTGTGTGTGCCTGGCTTTCCGACTGCACATATCTGGACAGTGTAAGACGGGTTTTGAGAGAGGCAGTTTAGAGTGCGTCCGCAGCACCTTCCTCCAGCGAAGCCGGGTGGGCCGCAGCCAGTAAACGCAGGTTCAACCCTGTCCCCGCGGCGCCTGGCACCAACCACGTGCTGAGGATCTCAGCGCTGAGGACGTGGGACACTGGCCTCACACGCCCGCCGCCGCGAGAGCGCAGGCACGGCCCCGGGAGCGCAGGCACGGCCCCGGGAGCGCACGCACGGCCCCGGGAGCGCACGCACGGCCGCCGGACGGGACATGGCAGCTGGAGCCGAGCGCTGTGCCCTCGCATCACTGCTGCAGCCGGTGCGGTTCTCCTGCAGGCAAGGAGATTCTGCAATCACCGGCCTCACGCCGCGCCAAGTCCCCGTGTAGCCCCTCTCCAAGAGGAATAGAACAATTCGGTAAAAGAATATGAGATAAAAGAAGATTCTAATTCCCTTTCACCCCTACATGTCCTTAAAGTTGTATGATTGCTTCTACCTAAGCAGTCAAGAGAACTTGATTTAGGAAGCATCTATTAACATCCAAAGTAAGAAAGTGGCAGTGCTTTATATACTATGAAGCGAGGGATCCTGATTATTGTTACAATTGGCCGTCCCCTCACCTGTTCCCACGCCCCATACAGCCCCCCTCTATGTCCTAAAAGCCATTTTCTTTTTTGTCTGGAAGAAGCCATATACCCTGAACTTCACAATCCTGTGACTCATTTCCCTCTTCAAAAACTCTCCCCTCTTCATCATCCTCTCAAGGGACCCAGTGAAGGAGAAGCGGAGCCTGGAGCTCGGGTTAAAGTTTCGGTTGTTAAAAAGACCTAGCCTCCATGGCGCTGTTGCCACTCTGCGCCTGCGCTGTCCTCCCGTCTCCAGACCGTGCTGTCACTACACGACGAATTCCATAACCTTATAAGGCAGAAAGTTAGCTTAAAAAACGGTTTCACATCCAGCTCCTTTTAAAGGCCTGCACAGGATGGAGCCTCCGAAATGTCCAGCGGCCTGGGGGATGGGAGGAGAAGAGAGGGTTCAAGGAAATGGGCGTCAGAACACTGCCCAAGCCCAGAGCTGCAAACTCTTTCTTCCCTGGAACTCTGTGACCTCTGGCTCCATGGGCAAGAGGGGCAGCCGTTGTTTCTCACTTTAGCCTTTGTGCCCTCAGTCAAGACAGAGAGAAAACCTAGGAGGAGGAGGCGGCTCAGGCCAGAGTGCCAGGCCATGCCCGCCCTCCCCCGCGTGGCAGGTACCTACCCAGAAAGAAGATCCCAATGACCTTTGGGCTGTCACACCATCCCTGGCTTGAACCACTTCCCCAGGGATTAAAACAACCACTCTGTTCCCTCTTCCCGGTGCCCAGGAGGGCATCCTTCTGCCTTCTACTCTATTTCCATTCCTAGGGATGAATATTCAACCCCAAAACTTCAAGGGTTTTGTGAATGGAAAGCCCCACAGGGTCCTCTGCTGAGCTCCCCCAGGCACGGCGGTTGGCATGTCCTGCTCAGCCCTGAGCCAGCAGCCCGCTGGGGTCTGGTCCCATCTGCAGCATCCCCGTCCATCCCCACCCTGGTCTGGCTGGCGCAAGTCCGGGTCACTGCTTGATCCATGTGATGTCCTCTACTCTCCATTGCCAATATTTTACCTAGGAGCTTAGGACCCTCCTCCTGAGCCGGAAACTCATTCCTTCATTGGAATTTTCCTCTGGAAGCCACCTGCCGAGGGATGTTTGGGCTGTGGTCGGAATTCAGAGTATCTAGGAACTTACCTTTGTGCCTTCAACAGAAGACACCTCCTTGTGTGTACTTAAAGTCTGATGCACTGGGGAGAGCCCTGGATTTGGAGTCAGGAAACCCATAGCCATTTGAATCCAGACGTGTAGTAAATGTTAATCGAACCAAAACCTTTCTCCTTGGTAAGCAACAGCCGCCCTCTGGAGTGTGCAGTTGGAGAATCTTCAGATTGGACAATGGAGCCTCTAATGATCTTGGCAAGCTCCCTACTATCACCAGTTTGCACACATTAGGCTTTGAGCAGGTTCATAAATTCCCTGGAACTTCATGTTCCAGTGTTTCTTCATTATTCTCCTTTATTGTACGTAATCTTACCTATTTAATGGAAAATGAGTTGATGTAAAATTTTATTAAATATATTTTATTGTGACCCAAATAAGAAACATCACATGTAGGAAGGAACAGTTTTATTGGAACCTTCATGATTTTAGTTTCAAACATTAATAACAGTCTTTTTACATGTTATTATGGGCACCTTTCCTTTACATAGAAAGATGTTCCCCGTGGTAATGGGTCTTTTCCTTGATTACCCATTTGCCTAACATATGCCCATGAATACAGACATATTTTCATCTCTGTGTTTACAATATGTCTGTGATCCTTTTGTTTGAGATAAAAGTTATGTCTTGCAAATGGTGAGAGCCTGACTGCCTTATGCAGTTGCCTCATAACACTCATGGGAAGAGAGAGGACTGCAGGCCTGTGCCCATTGCTCCAGGTGGCTCCCTCCTAAGCCTGCAGTCTGCAGTCTTCTGCTCAAACTGGGCTTAGGCTGCAGCATGGCATCCCCGAATTATCTGCACCCTCCACTTGGAGACTTAGCATTGGCCCTTTTGCTGCATGGTTACATTTGAAATCAATAAAATGCAATGGAAATGGCCTGGATGGCTAAACTGTGGGAGATGTCCAAGATCGCCAGGTGAGTTTGGCTGCTTTGGGTGAGGTGAGGATGAGGTGACCCTTGGAGTGGAGTTGGGGACTGTATTAGTTTGTTAAGCTGCTGGACTGCAACATACCAGAATTGGAATGGCTTTTATAAAGGGGATTAAATGTTATAAGTTTACAATTCTAAGCCTATGAAAATGTCCAAACTAAGGCAGCCAGGGAAAGATATCTTAATTTAAGAAAGTATAATGGGTCTGGAGCACCTCTGTCAGCTGGGAAGTCATGTGGCTGGCATCTGCTGGTCCCTTGCTCCTGAGCTCTGTTGCTTTCAGCCTCTGTTTCCTTTGGGGGTTCCTCGCTTTGCTTCTCTGAGACTGGCTTTCATCTCTTGGCTTTCTCCAGGTTCTGGCTTGCTTAACATCTCATGATAAGTCACACAGCAATGTCTGCTGGGTTCCAAGCATCTCCAAACATCTATGTCTCTGTTATCTGAAGCAACTATTCTCCAACTATCTACACTCCCTCTTTCAGCTCTCCTCTGTCAGCTCTGACCCCTCTCCAAAATGTTCCCCCTTTTAAAGGACTCCAGTAAACTAATAAAGACCCACCTGGAATGGGTGGAGTCACATCTCCATCAAATCAAAAGGTCACACCCACAATTGGATGTGTCACATCTCCATGAAGCTAATGTCATCAAAAGTTTCTGCCCTACAGTATTGAGTTACAATTAAAAGAAACAGCTGACCCCTACAAGATTGAATCAGGATTAAAACATGGCTTTTCTGGGGTACATAATACTTTCAAACCAGCACAGGGACCAGCTTCTGGGTTTCTCCCAATCCAGAGCCCTTGCAGGGAAGCCTTTTCACAGAGGAGGAGTTCAAGGTGGGATTTAAAATATCTGTAGGATTTTGAGGACCTGAAGGCAGCCAGTCGATACTGTAGATTAAGGTTTTGAAAATACTATGTGATAGTTCAGTGTTTAATGACTAGTTCATATGTTCAGCTTAACTGCCCAAGATCACGGCATAAAATTCTTAAGGACATAATCTGCCTCACCTGTCTTCTCTGCCCACTAAAACATCTACCTCAGTGCTGGACACACAGCAAGTTTCAAATAAACTTTACTAATTATTGCCCTGAATTTCACTGGGTAGGACTTATATGCAGCAGGTTGCTGGAATTTTGTGATTAGCCACAAAGAGTGTTTATTTGTTATGTAAAACAAATAATGTGAACACCACTGAAACATAAGCAGGCAAATTATGCCCTAAGCACTACCCATTCTCAAATGGAAAGCCAGCAAAAGAAGAGATAACTCATCTGAAATCCACAATCAAAGGGACAGTGTTTCTTCATTTTTAAAGCCCCATTGAGGAATTTTAGTCTAGAGTGGGTGTTATGGTTTGCTAAATCTGCCAAAATGCAATATAGCAGAAATGGGTTGGCTTTTTTGGGAGGGGTGGGGGGGTGGGGGTGGCTTTTACAATGGGGATTTATTAAATTACAATTTATAGTTCTGAGACCATGAAAATGTCCAACTCAAGGCATCAACAGGATAATACCTGGAACCTAGTGATAGGCTGCTAGCATCCAAGATACCTCAACCACATGGCAAGGCACATGGCACACCTGCTGGTCCTTCTCTCCTGGGTGTCACTGCTTCCAGCTTCTGGCTTCAGTGGCTTCCTCTCTCACCTTCTGTGGGTGTGTCCTTGTCTCTCAGCTTCTCTGAGCTCTCTGGGCTTTTTCAGTGTGTCCTTTGTCCTTTTCTAAAGGACTCCAGTAAGGGGATTAAGACTCACCTTGAATGGGTGGGTCACATCCCAGTTGAAATAACCTAATCAAAAGGTCCTACCCACAATAGGTCTACACCCACGGGAATGGATTAACTGAAGAACATACCTTTCCATAGTATGTTCATACAGAAAGCCTCCAAACCATCACAATGGGCAACATACTCAATCCCATCTGGCCAAAATTGGAGAACAGAGGCCACCAAAATTGAGACTGGTAAACTGTATCTTGAAGAGTCTTTCTGCTTTTTGTGGTGTTCCTGTCCTTAAGAATGGGGAGTCTTTCTATGGAAGTAAGGATATACCCAGACGACCTAATACCATCAGATTTCAGGCCTTCCCTGGAACACAACTTCCCTAGTCTCCTTACAAGGAATAAATTTTTAATACACCCTACAAATAAATAGCAATATCTAGCCTTCGTTGACTATTTCACTACGTGCCTATAGTGATCTTAAGCATTGTGTGTCATGGCAGGTAAGCTTGCCAACCAGGCCTCTGACACAGATGTGATTAGACCCAGTTTGCAGATCCAGGAACTGAGGCTTGAGAAGGTAGGTAATTTGCGCAGTTTGTCCCTGGACAGTCTGTCTCCATGGCCAGTGTATGCAACTGCTAAACTCACTGCTCTGCACTGACTGTGACATAGAAGGAAGCCTGAAGGAAATTCAGAAGTGACCTTAAAGTTTAATCTCCTTTCTTTCTCTAAAGCTTTCTTTTTCATGAGAATCCATTCAGGAAATAGCAGGGATTAAAGAATTAAACCTGAGTCTACACCCCCCACCCAAGAACAGTTAAACTGATCAGATACCTTTAAACTTTCCACGTTCTTTACAGGGAAAGGCCTAAGTAGCTATGGTCTAGCTCAGTGGTTCTCAAAGTGTGGTCCCCAGACCAGTACTGTCAGTAACATCTGGCGCTTGATACAAAGACATGCTTTCAGACCCTACCCCAGACCTACTGAATCTGAAACTCCAGGGGCTGAGCCCAGCAATCTGGATTTTTAAAGCCCTGCAGGTGATTCTGGTGCTCACCAAACATTGAGAACACCTGGTTTAGTGGCTTAAGCAGACCTAGAAAGGAATTAGCACCAAAGCCAGTGACAGGAGGCTGAAATTTCAAATCCAGTCTTTTCTAGTTCATATTTAGAATCACAACATCCCTACCCTTGAAAGTTGAAAGAAAATTTGGAGGTCAAACTTGAGCTACTCATTTCACACTTGGGAAAAGTAAAGAGGTAAAGCAAGTTGTTCCTTGTCGCATAGTGAGTTTGTGACAGGGTCTTACACCAGAAATCAGGCTTCATTGCTCCCAGTTCTAAGTCATCTCCTGCAATCCAACTTCCCTTCCAATTTCCAGATATACCCTCAACAACTCTGATTTCTCCTATGTCTGTACTTAGAGATTGTCTAAGAGTCAATGGGCGGAAAAAAATATTTCCATTCAAGAATCGACATCATTCTATTTTCAATCTTCAATGTGAATTTACAATTGTTCTAAAGAACCCAGAACTATGTCTCTTTATCTGTCTGGGAGAGAATCATCTCAGATTACTCTGATCACGGTGTACCCAGCACACCATCTGTCTGACTCTGCTGATCCCTGCGAAGCCATCTTTCTAAAACTGTTCCTCTTCTTAGCCAAATCTCCTTTTTCCCGCTCTCATAAAGAAAAACCAAATGGCCAAACAAAAATTTAGTCTAAGTTATTGACTTGTGGAAGTAGCTAGATAATTGGCATTCAAGGTAGCAGGTAGTTGTCCAAATATGTGAAATCCCATAAGTAGATTGTTTGCTGTGTTGTTTTTATTATACTTAATATTCTTATTTCTGTATTTCTTGCCAAACGTTTCATAAACCAGCCTGTTCAAAGGTAATCCCTCATTTAATGCCAAAGAAGCTCTGGTACATACACTGGGCACCTCCCTAGGCAGGTAGGAGGAGATGTCTTGGCTCCTCCTTCAGTAAAGTCATTCAAACTCTATCTTCACAGAAGCCACTAACTTTTATTTTCCACCTACTCCAAATTTTCTTCATTTTAATAAAGCAATTATGTATTTGCTATGATTTTTTAAGTGGAGTTCAGGAAATTAAAATGTTAAATAAAGTCATGAGTCCATGCTGTAGGAACTTGCAGTATAAAACTAACAGCAAGAATAGGGACATCAGTAGCATCAGGGAGAAGAAACTGGTGTGTAAAACAAGAAGGCATTGTGCTGTTTTGCAAAGCAGACAGTGGCCTGGTTCCTATCAAAGCAAATCACCCTTGCTTTAGAAAAATAACCTGACTGAGCACCTTTCAGGATGAAAAGGTCAGTCGCCCCCTAGACCATGAACTGGAAGAAGCAAGGAGGAGGAACGAAACTACTCTGCTTGAGACTATTTGGAGTTTCATGGTCATTTGTGCACAGCTGAAGACTTTTGGTGACATAGAAGACAGGTCTTGGAGATGGCAGGGGGGAAAGGGAGGCCCAAGTACATGGAGCACCAGCCAGAAATCCCCATTGCCCTGTCCTGTGATACTCGAGGGATAAAATGCAGTGTGGGGCAAAGAGGGGTAATAAAAGAGAATGGCCTCAAACGTTCTTTTACCAAAGCAAGGTTTCCACTCTTGTTCCTGGGCCCAGGGTGTTTTGTTTGTTTGGTTGTTCTTTTGAAATTTAATTCTCATGAATTCTCAGAGCAGGTAAGAACAGAGAAAAAATTCCTAGGAGCAGTTCGATTGATGTTATGATTAAAAACAATCTTATTCCTTCTGAAAGTCCTAAAATGATATGCCAGTGTAAAACGAGTGATTCTAAACCCTGTTTTTCCCAAGAAACCCTAGGGAACTTTTAAAAATACAAATTTCTGCACACTACCACACATGAACTTCCCTAGGCCAGGTCTGATAACAAGAATAGGTTTTATAGACATGCCACAAGAGATTCTCATGCTCATCCAGTGGTCTGTTTAACTAACTTGAAATATATATGCAAACTCTGGAAATAATTATTGAGGTACTGTGTCCAAAACAGTGGCAAATTCTGATATCCCCTGCCCGGTTGACTGTATCCTTCTCTATCCAGGCTTCTCAAACAGTTTCCATCTACTGATTAATTCAGAGGAAGAAAAGTACTGTGGTGCAACCTCCACACACTCTCCAAATTGTTGCTGAAAAAAGAAAAGAAAAATTATATCACCAGAATACAAGGAAAACTGCCCTTCATTTCAGTGAAGCACGAATGAAGGAGCCGGGTGAATTATTAACAGCCCACTTAGAAGACAAAACTCCACCTCATAAGGGGACCCTGCTGTGACCACCAGTGATTCCATGTTCCCCCCAAGAACACTGCCCCAGAGACCAAGCCATGAATCAAATCTATCCATGTACCTTACCAAACACACAGGGAATGTCAGAGCAAATGCGCCATCCATGCCTATTGCCGAAAAAGGGCCCTGTCTGCCCATTAGCCTGAGTCTGACTCATATCCCACATACTGGGTGGCTTGAGAATTGGGGTTTGAGAAGTGAGTCAACAGGCTCCAGATGTCCACATATTATTATCATTGTGAGATGGACACTCATCATTAGACCATCTGCTAAAGAGCTATGTTGACCAGTTGTTCATTGCAGTACATATGATCTAAATCACAATCATTTTTAGAAAGTGTATAAGCTGCCTATTAAAACGTCAACCTCCAAAGTCATAATAGATTTAAGACTTCCAGTGCCAAAGAGGTGCTCAGAAAATCTAACACAAAAGCAAATGAAATGGAAAAAAAAAATTTCGATTACCCTAGGCGTCTTTGATTCAAGTACTGCTTCAATATGACACTGAAAAGAGTGAGATTTCCTTTCTTCGAAGAAGACAACAGATGTCAGAAAGAGCAGGCAGAAGGAAAAAACAATCTCAGCAGGTCACAAAATTATTGGGCAAATTAATTATATACCATTGTCAGTGAAAATTGATTAAATAGTCACAGTTTGATAAGCACAGTATGAGGAACTGTTCGCTTTTATTTCTTAGCCCCTCTGTGACTGGGCCTGAGGTCCTTAACTGTTTATGTCTTTCTACTACCAAAGAAATGCTCTTTAAATGCAACTCTGGCCACCTCCCTCTAGCTCTAAGCCCCTCATTGACTCTCCCTTGCCAACTAAATTCTTTACCCTGTTATGTAAACTTCCTTTGTAACTGAGCACCACTTTGCTTCATTCACCCTAGTTCTAGCTTCCCTGAAATATTCACTTGCACAAACCCCAACATTTCCCCTTGACCCTTTGCTTATTCAGTTTCCTAAACCTAGAATCCCTCTTGACCCAGCCCCTACAAACTTTACCACTACTTTCTTCACTCCGTCTTTCTTTTCTCCCCACTCTTCCCACATGGTCTACACACTAAATATCCACGTTGTTCTTTGTCTTTGCGTGGGATGACACATCCTTTTCCAGTATATTATTTTTTTCCTGTTTTACTTGCTAGACAATGACCTTCATGGGGCTGGTTCTGTCGACTGATCTTTGTGCCTCAGTGTTTTCTCCAGTTCCTAGACCATAGTGGGTGTTCAATATACATTTGCAGCTAGAAAGAAGGGAAGAAGAAATGAAAGGAATAAGGGAAGAAAAGAAGGAAGCATGGTAAGATAGCATGAAGGGAGAAAAAGAAGGGGAAGGGAGAGGAAGGAATTCAGTTTGCCTTATTTGATTTGACTTTTGGTAATATGTTGAGATATGTGGGTATGTTCTTTTAGGAAAGTTTTGCATGTGTCTTGAATTTCCTACGTTTACTTTCTCACATCCTATTTACTCTTCATTCACTTGCATCTGAACTTTGCTCCTACCCCTCTATAAAATACACTTGCTAAGGTCATTTCCTAATTGTCAAATCTGGTACTACTACTTGCTCCATCTTACCTAACTAGCTTGCATCATTTAACACAACCCTTACTCTTTTCTTGAAAAGTGTTACATTTGATTTCCATAATACCTTCTTTCTCATTTTTCCTTATATCTTTCACTCTTGCACCCTTGTTCACTGCATTGCACCTATTTCCTCTGCCATCCTTTAAATATGGGTGATTTCAGCACTCTTCATCTTCTCTTTCTTCTTTTCAGGCTACACACTCTTTGGTTAAACATATCCATTCCCAAGGTTTCAAATTATATTTTGATGACTCCAATCTATACTTCCTGGCCTTCTCCACTCCTGAGCTCTGTCCAAAACTATGTGGCCAACCACGGACCAGATATCTCCACTCAGTAGCTACTTTTTCAGCCAACAAACTCGACATGTTTAAAACAGAACATTCCATGGTTCCCCAACAGGCTTACTCTACTTCCTGTATTTTTATGGCTATCAATGATAATCCATCCCTAACCAGCCCGCAAAGCTAGACACAAGAGGCCATTTCTAAATTTTCCCTTCCCCCTTCCACTTACCACATCCAATCAGCCACGAACGTTACCTCATATTTTCCCAATCTCCATAATACTTTCTTCCTTGGTGCAGAATATGATTACTTCATATCCAGGTTACCACAAAAGCTCCCCAAAGGTTTCCCTGTCTTTAATCTCTCACCTATGTCATCTACACTGCCAATAAAACTACCTTCCTACTTTCACACCCTCACAATCCTTGAACAGTACACCATTGTCTTCAGGATAAAACTGAAACTCTTTAGCATCTTGTATATAAGTCATTTATTCACTCTCTTCCCTGCTTGTCCATGCAGTGACCAATATCCATGGGGAGTCATACATAATCCACCTCCAGGGAGTGGGGTGAGGAGGCAATGATCCTCTTAGCCCGTCAGAACTCCTACACACAAAACCTGACTGGGTTCTTATTGTCTCTTTGCTGAGCATTTTTGGTTTTCTTGGTCTTTCTCAGATCGACTGCATGGAGGAATACAATGAAGGAAAATAAAGTGCTTTTATTAAAGGGTCAAGGAGTTTTCATGAGATGAATATAGAGTATAAAAAGCAGATATTGCATTTTCTTACTAGACCATACACTTTGCCATAAAAAAGAACAAGACGAAAAAGGCCAATGAGATTTAAGCACCCCAAAGGCTCTTCTTCTCTGCCGATCTTTCCTTCTCTCCCTATTCCCACCTCCTTTCCCTGACAACTCTTTTAAGTGACCCAACCCCATCTCTCTCTCAGGAAGCTTTATTACTCCCCAAAGGATGAACACATTTCAACCCTCAACCTCTCTTTTTGTGATCAAGGAATGGGACTTCAGCCTGTTGTGAACAGAGACTCTTCTGCACGGACACAGCACCTCCAGGGAGGGCGGGATGGGCCCAGTCGATGGTGTGGACATGGGGACTTCCTACCCTTCTTTGGCACCTCCACCAATGGGAATTAGGGTTGAGTACCTCATCACTTACCTGGGGACAAGCTATGCAGCATAAACTACTTAGAGTCATACTGAGAAAGAATATTCTTCCTGTGAGTATGAGTCTAAGACCACCCCTTCTTGTTTCTATTTCTTGGGTTTTTGGTGCAAAGATTTGAGCTCACTGTCTCCCCCAGTTTCTTCCCCCTATTAAACAGTAACTCCTGATATGTTGTTCTAGGGAGCTTGCAACTTTTCCTGAGCCTGACCTAAGTTACAAGAGTCGTCTCATCAGCTGTAAATGTCTCTTTCCGAGCCACCTAACCCCACATTGGTTCCCTGCAAAGTTCCCCTTTCAACTTCACATTAAACAGAGGGAAGGCTTTCATTCCCCTACTACAACTGTGCGTTTTCAGAATCCGGCATTCCTCTGGTTCTCTCGCCTCACATTGCACCACTCCGTGCTGTAAGCCCTGTGAATCAGAATACTACGTTACTTGCAGTTTTCCCAAAATATGGCCTGTTCTCTAACGCATCTATACATGTTATTTTCAGTTTGGAGACTCTTCTACACTTTTATCACTGCCGTTACTGCTCCCCTGTATCTCCGGGACTGATCTCCATCAATCCCCGCTCCCCTGATATCTCACACTCATTAACTAAAATCTTGGAATCTTTCACAGATTATATTCCTCTTTGGATTGGCTGAATATCACCTGAGTTGTCGTAACTGAACCCGTTCCCTCATAGCCCTCACACACTGCATTGCCTGTGTGATCGCTTGTCTATCTTATCCATAGGACAGTAAGTCTATTGATCCTGAGGATAATTTTTTGTGTTTCTTTGTAGCCCCAGGATTTTAGCAGGGTTCCCAATCCAGAGCATTACTCATCAGCCTTTCCTGATGAACGATGATAGCTAGACAGGTAGATAAATAGAGATAGCTAAATGGATAGATGAGAGAGTTACATGACGGGGATAACAGATAACTAATAGAGAGTGATAGAGAGACAGGTGATGATATAGGTGATAAATAGGTGGAAAAGGTCCATTAAAGAGACTTTCAATGGACACACTGAATTTTTTCACAGAGATTCTTATTGGAGAAGTTATAGGTTTACGGAAAACCCATGCAGAAAATCTAGAGTACCCACGTAATCCCCCTGTTTCATACATGCAGTTTCCCCTATTATTAACACTTTGCGTTAACATGGTAGCTTTGTAAAATTGATGAAAAATTATAATTATACTCTTAAACATGTCCATAGTTTATATTAGAGTTCAATTTGTTGTATAGTCCTATGATTTTTTTTTAATTTTTTAAAATTTTCTATCCTAGTATCATTTATACAACCTAAAATTTCCCCTTTCAACCACATTCAAATACATAATTCAGTAGCGTTCATTATATTCACAGTGTTGTGCTATCATTACCACCACGCACTACCGAAACATTTCCATCCCTGAAAACACAAACCCTGTACCCATTAAGCATTAAATCCCCATTCCCTAACTCCATCCAGTCCCTGGTAAATTGTATTCTTGTTTGTGACTCTATGAATTTGGCTTATTCTAGTTAGGTTATATCACTGCGATCACACAATATTTTCCTTTTATTTCTGACTTATTTCACTCCCCGTGATGGCTTCAGAGTTCATTTGTGTGGTCACATGTATCAGAACTTCATTCCTTTTTGAGTGTGAACAATATTCCATTCTATGTTTGTACCACCTTTTGTTCATCCATTCATAGCTGATGGGCAGTTGGGTTGCTTTCATTTTTTGGTAACTGTAAATAATCTCATTATAAACAACAGGGTACAAATACTGTTTGAGTTCCTGCTTTCAAGTCTTTTGGGTATACGTAGAAGTGAGATTGATAGGGTAAATGGTAGATTTATACCTAATTTTCTGAGGCACTACCAAACTGTTTTCCAGAGCAGCGGCATCATTTTACATTTCCACCAAGAACAAACCAGTGTTCTTATTTATCCACAATACTCTCCAGTACTTGATATTTTCTGTGTTTTTAATGGTAGCTATTCCAGTGGGTAGGAAATGGTATCTCACTTTGGTTTTGATTTGCATTTATTTCCCTGATGGCTAATGATGTTGAGCATCTTTTCATTTGCTTTGTGGTCATTTATATATCTTCTTTGAGGAAATATCTATTCAACTTCTTTGCCCATTTTTTAATTGGGTTGTAATTCTATTTGTCATCCAGTTGTAGGAATTCTTTATATATTCTTGGTATTAAACACTGATTGGATACATGGTTCCCAAATATTTTCTCCCTTTCAGTAGGTTGTCTTTTTTTTATTTTCATGATGAAGTCCTTTGATATGCAAATTTTTTTAGTTTTCATAAGGTCACATTTATCTCTTTTTCCTTTTGTTGCTTGAGCTTTTGGTTTAAAGTATAAGTGAACTAACACAAGGCCCTTAAGTTGTTTCTGTTTTCTTCTAGTATTTTATAGTTCTGGTTTTTATATTTTAAGTCTTTGATCCATGTTGAGTGATTTTAGGTGAGATTGTGGTCCACCTTCAATCTTTGCACATTAATATCCAGAATTCCCAGCATCATTTGTTGAAGAGACTATTCTCTTTCCAGTGAGTAGACTTGGCACCTTTATGAAAAAACATAGATGTGAGGTTTTATTTCTATACTCTTGGTTCAATTCCATTGGTCTATACCTCTGTCCTTTTTGCCAGGACCATTATGTTTGATTACTGTAGATTTGTAATAAATTTTGATATTGAGACATTGGAGTCCTCCAAATTTCTTTTTCTTTTCTGAGATGGTTTTAGCTATTCAGAGACCTTTTCTCTTTCAAGTATATTTGATGATTGACTTTTCCATTTCTGCAAAGGCTGTTGTAAGTTTGAATGGGATTACATTAACTTTTAAATTGCTTTGGGGATTAGGATCATGACATTGGCAAATAGGGAATTTTTACTTCTTCCTTTCCAATTGGGATGCCTTTCTTTTCCTTGCTTAGTTGTTGGATTAGAAATTCCAGTAAAATGTTGAATAACAGTGGTAATGCTGGGCATCCTTGTCTTGTTCCTGATGTTAGAGGGAATACTTACAGTCCTTAACCATCGTGTATGATGTTAGAAGTGGGTTTTTCATATATACTTTTTATGATGTTGAGGAAGTTTTATTCTATGCCTAGTTTACTAAGGGTTTTTACCAACAAGGCATTCTGGATTTTTTCAAATGCCTTTTCTGCATCAGTTGAGATGTTCATGTGGTTATCCTTCATTCTATTATTGTGGTGTATTACATTAATTTATTTTCTTATATCCAATCATCCTTGCATACTTGATATAAATCTCACTTGGTCATGGTATGTACTTCTTTCAGTGTGCTGTTGGATTCTGTTTGCTAATACTTCGTTGAAGATTTTTGCATCTATGTTCATAAAGGATATTGGTCTGTAATTTTCTTTTCTTATGGTATTTTTATCTGGCTTTGGTATGAGAATGATATTGACCTCATAGAATAAGTTACTGAGCCTTCCCTCTCTTCAGTTTTTTGCAAGAGTTTGAGCAGGGTCATGCTAATTTTTCTTGGAATGTTTTGTAAAATTCACTAATGAAGCCATCTGGTCTTAGTCTTTTTTCTGTTGGGAGGTTTTTGATTACTAATTCTATCCCTTTACAAGTAACTGGTCTGTTGAGATCATCTATTTCCTCAAATCAGTGTCAGTAGTTTTGTATGTTTCTAGAAATTTGTCCAATTTATTTAGGTTATCTAAATTTAGTTGTTCATGATATCCTCTTATAATCCTTTCTCTTTTCATGGGGTGAGTAGTAATGTCTGCACTTTTATTTTTATTTTAATTATTTATGTGTCTCCCTTTTATACTTTCTTAGTTTAACTAAAGGTATTTTCAATTTTATTGATCTCTACAAAGAACCAACTTTTGGTTTCGTTGATTCTGTCTATTGTGTTTTCATTCTCTATTTCTTTTATCTCTGCTCTATGTTTTTATTGCCTTCCTTTCTCTCATTTTGGGTTTAGTTTGCTCTTCTTTTCCTAGATCTTTTAGTCAAGAGGTTAAGTCTCCAATTTGAGATCTTTTTTCTTTTGCATTGAAAGCATTTAGAGCTATAAATTTCTCTTTCAGTGTTGCCTTTGCTACATCCCACATGTTTTGGTATTTTTTGTGCTTTCATTTTCATTTTCCCCAAGATAGTTCCTAACTGTCCTTAAGATTTCTTCTCTGATCCATCGGTTAAGAGTGCATTATTTAATTTCCACGTATTTGTGAAATTTCCAGTTCTGCTTCTGTTATTGATTTCTAGCTTTTAATCTATTGGAGCTGCGGGGGATACACTGCATGATTTTAATATTTTTTAATTTATTGGAACTTGTTTTGCAGCTCAACACATAGTTTACACTGGAGAATGATCATGAGCTCTAGAGAAGAATGTGTGTTCTGCTGTTGTTAGATGAAGTATGCTACAAAGATCTGTTAGGTCTAATTGTTTTTTTCTTTTTGCATGGGCAGGCACTGGGCATTGAACCTGGGTCTTCAGCATGGCAGGTGAGAATTCTGCCTGCTCAGCCACTGTGGCCCACCCTTATTATTTTTTTTGGTCTAATTGTTTTATAATATCATTCTAATCTTCTATTTTCTTAATTATCTTCTGTCTGGATGTTCTATCCATTATTGAAAATAGTGTATTTCAGTCTCTTAGTTTTAATATAGAACCATCTAATTGCCCCTTCAATTCTGTCAATATTTGCTTCATATGTTTTGGGTCTCTGCCATTAGGGGCATATATATTTATAATTGCTAATGTCTTCTTGTTGAACTGTCAGTACATAGGGACCTTCTTTAACCCTCATAATGTTTTTGACTTAAAATCTATTTCAGTTGATATTAACACCCAACTCTCCTTTGGTTACTATTTCCATTCTATATGTATTTTTATGTCCTTTCACTTTCAACCACTTTTGTCTCTGAATATAAAGGTGAGTCCTTTGTAAAAAGTATACAGTTGGGTCATGACCTTTTGCCCATACTGCAGATATCTGCCTTTTGACTGGATAATTCAATCCATTTACATTTAAAGTAACTATTGATAATGCAGGACTTTCTTTTGGTATTTTGCTATGTGGCCTGTGTTAAGTCTTATGCTTTTTTGTCTCTCAATTCTTTCATTAATGCCTACTTGATAAATATTATATTTTTGTATTACGCCAATTACAGTCACTTCTCATTTCTTTCTGTATATATTTTTCATATATTCTCTTTGTGGCTACCATGAGGCTTAAATTTAACACCTTAAATCTATACAAATTGCACTTGTTGTTAGACTACCTTAACTTCAATAGCATACACACATACTGCTCCTATTCCCTCCAACTTTTTGCTGTATTTGTTTCAAATTATTTATTTATCATTGTATAGACTTATCATTAAATCATATGAATTTGCATTTTAGAAACTGTTGAATGTGAGTTACTTAAAAATTATAATACAATAGTACTGGCATTTATAATGACTCACATCTTCACTGTTTCAGTTTGCTAAGGCTACCAGAATGCAGTATACCAGAAATGGATTGGGGATTTATAAATTACAAGTTACAATTCTAAGGCCATGAAAATGTCCAAATTAAGGCATCAACAAGAAGATAACTTTACTCAAGAAAGGCTGATCACATCTGGGGGTTCTCTGCCACACGGGTAGGCACATGGTGATGTTTGCTGGCCCTTTGTTCCCAGGTTTCATAGCTTTCACCTCCTGACTCCTGGGCCCTCCTTCTGGGCTTCTGCCTGTGTCCCAGTATCTGCTGTCTGGGTCAGCTCTCTAAGCATCAATGCTCTCTCTAAAATATCTCCTTCTTAAAGGACTCCAGTAGGTAGACTAAGACCCATCTTGAAGGGGTGGAGATGCATCTCCACAGAAACCACCTAATCAAGGTCCCACCCATGATCTCCATGGAAAACAACCTAATCAAAAGATCCTATCTATAACAAGCCTGCACTTACAAGATTGGATTGGAAGCTCATGGCTCTTCTGGGGTATGTTAACAGTTTCAAACCAGCACAGTTACCTTAATCAGAGGTCTTTATTTTGCTATGCTGCTTCACATCACTGTCTCATATCCTTTCGTTTCAATCTTAAGCACTCCCCTTAGCATCACTTCTAGGGCAGATGTAGTGGTAAATGAACTTCCTCAGCTTTTGTTTTTCTGGGGGGTGTTTTAATCTCTCCCTCATATTTGAAAGGCAGTCTTACCAGATATAAAGTTCTGATTTGGCAATTGTTTTCTTTCAGAACTTTAAATATTCCATCCCACTTCCTCTTGCCTACATGGTTTCTCATGAAAAATCAGAATTTAATCTTATTAGGACTCCCTTTACCTAACTCATTGCTTTTTTCTTGCAGCTTTCATAATGTGTCCTCGGCCTTTGACAGTTTAATTACTACATCTCTGGGCATAGTTTCCTTTGCATTTATCCTATTTGGGGCTTATAGGGTCTCTTGGATGTGCACATTTATATCTTTCATTAAATTTGGGAAATTTTCTGCCAGTATTTCTTTGAATATTCTTTCTGCCCTTTTCTCTCTCTTTCCTTTCCTGCTTGGACTCCCACAATGCTTATACTGGTACATTCGATGATACCCCACTTTTCTTTTAGATTTTGTTCATTTTTCTTCATTTGTTTTTTCTTTCTGTTTCTCAGCCTGGGTCATTTTAACTGCCTTATCTGTAAGTGTGTGTGTGTGTGTGTGTGTGTATGTGTGTGTGTGTGTGTGTATGTACCTGGAAAAGAAGTGGACAGAACACCTGGATGAAGTAGGCTTAAAAGCAAAGTATACGATGGATGAGAACTTATGTTGATAAAAGACCATCTTAACCAGCTAAACTAATTGATTTCTCAGATCAAAAAAAGCACAGTTGAATCAATTTGCTTAGTGCATTTATTATTGGGCCTCTCCTAGGAGGCAAGTCTGTACTTTACCATTTTCCATCTCAGAAAGTATTCAACCAAGCCCCTTGCTCAAAGTTCTGCAAGCAACATAGGTTTCTTTGAAGCAAAAAGTAAAGATCAAAAAGGAGTAGCAGATTGGCATCATGAGACATAAGTTCCAAGGACGAGCCTGGCCCTGGCATCATGGATTAACTGACCAAAAAGGGAAAAAGAAATAGAGTTTCAATGTCTAAGAGATTTCAATTCAAGTTGAGAGGTTATTCTGGAGGTTACTCTTATGCAAGTTTCAGCCAGATGTTACAAACTACCCTACATTGCAAACCCCAACCAACAATATTCTAGGAACCCTGAAAGATATCCTATGCTCTATAAAACTTTACTTATTAGATTTCATTTTCAGAGACATCAAGCCTCCAGATGTTCCAATGCCAGAGAAGCTCTAAATCCAGATATGTCAGACTCTCCAAAACAACAGCCAGTTTTATCGTATCATTTCTCTGCCCCTTAATGACAATGCCCAATTTCACTTTCGAAGCAGTTAGAGAGTTATCACTCAGATATCCCTCCCCATTTGGGGGCCCTGTCTCTTAAAACTCTTAACCAGCTTTATTCATAGAACCTTCCAAATGATGATGAATCAGGGTGTCATGATGAAAACATCAGTACTAGCCGCTGCCCTGTGATGAAACATAGGGACAGCTCTATGCCCCCCACAAACTGGAAACAGATACAGAAAACAGACCTTCGCCCTTCAGGCTTCCAAGAAAACTAGAAGGAAAAGGCTGGAATGTTAAGCAGACAGACCCCTTCCCCCATGATGTGACCAACCCCTAACAAATATTGTAAGAAGCTTCCCCCACCCGTGGTTTCCAGGAAACCCATGGAGCCCACCCCAGCCCATACCCTCGTGCCCTCCAGCAGCTGTAATCTTACGGTAAGCTCCCCATACAACATCCACCCTCCAGCAGTTGGAACCCTGTGTGACTACAGCAGCCTTTAAATTTTAAACCTCACCAGTGAAAGGCTGCCAACCCCCAACTTAACCCCTGCTTCCAAAACCAACCAATGTAAACCTGCCAACTTCCCACTCCCAAGCTAGACAATGAAAATCTACCTCCCTTTCCCTATTTCTGGCCAACCATTTTATGTAACCTGTACCCTTCCCCTGCTCAGTGCTGTTGCCATCTTAGGCTTTAGCCCACTTGTGAATAGCCTCCCAGTAAAGGAAGGGGAAAAAGGAGTGGCAGAGAACTTTGAGTTTCATTTAGATTCTCTGACTCCTTTTCTTTGGACCCACTATCTAACTTCTTTAGGAAGTCTAGCTCAAAACTAACAAATACTTAAAGTACTTTACAGATATGTAAATAAAACATCAGAACAATTGCATTGTGTCCATGTGCTGGAACTGAGCATACATACCCAATATACTAGAACAGTGACTCTCTGGAACACTTTATTTACACACACAGGTACAGCCAAACAGATTATCCCAATGTCTTGATGCATCTGTTTTAAACAGTATACTTCTGAAGAGGAAATGCTACAAACTTAGAAACCCCATCTTTGAAAGTTTACTTAAATTTGTGCTCAGTTCCAGCGCATGGATAGTTTTGTGAACTTTGAAGGATATATTTTTTATTTTTTATTTCTTTCAGTCAATGTTTGCAACTTCAAGCAGAGAGTCTGAAACAAAAAGTTAAATAAAGTTAAAATAAAATATTTTTTGAAAATACAATGGAAATTGAACTAAGACTTTTGGAACACCACGTATATCTTTAATACTTTAGTATTCTCTCTTAACTCTTTCTATTCCGTTCAATGACATTCTGTATTCGATTGTATAGTATTACATTGCAATGCATTAGTTTTCCAAATGCTGGCATCACCCCATCAAATTGATTTCATAGCCCACTAATGAAAAGCACAGTTTTAGATGACAAGAGTGGTATGATTGAGTGAAGGTAAAACTTGGCCACTGGTTCAAGAACTCAGTCATCCAGGGCTTGGTTAATACCACGTAAAGATAACATTCACTTTAAAGATAACACCTGAGCACCTGATGAGGGAAAGCCATTAAAGCAATGGTGCTCTGACATCTGTGGGGCTCTTTGGAGAAGAAAACAATCCCTGTCACTCCCCCATAGAGGTGACAGTCCCTCACAGCTATGTGTGTTACTGCAGGAAATCATTTTAACAACATTTTAATGCAATGCACTATTGGGATACAATGGTTCTGTGATGTAATGGAACATTTTCTAAACCCAAAGAACATCTGAAAACATTTTACTTATTAACAGGAAATCTTGTCCCTCTTCCATGCCCTCTGTTTTCCATTTCCCACCCTTGGTAACAGAATAACAACCTTAATGAAAAATACCCAGAGTGGAAATGTCAGGCTTTAAACAGCAGTCACCAAGTTGAAAAGTCTAGAACAAGGAAGAAATAAAAATTGCATCCTCTGTGATGTATTCTTTGGCAAAAGATGCCTTTTTTTTCATTACACTTATAACAACCATCCCCAGCATATACCATATGGCTTCTAATATTTTACCCTTACTTAATTATTTCCAACTTTTATTTCCTTAGCTTTTGTTGCATGTGCTTTACCTTCACGTGCTGTAAACTACAACTATTTCAGGAGCTCTACGTACTATCTCCTGTATGATTCACTGTTTATTAGCACATTTTCAGTTGGCAAGTAAGCAGAAAATTAAATAATAAATGTTTAAACATTAAGAATACTGTCATTATCTCAAAGAGCAGTGATAAATATCTCAGGATTAGTTAATTCAGTGACACGATGAGCTCATTGAAGATACAGATGTTTCCATTTTTCTACCCTGCCATCCTCAGTATACATTCTTTCATCATTGTGGAAATACAGAGCCTGGGATTTCCCTCCATATGAAGAGTAAGTTGCTGTGTGTATATGACCAGGACAGAAGTCAAAGGTCAACAGCCCACCTAAGGGAGGAAAGAATGTACAGATGGCATTATAAACCACTTATCTTGTAAAACATTAAAACTCCTCTCCCCTGATCACTGTTGATAACAAATCTCCAAACCCCAGTGCCATAAGACCTTGCTGAAACCCTGTTTTCATACTCTATGGAATGTCCTTGTCCTACACCCTTATGAGCTGCTTCTTATACTCCCACCTTTGTGGAGCAGTACCACTTTCCAGACGACGGCCTCTGGAGACCTTCTCCTGTTCATAAGTCTTAGTAAAACTCAGGTGTGACTCTGCGCCTAGCATGTTCTTTGTTCTTGGGGCTACACCAACCTGAGCCCTTCATGAGCTGGATGGAACAACTGGCACGTCAGCCAGGAGACCGAAGAGCTGCTGGCCATAGCAGGCATGAGTCCAGGAAAGGGAAAATCCATAGGGGAAATCCCAAATTGGATTATGTAGTCTATGTGGGGAGGGATGGCGGCTGCCCTCCTGGGTGAGTGAGGAATGCCGTGAGAGTATGGAGATGCCCTGAAAACTCAGGCAAAGTTGCTAAGTTTTTTGCAACAAGTAGCAGGACAACTAAATTGTAGCAAAAAGAAAAAAGAACACCAAGTAGCAGCAGCCACAGCCTGGCCCCTGTCGGGAAGCTTATGTATGCCCACAGAGGCAGAACAAGTGGCTAAAGCCACAGTCTGCCATCTAGAGGAAGAATCAAAATTAGAGAAGGACACATGATTCACTCAAGCAGACATGATGCCTTAACCGAGGGCTTGTGTTGCATGGATAATCAATTAGAAACATTGGCCTGTATATATGCTCGAGCATTAAACTCATTACCCTGAGTTTTTGGAGAGTAGTAACTGCTCTGGGATGGGACCTGAAAGCATGGGACCCCATAGACTCCTCCTCAGAAGAGAAAGGGAGAAGGAATTGATGGTGGAGGAGGACGAAGACCCCTAACAGATGTGCCCCTTAATACAACAGAAATGGAAGGTGTCACATGATTGACCCCCTGGGGTTCCGCCACTCCAACCTCCTGCACAGAAATTACATGTTACTATGAGAGACTATTCCACTGCTGAATTACAAGATTTAGGGCAGCAGTGAAGACAAAAAACTAGGGAGTCCCTTCCCAATTGACTTCTGAGGTTATAGGACACTGGAGCAGAGGAGGTAGTGGTTTCAGGAGTGGAGATGAGTAAACTGGTGTCTATTACAACCCACCATTTGCTATGACAATGCTTGTATGCTTCTTCAGTTAATGCAAAAACTGCCTCCTTCTTGTTAGGACTGATTGATGCATATAAGGCTGCATGGCCTAGTGAAAGGGATATACCGCACAATACTAGAAAAATTTGGTGGAGTTACAAGATGTTTTAAGGGAGCTGGAAATGAAACACATTTATGCTCTGGCTTTTGTAGATCCTGACACTGAAGCTTTTACTGCAGGAATGAAAGGCATGGCATTGCATAGGGACCCCAACCATTACTTTCAATCTCTGATGTCTGTCCTATGTCTGCCAGTAGGACAGCCTGTTTCCCTTGCTGCTCAGGCTACAGCCAACCTCACAGAGTCAGAATATCTCTGGAAAAACTGAGCAGAGAGGAAGGGAGATGGGAAAGGCTCCCTGAGGGCATGGATCGTGTATCCTGCAAAGGCCCTAATCGTGTATCCTGCAAGCAGATGTGGGCAAATCTCACTGCTGCAGACACAGAGGTAGAGGCTATAGATAGGCAATCTGATGCAGTCCAGGTAAACCATGGAGCAAACTGCCTAAAGACCAAAGATTTACTCAAGGGAGCCCCCAAGCTTCCAAGGGAGAAAGGAAGTCAGGAAAGGAACTACTGCACAAGAAACCAGAGCCCAAGCCCGGGGCCCTCCGCTCCCCCAGAAGTGGCATGGAAAGCCCCTTTCCCTGTCCCATAGTGGGGAGTTCTAGATCCCTGGGTGTGAACGATGGCTGGGGAACCCAGCAATCAGCCCCCACATGTAGAATTAACCATCTACTAACCAGCAAAAAGTGTTAGCACTGGTAGATACATGTACCTTAATCTATGGGAATGTAGCCCAGTTCTACAGGCCAGTACTGGCTATAGGGAGCTTTGGGGGGGGTGTGTGTGGAATGATCCAGACACAGCTAAACAGGTTAACTTTACAAGTTGGGAGGTTGTCCCCCCACTCCCCCAGTGTATGTGGTATATACTTCCCTTATTCTGGAATGCATTTTAGGAATTGATCCTCTACAGAATGCCACACTGCAGACCACCTCTATGGGGATTTCTGCCTCTGGTGTAGAGTAATTAAGGCAGTTCTGAGAGAACAAGCTAAATGGTTCCCTGTTAAAGTACCCCTGCCTCAGAGGGTCTTGGCTACAAAACAATATGAACTGAGGAAGGGCACCAAGAAATCTCAACCACTATCAAAGGGTTGGAGCAGGTAGATTAGTAATGCTCACCCATAGCCCTTGCAATAGTTCTGTACAGACAGTATGAAAGCCTAACGGAATGTGGTGCATGACAGTAGATTATTGGGAGTTAAAGTAACAACACCATTATATGCCACATTCCCTAATATCACTGGTTTATTATAAGTACCCAATGGAGCCAATACCATTTTATATTGGAACTTGCTAATGCTTTCTTTAGTATCTCCCTAGAAAAATCAAGCCAGCCTGTATTTGTCTTCACTTGGGGAGGCCAATAATGGACTTCTACTTCGCTTCCCCAAGGCTATGTTTGCAGCCCAACCATCTGCCACGGTCTTGTGGAAAAGAATTTGGCAAAGTGGAAAAGTCCCACAAGTGTGACTTGAACTCACTATACTGATGATATCACGTTAACCAGGAGCCCTCTGCCAGAGCTAAAAATCCTCAAGCTCATCGTCATCTCACCTTGAGAGTCAGGGATGGGGGGTCAATCAGCACAAGCTGCAAGGCGCTGGCTGTTCTATCAAATTCTTGGGCTTTGCATGGTCAGGTAAGACAAAACCTATACCTTCTGCTGTAATTGATAAGGTGCAGTGTCTCCCCATGCCACAAATGCCAAAACAACTAATGACTTTCTTGGGGTTGTTGGATATTGGAGACTTTTTGTTCCTCGCTTAGCCTAGATGTTAAGATCTTTGTATATTTTCATTAGAAAAAGTGATTCCTGGCAATGGGATGCATCACAACAGACTGCTTTTAAAGAAAGCAGAAAGGGCAACAGCACAGGCACAGATGGGCATGGGTCCAGACCTGCCCTGTGAACTGGATGTAACCAGCACTGATGTTGGCTTCGAGTGGGTCTTTGGCAGAGGCAACATTATAAGTGAAACACAGCCCCCTGGAAAAGCAATTGTTTGCTGCATATGATGCCTTATTGCAAGTGTAGGGGCTGATGCAAAGATACACAGTGACCTTGAAAATGGCCATCCCTATTCAGGGGTGGATAAGCGACACGGCTTCTAAGCCATAATCTGGCATTGCCCAACTGAGCACACTGAATAAAAGACAGGCTAGCTGCTACAGTACAGCTTATTCAATACCAGCCCCCTGAGTCATAAATGCATGAGATTCTGGGACCAGTGTCCTGTATAGAAGATTCAACAGCTAACGTCGCTGCACCTGAACTAGCTACTGAAATGCCCACAGTAGGAAGTATGTGTACCATTCCTGAGTCTGCATGGTCTATTGATGGATACGCTAGCGGGCAGCTGTGGCAGAAAACCCATTATTGACACTATATGGTGGGAGACTGGGTTATGCAAAGCAGCCATTGGGCTGAGCTGAGAGCAGTATGAATAGTTATAGTGCAAGAACCAGGAGACGCACTAACTATCTGTACCTTTGGTTAGAATACTCAGTTGCTGGGGAATAGGAGTAACCCATAATATTGTAATAAGACCTCAATTTATACAGGAAATGCCTGTCAAAATTTATTGCCAATCCGGGGCTTCCTATTCCCATGGGAACCTTATGTTTGACTATAGGGGCCCTTGTTATGTCCAGATTAACAATGGTAAAGACTCTCAAGATTTGCAGGGGGAGAATATCTGGTATTGAACCCCCCCCCCATAATATTTGTCTGCCTGGTATCTTATTATCAACCAATGGAGCTCCAGTATGTATATTACTAGATCAGCAGAAATTACCTCTTATTGCTCCCCATAAACATCCTTCTTTTCTCCCATAGAGCCCTAACAAAGACATTCTTACAGTGGGCTTCAGCTGTAACTCATGCTCACAACTGAACCCGATGTTGAGTTTGCATGAATTTGCCATCTTCTGGCACTACTGGCCTCCCTTGGACTGTGACTCTTGCAAATGGTACTGCATGGAATAGCTTACTGGGCTGGCAGAATTCAGCACATCAGAAACTCTGGAAAGAATCTTGTCATTTAAGACTGAAATCCAACTACCATCCTATAATGAGACCAGGGCTTACGTCTTCTCCCTTGTATGGGAACAGGTAAACAAGCCCCTACCTGTATTGGGTATGCTCTGTATAATGCTGTAAGGTAGCTGATGGCAGAAGCTGCAACAGTAGACCATGTGGTCCCTGTCTGTATGGAACAACTTGACAGAATTCATTATATGGGGTGGCTTCTCCCCACATTGTGTAATTTTACTGTTAAGCTGCAAAACAATTGTCTTCTCCACTGGCAAAATATCTCCAACCTACACGGGGCATATCCTTCCCTTAAGGGACGGCTATGGACCTCTGGGCAGCATGGTTGACCCTATTTACCCTACAACTGGAGAGGACTATGTCCCCACTACCTTGTATGACTCTTTATCCTATACTCCTAATAATTAGGAAATGGTTAAAGCTAAATAAAGAATAAAATGCACTCCCTAAAAAAATAAAAAAGGAACTCCCTGGTGGTATTATTATCCTTTAGACATTCTCACACCAAATGGAACTATAATAGTCACTGAAAAAGATGTGGCAGCTTTAACCAACTGCACTGCCCAAGCACCTAATGATTCCAAAATAGCTCTATCCTTGCTAAATGAAGAAACCACAAAGTTTAGAAACACAGTTTTAAAAAACAGAATGGTCTTATATATCCTCACTGCAGGGCAAGGCAGCACCTGTGCCTTAATTAATACGCAGGCTGCATATATGTTCCTGATCATTTGCACAATGCTCACAAGTCTTAAATCACATGCAAGAGCACATACATAATATGGATCAAATATCAGCAACCCCCCTGTCTAAATGGTTTAATTCCCTTTCTCAGCCATGGCGGCATCTCTTTATAGGGTTGTTATCTCTGTGGGGGGCACCTCTAGTGTTCTGTTCTCTTTTATACTATGTTGTGGAAAATAGACACAACATCTGTCCTACGGTCATGTCGCCTGCCGCACAGGGGTAGATTGTGGAGACCCAGGGCCTGGGCTCCTGTCCATATTGAGAGTAAGTTGCTGCACGTAGCGCTGACATGACCAGGGCAGAAGTTAACCATCCACAGACCTCCTAAGGAGTCTGTTGCCAATCACTGTTCATAAGAATGGGAGGGCATACAAAAGGATCAATACAAAACCATTCCCTAGACTGCAAAACCAATTGCAGCAACAGCTTCCTGAGGCTGGGTGACAAGGGCAGCCAGCGATTTTTTTTTTTTTTTTTTTTTTTTTTGGCATGGGCAGGCATCCGGAATCCAACCCAGGTCTCCAGCATGGCAGGCGAGAACTCTGCCTGGTGAGCCACCATAGCCCACCCCACCCACTGATTTTTTACTAATAATGCAGATATCCCCATTTCTGTTTCTATCTTTATTTCGCATGTAAGCACACTGGCAATGGGGAGATGTCTTGAGACCCCTGATATCACATCTCCAATCCATCCTGCAACTAACAATCAGTTTTCCATCAAGAACACTTCCATCACGAGATCCAATCAGCCAGATACTGAAAACTTACCCCACAAAAGACTCCAGTAAGAATGAAGTGGTAGGGTGGGAAAGGATAGAAATCATCTTTAAGATGTTCTGTGTGCTGGTCTTATAGCTGAGAACAGGAACCATTCATAATCCCATCTTTATGCTCCTTAAACCCTCCAAATCCTGACATACAGTAGGTGCATAAAGCATATAATCAAAGTATAAATGAGACTATGGGTTTCTTGAAGGCATAGCACATGTCGTATCAGGTATTAATTTTCCTTTAGTGTCTATTCTAGAAAAGAACTAAAATAGAAGAGAAGTGGGTAAGGCAAGACTCCTTATTGAAGACAACCTCAAAGAAAGGTGTCATGTACCCGGGTGGTTCAGTGGTAGAATGCTTGCCTTACATGCGGGAGAACCGTGTTAGATTCCCTGACCATGCACCCCCCCCAAAAATAGGTACCAAAAAATTTCTAGGCAATCCATTCATTTTACTTGTTCATTCAACAAACAATTACTGGCTGCTTACTAAATGCCCAGCACTGAGAGGCTGGAAAAAAATACAACCTTCCCTATGTAACAGCACTAACTTGTGTAAATTATAGGCATAACATCAGCCCACCTGATAAGTTCAAAGACCTGCTCTGCTTCCCTGCTGATGTCCTTGGAATATCACTTGGATTGATTATAGACAAGGCACTTAATCCTTGGATGATGAGGACTTACGTTCTTCCTAGCACGAACAAAACCATCTGAATTTACTGTCATTTACTGGTCACCAGGATCCTTGTGTGCTCTTTGACCCTTCTAAGGGTTTGTGTGAGCTTCTCATAGACCTTCTTCAACAGAGAAGAACCCTTCTGTGGTCAGGGTTCCATAATGTCTCCCCCTGCTCAGGCCCATTGTCGGGTTCACAGCTGCTGTGCTCCCTAGGAAAGGCTATGCTCTTTTAATCCACTCCTGTGGGTGCAGGCCTATTGTACGTGGAATTTTTGATTAGGTTATTTCAATCAAGATGTGATTGAAATATCAAACTGAAATATCAAACTGAAATCGAAAACCACCATTTTCAAGGACGGTCTTAATTCGCTTACTGGAATCTTTTATAAGAAGATAAAACACATTCAGAAGAAGAGAGATGGAATTAAGAGAAACTCAGAAAAAGCCACAGAAGAGCTGAGAGAGGAAGCCATTGAAGCCAGAGGCAGAAAGCAACGAGACCAGGAAGAAAAGGACGAGCAGATGCCGGCCATCTGCTTCCCCATGAGATATCCTAGATTCCTGCAGCCTATCTGCAGGGTACAGGTATCGTTCTATTGATGCCTTGAGTTGGACATTTTCATGCCTAAGAACTATAAATTATAAGCTCATAAATCCCCACTGTAAAAGCCAACCCATTTCTGGTGTATTACATTTTGTCAGCTTTACCAAATCAGAACAAAACAAACTCTCACAAGACTTTCCAGCATGACTTTGTCATCTTGTTTCCTTTGCTCATTAGTGACATGTCTCAGTCATTCAGCTGCTTAGAGTGAAGCTAAAGCTTACAATTATAGAATTTAAGGACAAAGTAGAACTTAGTAGCAATCTCTGTCTTTTTTCTTGGCTAGACTTACAATTGGGAGAATGAAAACATTTCGTTAGAGCAGAGAGGTCAGAGCTGATATACAACTGGGCAGGGCTGATACCAGAAAAGCCTTCCCAAAGTTTATAACTGCTTTGTTTGGAATTTCAAAGAGGCAAAATTGCTGTTGGGAAAAATATTACTCCTGCCAGGCTCACAGGTTTGTTTTCTTTTCCATGTCAAGGTAATGTACATGCAGAGAAAACATACACATTATCTGAGGATGAAAATCCAACCACTTTTTAAAAATGTTAAGTAAATGAATTATTTTATGTCTAATATTGTACTGTTGAACTTATTTTCACAAAATATGAAAAGTTATGTTTTTGTGGAATTGCAAGTCAAATTATATATCAAATGCTTCTAAAAATTTTTTCTGCATAAAACTAAGACCCCTTTTAATAGGTGAGCTGCCAGCCCCTCATTCACCTGGTATATGAGTTGGATTAATTTACCCAATGTTTTCAAACACATACCGAGGTCTCTGAATCAAATAACAAGCTACAGGTGAAAGTGCAGGAAACCACCAGCTTCATCGAAGTGACAACCTTCATGTCCTGAGCACGTGTCACAGATCGGGTACCCTGGCAAACAAACTCTAGGATGACATTTTTATTCTGATTATTTCTGTGCCAGTTTGAAAGGATGTGCGTACCCTACAAAAGCCATGTCTTAATCCTAATCCCATTTTGTAAAGGCAGCTGTTTCTTCTAATCCCTATTCAGTACTGTATGTTTGAAGCTGTGATTAGATCATCTCCCACCAAGAATGTTTGCTAAACTGGATTAGGTGGAGACGTGTCTCCACCCATTCATGTGGGTCTGGATTACTTTACTGGAATCCTATAAAAGAGGAAATATTTTAGAGAATAAGAGAGATTCTGAGAGAGCAGAATGACACAGTCACGAGAAGCACAGAGTCCACCAGCCAGTGACCTTTGGAGATGAAGAAGGAAAACGTCTCCCGGGGAGCTTTGGGAAAGGAAGCCAGAAGAGAAAGCTAGTGGGTGACGCTGTGTTCACCATGTGCCCTTCCAGATGAGAGGGAAACCCTGACACTGTTCGCCATGTGCCTCCTTACTTAAGAGAGAAACCCTGAGCTTCACAGCTTTTTGAACCAAGGTATCTTTCCCTGGATGCCTTTGATTGGACATTTCTATAGACTTGTTTTAATTGGGACATTTTCTTGGCCTTAGAATTGCAAACTAGCAACTAATTAAATTCCCCATTTTAAAAGCCATTCTGTTTCTGGTGTGTTGCATTCTGGTAGCTAGCAAACTAGAACAATTTCCTTTACAAAAAAGGAATAAACATAGGAAGCATTTATTGGGACAGGTACTGTGCTAAGCACTTAGTCCTCATTCCATAATTTATCCACATTAGGAATCTTATGAAGAATCCCTTTTTCCATTAAGAAAAGTGAGCATATCAAAAGTTTGTCCAGAGTCAGCTAGCAAATTCATCAGTTCATGAGATAAAATAGTATAAAGCTTTTGGGTGGGCCATGTTGGCTCAGCAGGCAGAGTTCTCACCTGCCATGCCAGAGACCCGGCTTCGATTCCCGGTGCCTGTACATGTAAAAAAAAAAAATAAAAAAAAAAGAAGTATAAAGGCTTTAAAAGCCTAGTTTTCAATCTTACAAAAACTGCCTGTGACACCCAGTTCAGCAACTCACTAGCTGTTTGACTAATATCACTTCCAATGGTGAAAGACTGGATGTTTAATTTTAAGTTCAGAAGTCAGGCAAATTTATGTGTTCTTACCAGTGGAATCAAGCATTGTACTTGAGATCCTAAACTGTAATAAGGCAAGAAGAAAGAAAAGATGTAAATATTGGAAAGAAGAAACAAAACACTTTTTATTTGCAGATAACATTATTGTCTAGTTAGGAAAACCCAACTAATCTATAAGAAACAGACTGTGCTCAAATATTGGCTGTGATTGTCTTACTTCCAGAATTGACTGAGATTTCTGGGAGTACTCAGTATTGTCTCAGTTATTATAAAGCACATAAAAAGCACTGGACCAGGCTCTAGAAAAATAAAAAGACAACCCTTGACCTGAATAAAATATAAATGCTAATTAGAAGAACATAAGAAAGGCCAGGAAAAATTCATAACACTTTGAGAGTGAGGTTATGTACAGTATGTTCTCCCACAAATTTTTTTAGAGAGGAGGATGAGCTGATATAGTGGGCATGATATTAGCTGATTTGTGTAGATGTTCCTTAACAGGTTGGAGAAGTTACATTCTATTTCTAGATTTTCATGAATTGATGTTTACTTTTGTCAAATGCTTTTCCATATCTGTTGAGATGATCATTTGGTTCTTCTTATCTAATATGTTGATATAGTCTATTGATTTACAGAGTTATGAATTTTGAACAAACTTTACATTCCCAGATAAATCTCACTTAGTCATATTATATTATCCTTTTCATACATTTCTAGATTTAACTTGTTATCATTATATTAAGGATTTCTTCAGCTATGTTTTCTTATAATATTTTTGTCTTGCTTTCAAGGCAGAAAAATATGGATCTCATGAAATCAACATGGAAATATCATTCCTCTTCAATTTTCTGGAAGAATTTGTGAAGAATTTTTATTATTTCCTTCTTAATTGTTTGATAGAATTCATCATTGAAGCTATCTTGGCCTGGTGGTTTCTTTATGAGAAATATTAAATACAAGTTCAATTTCTTTAACAGGTACAGGGCAACTCAGGTTACCTATTACCTCTTGACTGCACTTTGGTAATTTGTGTCTTTCAAGAAACTTGTCCATTTCTTCTAAGTTATAGAATTTGTGGGTGTAGGATTGTTCATAGTATTTCCTTAGTGTCCTTTTGATATCTATGGGATTAGTAGTGATATCTCCTCTTTCATTCCTGATTTGGGTAGTTTATGTCTTCAATTTTTTTCTGATACTTAGAGGTTTATCTTTTTTTTTAATCTTCTCACAAAACCAGGTGTTTACTTTATTGATGTTCTCTATTCTTTTCTGTTTTCAATTTCATTAATTCTTACTCTTCTCTTTAATTTTTCCTTCCTTCTGCTTATTTTGCTTTTCTTTTCCTAGTATCTTAAGATGAAGGCTTAGAAAATTGATTTGATACCTTTTTCTTTGGTTCTCTCATATTTCTACCTAGGCACTTTGTTAAGTGTATCCCACAAATTTTGATCTGTCACATTTTCATTTTAAAATATATTCTAATGAAATGTTCCAAGAAATTATCATGATGATGAGTATGCAACTATGTGATGATATTGTGAATTACTGATTGCATACGTAGAATAGAATGATCAAAATAGGAATGTTTGCGTATATTTGGTGTTTTTTGGTATTTAAAAAAAATTTTTTTTCAATGGAAAAATATATATTCTAATGTCCCTTGAAATTTATTCTTTACTCGATAGATTATTTAGATGTATAAACATTTGGCTTCTAAATATTTGATAATTGTCTAGATATCTTTTTGTTAGTGATTTCTACTTTGAGTCCATTGATGTCAGAGAATATTCTTTATATGTTTCCAATTCTTTCAAAATTGTTAAGATTTGTTTTATGGCCTAGAAAATTATTAATTATGGTAATTTTCTCATTGTAGCTGAAAACAATATATATTCAGAATTTTATTTTGGGGGTTGAGTGGAGTGTTCTATAAAGGTCAATTAGATTTACTTGGTTGATAGTATTGTTAACGATTTCTATATCTATTACAATATGCTATCTACTCCTATCTCTATTTCTGAGAGAGGAGTGCTGGGGATAGGTCTAAATCATCTCTTGGTTCTAGCACTTTCTCCCTTCATGCATTTTAAATGTCTGCTGTTAGATGCATACACATTTATGATCATTGTGTCTTCTTGATGAATTGACCTCTTTAGCATGATGAGATATCCCTCTTTATTCCTGCTAATATATCTTGTTGGGAAGTCTACTTTGGTATCAATATAGTTATGTCATTTTTTGTTGCTATTTAGTGTTTGCATGCCAAATCTCTTTCTAACACATATATTCCAACTTCAATAAGCTCACTGATAAAACACCTCATTAACCCTTAAGATAGTCAGATCCAGAATATTCTTAGGCACAAATAATATCATATAACCATTCATTCATGCTCAGACATTATAGAGGATCTATTTTGTATAAAAGTAAAAGAATAAGTCAGGGTCCAATGAGAAAAGACATATGAGAGTGTCTAGCCTTCAGGAATTCAGTCTGAGGGCCACAGCCAGGTCTGCTATGGGAAGTCAGAAATGGAATAAGGACACATGCACGTGGGCAAAGGGAGTGCAATGGTAGTAAGTAGACTTTTCCATGCTGATGGGATACCACCCCAACCCTTATGGAACAAAAGCTATCCAGCCTACAGCTCTATTTTCCTCTAACCTGGCAGACCCCTCGTCCTATACAAGCTTCATTGACCAACTCACTTCAGGCATGCCTCATCCACAATGAATTAAAGAGAAGCTGAAATACTTCATCTACTTGCTGGTATCATTATATAGTAATACATCATTTACATTACTTATTTGATGATTTGGCAGTAAAGTGAAATGAAAGCAACTTTGAATGGAGTCTGAGTCATTATTCATGCCAATCTCCAGAGGCAGCCCGCTTCTTTCATGTGGAGTTGGTCAGACAGGGAAAGATGTGTCCATACACACAAATACACACAGAATCCTTGGAGCTCTTCATTTCTCCACCCTTGTTACATCAGGGCCCCAAAGATTAGGTGTTTTCATTTGCTAATGCCGTCAGAATTTAATATACCAGAATGGAATGACTTTTATAAAGGGGATTTATTAAATTAATAGTTTACAGTTCTAAGGCCTTAAAAATGCCCAAATTAAAGCATCCAAAAATAGATACTTTGACTCTGAAGAAAGGTCAAATGGCATTCAGGATTTCTCTTCCAGCTGGGAATGCACATGCCTGGTGTCTGCTGGTCCATTTCCCAGTTCCATTGCTGCCTTTCCAAGCATCTTTGATCTTTCACTTAGTTTCCCTGTATCCATTTTTTCCAGGTTCTGGCTTGCTTAGTATCTCATGGGAAGGCACATGGTTTGTCTCATGGGCTCTCCAAATGTTTGAGCTTTCCTCAAAATGTTTCCCCTTTTAAAGGACTCCAGTAAACTAATTAAGACACACCTTAAATGGGAGGAGTCACATCTCCATCTAATCAAAAGGTCACACTCATAATTGCATGTGTCATATCTCCATGGAAATAACCTAATTAAAAGGTCCTACCGTACAATATTAAATCAGGATTAAAATAACATGGCTTCCCCCATAAGATTGGATTATGATTAAAAGACAATGGCCTTTCTGGGATGTAACAGTTTTAAACCAGCACACTAGGTGTGGAACTATCTCTCCCTTAGTTGAAGGCCCTCTACAGACCCAAACTTCTGACTACTGTACCCACTAAAGAAGTGAGAACTACCCTGAGCTCAGTGTTGGATAAGCTAAATCTGAACTCTTGAAAAAAATGAACTCTGATGCATCTTGACTTCTTCTATTACCACTGCTTTCCTAACAAGCCAGATGGCACTTCAAGAAAGCCAGATATGCATAAATTAAGAATAAGAGGAAGCACATTCATCAGTCATGGTGCTAAAGAGTATAATGTCTCTGCTGCCACAAATCACTGAATCTCAGAAACAGAAACAGAGACCCAATTTTCATCCTCTTGTCAAACATGTTTCTCACCCTGATGTATGTATATATAGATTTATGTATGTATATAAGGATGTTAGTAAGATAATTAGATAGATAGATAGACAGATAAGAATCCTCCCAAAACATAAATACCGTTCTCTTGACAATAATTCATTCCCCTAAAGTAATTTCCCTGAGCCTAATTATTAACAGCTTAAAACTTACGTAACATGTTCTTTTTTTCAAATTCTCTTTAGAGACCCTCCTGAAAGCTGTTATCCTCTGTAACCCCAGGTCATGGAATATAACCCAGCCTAATTTTCTGTGGTCTTTCCATCCCCTCTTTAGGATTCTGAACTGTGGCTGTGACCTCTGTGTTGATTGAGATCAGTAATCTGGACAAATGGAAGTTGTAAATAGTGCTGCTTTTCAGTCTAGTCAAATAAGAATTTATCACCTATGAGCCCAGCACCATGCTAGTTGTTATTTTGAGAGGAAACAGGAGAAAGAATTAAGTGAGTACTTGCTAGAAATATCAGATAAGGCTCCTCCAGTCGAACACACAGATAGTAGGGAAAACTCCGGGGTTTGTGAAAAGACCCTCCCACACCCAAATATAGTTAGAGAAAGATCGCTGCTCCTTTCTCCACCCAGAGTGCTCAGGACGAGTAACAGCCATGCCCTTGGGCTATATGAACTTCTCCAGCAGTGTTTGTCAAAGTGTGGTTTCTGGAACCCAGGTATGAAAATTAATTAAGGAGCATGGTAAATGCTGATTCTAAGGCTATACCTCAGACCTAGTATATTAGGATTTCTGGAGTATGAAGCTTTCTAGAGGAGCTTTTATGTTCATTATAGTTTATAAACACAGCACTGGAGATTCAAGTGAAAGACTCTAAATATCATCCATGCACTTCTTCTCTTTCTTTAAAGAGAGATGCTAAAGCCATTGAAACTGGTACCAGTCCAATCTTTTCCTCTTTGCTCCTACCACTACAGATTCATCCTTTCCCAGGTTCAGAGTTTATTCTGGCCATAGCCAGTTCAGGAGTACTATCTTGGGCTTCATTCTCATTCCCTGGACCTGGAAATTAGTGGCTCAGCTGGGATGTGTGACCCATCCCAAGTCAAGCAATCTGGTGTGGGAAGCACTGGGACCTGAGTTCTTGGCCATCTTACAGTCCCCTGGGTCTCGCCTACCATGTCCATTGCATTGGCCATGGAAGTGATTTCTCCCCAGGCTTCTCCTACTCTTTCTAGTATCCAATATAAATTCTAGCACTAAGATTTCTTGGCTGCTTAGGATGTTTCAAAAACTTTATTAAGCACTAGGGCACAAAGATAGATAAGACCATGTCTTTTCTACCCAGAAGTTCACATAAACAAATAATCGCAATATGGTATGATAACTGAGAGGAAGGTACAGAGGTGATATCAAGAAGAAAATGTTCAACTCCACCTAGAGAAGTCAAGAAAAACTTCCAAGTTATTTCAGTAGGGCCCTTTAGAATTAGTAAAAGTTTATCAGATGAACAAAGCAGAGAGTGCTCCAGGCATAAGGATTCCATGAGAGTCCTGGAACATGCTGAGACACTCAGGGGCCGGCAAGTCTGGCATGGCTGAAAGGTTGGACTTTTTGAGATGAGAGAGTGGAGAAGAGACTTCCTTAAAGCTGAATATAGCTCACCCTAATGCCTTCCTACTGACCACCTTCTCCTCTAATTCCAAGCATCATTTTCTGCTTGCATCCTTCTGGACTAAACCAGACATCCAGAAGCATCTTCTGGATACTGTCAGGGTCCACCTGGATTCTTTCCCCAGAGCCCATCTTTGAAGGCTGAGCTACAACTGATAAGCACATTTATACTTCTGTACTAATTTTCTTGCCCACCTTGCCCTCCATTCCTACCAGTTACATTTTGTTTAGCTTCCTGCACTTCTCCAAACAGTGCTAACCCAATCTTGACTTATAACAATTAGGATTCACCTCCATCTTATCAGTCTAGGCGGAATACAGTTGAGGCTGTGTATGTGACGCTCCTTCTTGCTGCTCACAGCCATTTTTCTTCTATATGAAATACAAGGTGTCATCGCTTCTCAGATCTAACTGTATTTCCCAGTAAGTCACTGACCTTCCCTGTAGCCTGCAGCAAGGCTTCGGTGCCTTCTTAGAAAATTCTCCTCTTCGGTTTCAACATCCGGTTTCTGTTCATGCTACACAACTGCCCAAACAATCTACACTGAAGCCATCCTATAAGCTCAAATTGCAGGGAGCACTTCTTCTTTTATCCTGGCAATATTGTTGGCTTCAAAGTCCCAGCTGCATATCCATTTCTGCCTTAGCCCAAGAGGCTTTCTGATGATTCATAACGATTGTGTAGTCAGACCTGCTTTCACAGTCAAGTTCCTATTAACTTTGAGCATAAAGGCACAGTTATGAGCATAAATCTACTGATGTGAATAAATTAGTACATCAAATTTTATCTGGTTTCCCACCAAAGGCAACCTGTCAAGCAATATAGCTTTATTCTAAAAGTTTTAATCAAGATAATAACTTAATGATGCATCTATTAAATTATAAGCTCCTTGAGGGCAGAAAAACAATATAACTTTTGTCATTGTATCCTTAGCTCATGGCTTACTTTCTGGCATATTCTGATGTACAAATGATATTACAGAGTTTAAGTAAATTGAAGCAGACTTTAAACTTTCCAAATCACAGAGGTAAGAAGTTCCACTTTGGGTAATGGCAAACTGAGTGATTTGAACTACCCATTCTTCTGAAACAACTATAGACAACATTTTAAAGATATTTGTTTGAAAGCATGTGAATTACAAATGCAGTATGAAATTATGGGAATGATATCTGGGAAAGGAAGGAAGACCAGAGAGCTAAGTCCTGCATTGTGTCCACTTTTACCCTGAGGTAAATCCACTTATGAAAGTATAGTTGAAAATCCCAAAAGATTCTTTGGGGGCAAATAGTAGAGCTCATATCCTGACAAAGAGGAGGATCTCTGATAAACCTACCAAGATTTGGGTTGAGACTGACAGGACTTCACTCAAGGGAAAAATGGTGACCCAGACATAGAGATGAACTTTATGGAAGATATTGGCACACAAGAAGTTTATTTGGGAGATTTCTCAGATCTATGTCCATGAGTGAAGGGACAGAAGCAGAACTGGGGAGAAGAAGTTAGGCTATGATATAACCTCAGTAAAAGTCTCTGTCACTCCCACAGAAGGCGCTGAAGCTGAGGTAACCCTACATATCTTTTCCAACTTGGGGGAAGGCAACCAGGTCTTTACATGCCTACATTAACCACTCAAATAATAGATGCAAGCTGCCCTTAAGAAGAAGGTGTGGACAACTCCTGGAGAGGGCTGACAGCTGAGGGTTGATTGCGAGCATCAGTTTTACCAGCTTGAGGAATAAGTCCTTCAGTCCTCCATGGAGATTTGGATAGAGTAGCACAGCAACCACCACAGGTACAACCCAACTTAGAATCATCTCAGCTCCTGATTGCATTAAGGTGATTGTGCAATCTAGTGCCTCTCAATCATTTGCCTGTCAGAGACAAATGTGAATCCTCCCCAGAGGACAATGACAGTGTCAAGAGACTAAAATTTTTCTCAACTTTTTATATACAATGACTGGCACATAATCAACAAATCCTAGGAGAGAAGTCCACGTGACTGAAAATGAAGGGAAACAGAAATACATAAAAACAAATCCACAGGGGCTCCAGATAAAAGTAGAATCAAACAGGAACCTTCAAATAACTGCATAAATATGTTCAAGAAATGAAAAAACAAGGATTTTAGCGTAAAACTGAGAAGAAAACTGAACCAAATGAAAACTCTAGAACTGAAAAAATAACTGTGATGATGAGTTAACAACAATTTAGACATAACTGAATAAAGACTAAAGCTTGGAAAGGAACAAAAAGATGGAAAATATAGACAGTGGAGAAAGAGGCACATGGAATACTAGGAAAATATATAATATATGCATAATTAGAATATTAGAGGGCAAAGAATGCAATAAAGTAATATTTGATGAGATAATGGTTGAGAATTTACCAAAATTGATGAAGTTCCTCAAACAAATTCAATACACACAATGAACACCAAGCATTGTGAAAACAAAAAAACGTACATAAGGCTCATAATAGCACAAGTACTGAATTACAAAGACGGAATAATCTTAAAGGCAGCCAAGGAAGAGGTATACTGCCTTCAAAGGGACAGCAGCAAGATTGGTAGCTGACTTATGATAGAAACTATGAAAGCCAAAAAACAATATAAGAATATCTTCAAAGTGCTGAAAGAAAATCAGTGCAACTGGAATTCTATATCCATCAAAAATATCCTCCAAATAAGAAGGTGAAAGAAAGACATTCACAGACAAAAACTGAAAGAATAAATTACCAGCAGAATTTCTCTATAGGAAATACAAAAAGGGTTCTTCAGGAAGAAGGGAAATAGTCCTAGCCAGAAGCTTGGAGATACAGAAAATAATAAAGAATAATGAAAATGGAAATTAGGTATGTTGATCTAAATAAATATTGGCTGTATAAATTATAGCGAAAAAGTCTGTGAGGTTTAAAATATAAAAAGAGCATTAAAATACATGATAACAAGAGCTTATAAATTTGGGGCAGAGGCATAAATGGAACCAAAATGTTCTAGGGACCTGGCATTGTTCAGGAAGTAGCAAAATTACTTATTTATACTGAGCCTTCATAAGTAAAGGATACATATTAAAAATGTATGACTAACCAGCTAGTTATTTCCCAGAGGACAAGGACAGAACCACTCCATATGTGTTAATTTTATGAAAGAAAGTACTTAACAGGAACTTTCTAGATTCATGAAAATGAAATCAAATATCCGGAGTTTGGAAACACAGAAGGCAAGCCAAGTGCCTTACAGGCAAAGAATGAATATTTTGTTTCTCGGTCGATGATATGTCTCTAACTTTATAATTTAATCTCTATACACTTAGAAAACACATAGAGTTTCTGAATTTCCTCATTTAGTGTATTCCATTACATAAAAGAGATTAGAGTATGCAGGAAGTGACGTTAGTTGAGTAAGGAACCATTTTTTTCCTTTCCGGGGGAAATAAACACCATAGTTGGTATTTTAAATCAGAAGAAACAACCTGTCTTAAAGAAAATAAAGTTACTTGGAAATCAAGGATCACTCTGTTTCTATCCCTTCTCACATGATTTCTCCCCACCCCTCTCTCATACTGGTAGAACCAATGCTCAGACACCACATTCCTCCAATCCTACCCCTACTTTGTCTCATCACATGCAGCTCTCGTGTGCTGTATATATACAGATTTTGCTGCCTTAAGCTACCCTACCTTCTCCAAAAACCCAAAATCAAATTTATTACTATTTATTAAGGAAAAGTTGGAAACTTTCATTAAAGGAAAAAAAAAGTGAAAGCAAAAAACAGACCAGCTAGGAGAAACATTCGTACTCCACCTTCCTGTTCAAGCCACTATCCATTCTTCTGCATCCATCTTTGCTACCAACATTTTTTAGCATATGCTTTCATTATATTAAAGTTTTTAAAAATTAAAATTGCTTTTTATTTCTTCTTAATTACAAAAACTAGACACATGTATTATAAAATGTTTGATCCATGCAAATCATTGAAGATAATAAAATGCAGTTCGCGCAATGCGCCTCCATCAGAGTTGGTACTCATTTTTCTGGACAGCTCTCTCCCTATGTGCACTATCCCATGACATAGGTCTATCATTTTATCTCCCTAATATCTTCAATTTGATGTCCCAATCCAACCAGCTCAATCTGAGTTTTGCCTTTGAAAGATAAGATAAAACTTATCTTTCAAAGACAAAATTATACCCTTCTGGGTATAATTATCGTACTCTACGGCAAGAAGCCTACACCCAAATGTGAAGGACACCGACACTTTCTCAGCCTCCACCCTCCCAGCAATCCTCCCTCACCACCCCAACGTACCATTCTGGAACCAGGCCTTGTTCCTCTGTCCCTCAGAGAAAACATTTGATCCTCAGTCCTCATGACTGTTCTATAAACAACTTCTTCCAATATCACTGAAAAGGCCTATGAAATAGCTTTGGAATGGGCCGCTGAGAAACCCCTGTTAAGTTGCACTGAATACCAGCATATATAGACACCGAGAGCCCCCTCATCATTAGGGAAGGCCTCTGTATCATCTAAACATGCATCAGCAAATAGAGAACTACCTCTTCTAGGGTTTATAGGTGCTCAGAGTTCAAGCCACAGGGTGGATAATCACCCACTTAATATCTAGCTCACAGGTACCCACACAGACAACATTATTCAAAGAGGTGCCAACATGGGAGAAGAACTCATCTGAAACTGGGTGGCATGTGACAGGGTGATAGGCTGCTCGGTGATATGACCCTAGTAAATGTTTCCTTTTAACTTCGGGTTGAGTGAGCTGGTTTCTATATTTATGATTATATATTAGAAAATGTGGTTGTTATTTTAATTCTTAGTTGGAATAAAGCTGGTTGGAACTTTACAAGCCAGGCAACTCACTGCTATCCCAAATTCAGAACACCATATATACACTAGTACTCTGCATGCAACGCGAATTCAAGTTTGCTGAATAATGGATACAGATCATTCCTATTTGAAACTGACCGAACACATTTTTCCTGAAAGTCTTCTATTTTTTTTTTTAGTATCATATTATAGAATTCTCAGAATCACCTGGAAAGGAAAGCAAAGCATAAGGAGATTTCTTGCAACTCACAGTTATTTAGAGACTGAGCAGGAATTCAAACTCCTGGGCCCTCTATCACCACACTTGTTACAATTATTTCTAATCAACAGAAAATAAAGAAGAGGCACATTCGCTATTGGACTTTACATTTCAGATACATTTAAGATGTCATATTCAAGAATTTTTACTTGATGGAGTCAAATGAGAATAATCTTATACAAAATGAATAAATAAGCTGTCTTCAGGAAAAAAATGACAGAATTAAAGATGCCATTACCTGGGGAATGGTAAAGGAGCTTGCAGATGATGGTGGCCCTGTGCTGCAGTGTTCTAGGATGTCATTGGGACATGGACTCTCCCACCTCCTGCACCCCATGTGCACCCTCATGGTTGCAGGTATGCTGAGCCTCTCCTTGATCCAATGTATGCTTGTGAGTATGTCCAACACAAATGTACACCCACCACAGCCTCCTGACGCAGATTCTGGGTTTTTTTAATCTGCAATTGTAGGAAAAATTCCCAAGCTCACCTAGGATTTTTACCCTCCTCTGAGTCTTTTTAAGAAAAGACTTTTACTTAAAAGAATGTCTACCCCAAAGGAAAATCCTCCTCTGAAAGAAAAAGAAGCCTCTTGCAATGTTTGTGCTGGGGTGTCTATACCCAAAGATTAACCAATATAAAGCTGCGGATGAGGGGGCTTGGCCTAAGGTTTCCTTTGGGGACAAAAATATTTAAAGCAAAAATGTTTCAAATTAAAAAAAAAAGAAGAGACTTCTATTTTAATGAAAGACTTCTACCCTCATAAAAACAACCTCCAGGGGCTTTGTTGAAAACTGTTAAGATAAAATATATTCCACGTCTTACTCTTCACAGAAAGGTTTATTACGTTCTTTCCCATTAGCTTTCTCCTCAGGGTATTTCTGATGTCTGAAAAACATATTATAGCCATTTCCTGCTGAATGGCTTTGCAGTGCTGTCACTGAATTAAATTCAAGAAACGACTGGAACTGTGAGCAAGCACTGGAGGCCTTAAATGAGGGCCCATTAAATAATAGATAAGAAGGAAATATAAATACCTTCCAGAGTCCATTCTAGGGCAGGCGCGGAGCGTGGTCGATCGAGGAGCCAGGGTCTCCACGAGAACTTCTCTGAGGGAACTCCTCACCCTGCCCACCGAATCCTAAACCTGCCATTCTCCTGCCGGATATCGCCATGTCTTTCATTCTCACCCATCCTTTCCCAATTGATCGAGCGTCTCCCTTTCTTTCTTCAGCGATCCTGAAAATCACTGCTCTCTTGAAAGCAAGTGCTCCAGGCAAGGGCCACAGCGGAGCCCATCAGACGACGAACACACAGTGTGTGGTTTGCACATGTCCTTCACTTCCCAGTGTGGCTGAGGGACAGTGGTCTGTGGCATGGCTGAGAAAATCAAGCCAGGACTATAGCTCTGTCTCCTTTCCACCCAGATGGCTGTCCTACCTGGTGTGGCCTCAACTACACGTCCTAAGGGTCAGTTCTTCCAAGCTGCCTGAAAACTCCTACTCAGGAAAAACCTGAGTCAAAAAGAGTGTCCTTGTAATCGGGGATGAAAACCAGGTTGTTTGATAGACCATAATTTAAAAAGCTTAAAAAAAAATAATGACCTATAAAGGTATTACAATCATACTTAAGAACATAAAAAAATTGGAAAGAAAAAATTATCAACATATTCTCACATTCTAGCAAAGCCATTGTTATTATCTAAGACTTTCTTCCTATAACTATGATTCCTTCCCTTAATTATATACAGAAGGCCTCAAAATAGAGTGATGGTAAAGGAAATTATAATGCAGATAACCAATCTCTTGATGGTAGAAGTCGAAGTTTGCTTTCCCAGCCAACCTGAAGCAATGCAGACATGTGATGTGGATTCTGCCAATCTGCTTGACAGAAACTATTCTATCCATTTATATGTATACAGCATGAACGATATGTTCTCATGTGATATTTTATCAGAAACACTTCCATATTGCCACATGGTGTATCGGTATGGTTCTTAGTTGCAAAAAAAAAGAACAAACACTATACTATTGAAACCAGGAAAGCAATCTACTTAAGGAAATTAGATAGCTAACAGCTCTCTGGGAGAGCAAAAAAAGTCAGGCTTGGAAAAGACCTCTGCTACAGCCTCATAATATATATTTTTCTGTCATGCCCCGACACCCTCATCATCAAAAAGGATGCCAGGTGGTTCCTCCCTTCTCAGTCACTCCATGATGAATCAAAGCTTTTTGGGGGTATGTCTAATTGGCCAAACTCATGCCATATGCCTGCAGCCTCACTGCAGGGAGGCCAAATAAGAAACTTTGGCTTCAAGCCCTGGAGAGATTCAATATCTATATTATATTACCATATCTTTACTGGGGGATATTAAGGTTTTCTGAATCATTACAAATACTATCATGAAAATATTTTTAAAGTAATAGACAAAATAATATTCATTTTCCATTTAACTCATGCTCTCATGCCACCTGCCAAGTTCACAAATGAAACATGAAGGATTAGATGAATCCTGCCTGGAACGAGAGCCCACTGAGGCACTTTGAGTCTCAAAGCTGATTTGACCCCTTTTAGAGAAAAAGGAGTTTTAAAAGCTAGGAGGGTAGCTATGAGAAATCTATTTTCTACATTTGTTTAGTTCCTATTAGCATGTCAAGAGCCAAACACGATGGAATATTCACAGATCATAAAAGTTTTACTATATATAAGGGCTAAAAATAAATCAGCATATGATATGATGCAAAGGAAGTGGAAGGTCCATCTCCCTTGATGGCTGGAAAAAGGCAAAAGGAGGAAGGGAAAAGAGGCTATGAGACATGTGGGCCATGACTTCTCACCAGAGAGGAGAGGGGGCACAACTGCGTATTAGAGGGAAAAGCTGAAAACAGGAGATACTTCAGCTTGGCTTCCCATTTGGTACTCTGGATGGTGCTTCTCCAAGCATCAAGGTCATAACCTGAGGCAGAAAAACAGCACAGAAGGCAGAGAAACAGCTTATGTTAGTACTTCCCTGTGAAGAGAAAAGGACAGGTGTTCTTTCATGCCCCAGAAGAGGAAATGAGTTCCTTGAGATTCATAATAGGCAGCTTCCAAACACTGACTTTCAGGGAAAGCTGCATGATCTTGAAGTGGAAGGCAAGCTGCTCACACCAAGGATTGAATGTGAGGTTGCCACCAGGGGTCAGAGATTCCAAGGCTCCAGTCAGAACCAAGGTGGAATGGAGTCCAAAGAGAGGACCACCAGTCCCCAGCTGAGCCAAGAGAACCCACCATTGAACTGTGGTATATACATACAATGGACTAGTGAGCAGCTGCAAGAAAGAATGAAGTTGTGAGGCATGCAACCAGGTGAATGAAACTTGAGGACATGATGTTCAGTGAAATAAGCCAGAAAAGAAAAGACAAATATTACCATACCTGACTAATATGGTCTAATTATAATGTGCAAAACCTGAGAATTGAATTCAAAAGCATAGGTTATAAGGTGAAGGCCTATTGTAAAGTTTCCTAGACTGTAAGCTCTTACAGCAGTCACATCTGTTCCAGAGAGGTCTCATTTCTAAATTCTGAGATGCTGAGCTCTTTGTGTATAACCTGATCATTCCCTGGAACTTTGGTATCTGTGTGACACATGAGACTCAGAGAGAGATTTCTGAAGCCATGTAAGTCAGCATTATCCTATACAGCAATCATTAGAAACATTAAAAAGTGACCAGATTTCAATTAGAGATATGAAGCTGATATGGTTAGAGCTAAGGTAAATCAGACTAAAGGGTAAAGGATGATACTGATTATATGTTAAAACTTCAAATTCTATGTGAGACCAAAAAAAGAGATGTTTATTTTGTGCAAAATTTATATTTTCATTAGCACACTATATAATTTAACTTGTATGATTAGCTTATTTGAACACCATAATATAAGGAAACTTGAACAGGAATGTGATCTTGTTGGTTTGTACAGGTTAGTGTGATGCCCGAAAACATTCCAGAGTAATCTAGGCAGAAGATTAAAAAGTACGTGTAAAGTATCTTTTTTTTATTATTATTAATTAACGGAAAAAAAGAAATAAACCCAACATTTAGAAATCATACCATTCTACATATGCAATCAGTAATTCTTAACATCATCACATAGATGCATGATCATCGTTTCTTAGTACATTTGCATCGGTTTAGAAGAACTAGCAACACAACCGAAAAAGATATAGAATGCTAATATAGAGAAAAAAAATAAAAGTAATAGTAAAAACAAAACAAAACAAAACAAAACAAAAACCTATAGCTCGGATGCAACTTCATTCAGTGTTTTAACATGATTACTTTACAATTAGGTATTATTGTGCTGTCCATTTTTGAGTTTTTGTATCTAGTCCTGTTGCACAGTCTGTATCCCATCAGCTCCAATTACCCATTATCTTACCCTGTTTCTAACTCCTGCTGGATTCTGTTACCAATGACATTCCAAGTTTATTCTCGAATGTCGATTCACATCATTGGGACCATAGAGTATTTGTCTTTTAGTTTTTGGCTAGACTCACTCAGCATAATGTTCTCTAGGTCCATCCATGTTATTACATGCTTCATAAGTTTATCCTGCCTTAAAGCTGCATAATATTCCCTCGTATGTATATACCACAGTTTGTTTAGCCACTCGTCTGTTGATGGACATTTTGGCTGTTTCCATCTCTTTGCAATTGTAAATAATGCTGCTATAAACATTGGTGTGCAAATGTCCGTTTGAGTTTTTGCCCTTAATTCCTTTGAGTAGATTCCCAGCAATGGTATTGCTGGGTCGTATGGCAATTCTATATTCAGCTTTTTGAGGAAGCGCCAAACTGCCTTCCACAGTGGTTGCACCCTTTGACATTCCCACCAACAGTGGATAAGCGTGCCTCTTTCACCGCATCCTCTCCAGCACTTGTCATTTTCTGTTTTGTTGAAAATGGCCATTCTGGTGGGTGTGAGATGATATCTCATTGTGGTTTTGATTTGCATTTCTCTAATGGCCAGGGACATTGAGCATCTCTTCATGTGCCTTTTGGCCATTTGTATTTCCTCTTCTGAGAGGTGTCTATTCAAGTCTTTTTCCCATTTTGTAATTGGGTTGGCTGTCTTTTTGTTGTTGAGTTGAACAATCTCTTTATAAATTCTGGATACTAGACCTTTATCTGATATATCATTTCCAAATATTGTCTCCCATTGTGTAGGCTGTCTTTCTACTTTCTTGATGAAGTTCTTTGATTCACAAAAGTGTTTAATTTTGAGGAGTTCCCATTTATTTATTTCCTTCTTCAGTGCTCTTGTTTTAGGTTTAAGGTCCATAAAACTGCCTCCAATTGTAAGATTCATAAGATATCTCCCTACATTTTCCTCTAACTGTTTTATGTTCTTAGACCTAATGTTTAGATCTTTGATCCATTTTGAGTTAACTTTTGTATAGGGTGTGAGATATGGGTCTTCTTTCATTCTTTTGCATATGGATATCCAGTTCTCTAGGCACCATTTATTGAAGAGACTGTTCTGTCCCAGGTGAGTTGGCTTGACTGCCTTATCAAAGATCAAATGTCCATAGATGAGAGGGTCTATATCTGAGCACTCTATTTGATTCCATTGGTCGATATATCTATCTTTATGCCAATACCATGCTGTTTTGACCACTGTGGCTTCATAATATGCCTTAAAGTCAGGCAGTGCAAGACCTCCAGATTAATTTTTTTTCCTCAAGATGTTTTTAGCAATTCGGGGCACCCTGCCCTTCGAGATAAATTTGCTTATTGGTTTTTCTATTTCTGAAAAATAAGTTGTTGGGATTTTGATTGGTATTGCATTGAATCTGTAGATCAATTTAGGTAGGATTGACATCTTAACTATATTTAGTCTTCCAATCCATGAACACCGTAAGCCCTTCCATCTATTTAGGTCTTCTGGGATTACTTTTAACAGTTTTTTGTAGTTTTCTTTATATAGGTTTTTTGTCTCTTTAGTTAAATTTATTCCTAGGTATTTTATTCTTTTAGTTGCAATTGTAAATGGGATTCATTTCTTGATTTCCCCCTCCGCTTGTTCACTGCTAGTGTATAGAAATGCTACAGATTTTTGAATGTTGATCTTGTAACCTGCTACTTTGCTGTACTCATTTATTAGCTCTAGTAGTTTTGTTGTGGATTTTTCCAGGTTTTCGACGTATAGTATCATATCGTCTGCAAACAGTGATAGTTTTACTTCTTCCTTTCCAATTTTGATGCCTTGTATTTCTTTTTCTTGTCTAATTGCTCTGGCTAGAACCTCCAACACAATGTTGAATAATAGTGGTGATAGTGGACATCCTTGTCTTGTTCTTGATCTCAGGGGGAAAGTTTTCAATTTTTCCCCATTGAGGATGATATTAGCTGTGGGTTTTTCATATATTCCCTCTATCATTTTAAGGAAGTTCCCTTGTATTCCTATCTTTTGAAGTGTTTTCAACAGGAAAGGATGTTGAATCTTGTCAAATGCCTTCTCTGCATCAATTGAGATGATCATGTGATTTTTCTGCTTTGATTTGTTGATATGGTGTATTACATTAATTGATTTTCTTATGTTGAACCATCCTTGCATACCTGGGATGAATCCTACTTGGTCATGAAGTATAATTCTTTTAATGTGCTGTTGGATACGATTTGCTAGAATTTTATTGAGGATTTTTGCATCGATATTCATTAGAGAGATTGGCCTGTAGTTTTCTTTTTTTGTAATATCTTTGCCTGGTTTTGGTATGAGGGTGATGTTGGCTTCATAGAATGAATTAGGTAGCTTTCCCTCCACTTCAATTTTTTTCAAGAATTTGAGGAGAGTTGGCACTAATTCTTTCTGGAATGTTTGATAGAATTCACATGTGAAGCCGTCTGGTCCTGGACTTTTCTTTTTAGGAAGCTTTTGAATGACTGATTCAATTTCTTTACTTGTGATTGGTTTGTTGAGGTCATCTATGTCTTCTTGAGTCAAAGTTGGTTGTTCATGTCTTTCCAGGAACCTGTCCATTGCATCTAAATTGTTGTATTTATTAGCGTACAGTTGTTCATAGTATCCTGTTATTACCTCCTTTATTTCTGTGAGGTCAGTGGTTATGTCTCCTCTTCCATTTCTGATCTTATTTATTTGCATCCTCTCTCTTCTTCTTTTTGTCAATCTTGCTAAGGGCCCATCAATCTTATTGATTTTCTCATAGAACCAACTTCTGGTCTTATTGATTTTCTCTATTGTTTTCATGTTCTCAATTTCATTTATTTGTGCTCTAATCTTTGTTATTTCTTTCCTTTTGCTTGCTTTGGGATTAGTTTGCTGTTCTTTCTCCAGTTCTTCCAAGTGGACAGTTAATTCCTACATTTTTACCTTTTCTTCTTTTCTGATATAGGCATTTAGGGCAATAAATTTCCCTCTTAGCACTGCCTTTGCTGCGTCCCATAAGTTTTGATATGCTGTGTTTTCATTTTCATTCACCTCGAGGTATTTGCTAATTTCTCTTGCAATTTCTTCTTTGACCCACTCATTGTTTAAGAGTGTGTTGTTGAGCCTCCATTATTTGTGAATTTTCTGGCACTCCGCCTATTATTGATTTCCAACTTCATTCCTTTATGATCCGAGAAAGTGTTGTGTATGATTTCAATCTTTTTAAATTTTTTAAGACTTGCTTTGTGACCCAGCATATGGTCTATCTTTGAGAATGATCCATGAGCACTTGAGAAAAAGGTGTATCCTGCTGTTGTGGGATGTAATGTCCTATAAATGTCTGTTAAGTCTAGCTCCTTTATAGTAATATTCAGATTCTCTATTTCTTTATTGATCCTCTGTCTAGATGTTCTGTCCATTGATGAGAGTGGTGAATTGAAGTCTCCAACTATTATGGTATATGAGTCTATTTCCCTTTTCAGTGTTTGCAGTGTATTCCTCACGTATTTTGGGGCATTCTGGTTCGGTGCATAAATATTTATGATTGTTATGTCTTCTTGTTTAATTGTTCCTTTTATTAGTATATAGTGTCCTTCTTTGTCTCTTTTAACTGTTTTACATTTGAAGTCTAATTTGTTGGATATTAGTATAGCCACTCCTGCTCTTTTCTGGTTATTATTTGCATGAAATATCTTTTCCCAACCTTTCACTTTCAACCTATGTTTATCTTTGGGTCTAAGATGTGTTTCCTGTAGACAGCATATAGAAGGATCCTGTTTTTTAATCCATTCTGCCAATCTATGTCTTTTGATTGGGGAATTCAGTCCATTAACATTTAGTGTTATTACTGTTTGGATAATATTTTCCTCTAACAATTTGCCTTTTGTATTATATATATCATATCTGATTTTCCTTCTTTCTACACTCTTCTCCATACCTCTCTCTTCTGTCTTTTTGTATCTGACTCTAGTGCTCCCTTTAGTATTTCTTGCAGAGCTGGTCTCTTGGTCACAAATTCTCTCAGTGACTTTTTGTCTATAAATGTTTTAATTTCTCCTTCATTTTTGAAGGACAATTTTGCTGGATATAGGAGTCTTGTTTGGCAGTTTTTCTCTTTTAGTAATTTAAATATATCATCCCACTGTCTTCTAGCTTCCCTGGTTTCTGCTGAAAAATCTACACATAGTCTTATTGGGTTTCCCTTGTATGTGATGGATTGTTTTTCTCTTGCTGCTTTCAAGATCCTCTCTTTCTCTTTAACCTCTGACATTCTAACTAGTAAGTGTCTTGGAGAACGCCTATTTGGGTCTAATCTCTTTGGGGTGTGCTGCACTTCTTGGATCTGTAATTTTAGGTCTTTCATAAAAGTTGGGAAATTTTCAGTTATAATTTCTTCCATTAGTTTTTCTCCTCCTTTTCCCTTCTCTTCTCCTTCTGGGGCACCCACAACACGTATATTTGTGCGGTTCACATTGTCCTTGAGTTCCCTGATACCCTGTTCAAATTTTTCCAGTCTTTTCCCGATAGTTTCTGTTTGTTTTTGGAATTCAGATATTCTATCCTCCAAATCACTAAGTCTATCTTCTGTCTCTTTAAATCTATCATTGTAGGTATCCATTGTTTTTTCCATCTTTTCTACTTTATCCTTCACTTCCATAAGTTCTGCGATTTGTTTTTCAGTTTTTCTATTTCTTCTTTTTGTTCAGTCCATGTCTTCTTCATGTCCTCCCTCAATTTATCGATTTCATTTTTGAAGAGGTTTTCCTTTTCTGTTCGTATATTCAGCATTAGTTGTCTCAGCTCCTGTATCTCATTTGAACTATTGGTTTGTTCCTTTGACTGGGCCATATTCTCAATCTTCTGAGCGTGGACAGTTATCTTCTGCTGCTGGTGTCTGGGCGTTTAGTCAGATTTCCCTGGGTGTTGGACCCAACAAGGTTGTAAGATTTTTCTGTGAAATCTCTGGGTTCTGTTTTTCTTATCCTGCCCAGTAGGTGGCGCTCGTGGCACACGTTTGTCTCACGTGTTTGGAAGGGATCCACCCAGTCACCGTTCTCTGCGGCCTGTGGATTTCCGATCCAATTCTCTCAGTTGGTCCGGGGGGCCGCGCGTGGTGGAGGCGTCAGCCGCTGCAGCTTGAGGGGACCCTGTGGCTCCTTTATTAATTCCCCTATTGGTGTTTGGTTGGACCCAGTCCCTGCCACTGTCGGAAATTCCCTCCTCTCCCTGGAGGGGTGTCTGTCGCCGGCCAAAGAGGCCCGGGGAATTCGCCACCGGACCAGGAAGCCGCCCGCGAGGGAGGGCCACCACGGCTTGGGTAGCCCTCTGATCCGAGACTTGCAGCCGGTCCAGGAAGCCGCCCGCAAAAGAGGGGCGCCAGCTGCCGCGGCTTGGGAAACCTGCCTCTCCGAGACTCTCAGCCGGCCCAGGAAGGAGGGAGGGAGGAGCTCCGGCCGCCAGCTGCCGCTGCTCGGGGAATCGCGCGCTGCTTGGGATCTCACCGCAGCCGAGTCTCGCAGTCAGACTAGCCAGTCCAGACTGGGGTACGCTGTGTGTCCATTCCCTGCCGTGGCCCCGGGAGCTGTTCTGCACTGTTTCTGTTCACCTAGTAGTTGCTCTGGAGGAGGAACTAAGACACACGTACCTTACTAAGCCGTCATCTTGGCCCCCTCCTGCAAATACTTCTTTATTCCCTGTTCAAATCACTCTGGGATTTATCGAGGCATCACTCTGGACAGACCTACAAAATCTCATGCCCTACTCAAGGTCCCACGTACTTATGTGATGCCCTCACTCCACCTTTACCCCTTCTCTCTGCTCTGTCTTTCCTTCTCCCGTGTAAAGTATCTTGAGGGACTGGGGGGAAAGGTGGGAATATTGAACCTCCACACCTGGGAAACACCTGACATTCGCGCAAGCATTGACGACTCTCAGTTTGTTGGACCAGACTCTCGATCTTGGGGTTTGCCCTTATCAAACTTATTCCTGCAGAGGAGAAACTAAGCCCACTTATGATTATGTCCGAGTCACCCGCCGAGAACCTCTTTGGTTGCTCAGATGTGGCCTCTCTAAGTCAGCTCTGCAGGTGAACTCACTGCCCTTCCCCTGTGTGGGACATGACTCCCAGGGTATAAATCTCCCTGGCAACATGGGACAGGACTCCCAGGGATGAGCCTGGGCCTGACATCATGGGATTGAGAAAGCCATCTTGACCAAAAGGGAGAAGAGAAATGAAATGAAATAGTTTCAGGGGCTGAGAGATTTCAAATAGAGTCAAGAAGTCTTTCTGGAGGTTATTCTTATGTATTATATAGATATCCCATTTTAGTGCATGAGAATAGCTAGAAGGAAATACCTGAAATTGTTTAACTACAATCCAGTAGCCTTGATTCTTGAAGATGATTGTATGACTACAGAGCTTTTAAAGTGTGACTGTGTGATTGTGAAAACCTTGTGACTGATTCTCTCTTTACCCAGTGTACAGACAGAAGAAGAAAATAAAGACAAAACATAAACAAGTAACGGGGGTGGGAGATAAGGGGTATGAGATGTTCTGGGTGTTCTTTTTTATTTTTATTTTAAATTCTTATTTTTATTTTTTTTTTTCGGTGTAATGAAAATGTTCAAAAATAGATTGTGATGATGACTGTACAGCAATAGGATGATACCGTGAACCACTGATTGCACACTTCGGATGATTATATAGTATGTGAATATATGATATATCTCAATAAAAAGAAAAAAAGAGAAGGAAGAAAAGAGAGCCTACCATCTATTAACCAAACCAAACTTCAGACGTAGGTGATAGCAGAACATCCAGGGGAAAAGGTCATCCCTGCAAAGGCCAGGGGAGGGAGAGGCCAGAAGAAAGACCTGTGCGTGTGTTTGTTCCAAGGCCCTAGCTTCTTCCCACCATGGGGTTATATCTGCACACTCCAACACACAACCAGGTACAATCGTGGTGAAGGACAGAAGGGAGCAGTGGGTGTGTTGGTTTGAAATGATGTATGGACCCTAGAAGCACCATGTTTTAATACTAATCTCATTTTGTAGAGGCAGTCATTTCTTCTAATCCCTATTCAGTATTGTATGTTTGAATCTGTAATTAGATCATCTCCCTGGATGGTGTGATTTAATCAAAAGTGGTTGTTAAATATTTAGGTGACGACATGGCTCCACCCATTTGGGTGGGTCTTGATAAGTTCCTGGAGATGTATAAAAGAGGAAACATTTTGGAGAACGAAAGAGATTCGGAGAGAGCAGAGAATGCTGCAGCACCACAAAGCAGAGAGTCCACGAGCCAGTAACCTTTGGAGAGGAAGAAGGAAAATGCGTCCCGGGGAGCTTCATGAGACAGGAAGCCAGGAGAGGAAGCTAGCGGATGACACTGTGTTCACCATGTGCTCGTTTGGCTGAGTGAGAAACTCTGACTGTGTTCACCTTGTGCCTTCTCACTTGAGAGAGAAACCCTGAACTTCATCGGCCTTCTTGAACCAAGGTATCTTTCTCTTGATGCCTTAGATTGGACATTTCTATAGACTTGTTGCAATTGGGACATTTTCTCAGCCTTAGAACTGTGAACTAGCACCTTATTCAATTCCCCTTTTAGAAGCCATTCCGTGTCTGGTATGTTGCATTCCGGCAGCGGGCACACTAGAACAGTGGGTGTGGGAACAATGGCGAATGTACCCAACAGCAGCTGAGTTACACTAACCAGGTAAGACTGTATTCAGATTTCCAGGGCGGGGGATTGTGGGGGTGACAGAATGGGTACAACATGAGGACTATTAGGTTAGTTATAGAGAAAAATAAGTTAAAGCCTGCATTTCCCTCACAGATCGGAATATAGTGTAAAGGAATTCGCCACCTCTCTGCATGATCATTGCCAGCCGTAAAGTTTCTTCCATGTTTTTCATTATTTCTTCAGATCACATTCCCAGAAGGGCTATAATTGGATTTAAAACTTTAAAGTATCTTGATATTTACTGCCAGATGGCTTTCCAAAAGAAATGCAAATTTTATTCTCCAAGACAATGTGCTAGAGTAACTGGTCCTCTTTGTCCTACTTTCTAAGAACTCCCTTCCTCCAGCAACCCAATTGAGCATGAGATACATATTCGGGTCAGGAAAAAGAAACCCTGACTGACACGGCATTCTGAGCTCAGAGAGGAGCTCTTGTTTGCAGCGGGGATCCGGAGTCAGAATGCACAGGTTGTGGCCCCAGCATCCCACCTACAAGGTATACGAAACTGACAAGTTACTTGTACTTGGTGTTTCCCTTTCTTATATAAAAGTGGGAATGAAAATACATACTTAATAAGGGTGGTGTGAGGATTAAATGAAATATATTTAAAAGCACACATTACCTATCACCTAGTAAATGCTTAATTAATGCTAGCATTTATTTTTAGATTATAAACAACTCCATGCTTCATCCATTTTTATTCCTTTAAGACTAATAAAATGCTAGGTCTATGGCTATGTTAAATAAATATTTATTGAATAAATACTGAATACTATGTGTACATATTTTCATACTCAAACATCTGCAAGGCAGAAAGAACTCCACAAAGCAAATTGTGTGACTTCTCATGCAAACCCTCTAGCTAGCATTTCTCAGGGGCTCCTTCCATACTCACAGATAAGAACACAATACAGCCTCCATAGCATGCTGATAAATCAATGAACCAGTGCTGGAGAAAAGGAGATGAGGTGAAGGTAAAGGACAAAGGTGTAACCTACTTGGTACATCAGTGGACAAAAATTCAGAGATGGCTGATATAGAGAAGTTAAGTCAAGAAAATAGGAAAAAATTGGAGAGGGAAGGGGTGATAGGAGAAAGTAAGCATTTTCTACCACTGACACAGGCATACAAGAGGATTTTCATACAACCAGCTAAACAGATTTTGGCTCAATAGTAAAACATTCATGTTTGGCAGGAAACCTAAACTTCTGTGTGAGAACATTTGAGCAGCAGAGACAGTCTACAGAAGGTAAGGCTGGAAACTGGTTGCTATTGAAAATGGGAGCAACTACATCCAGCTGAAGGGATCCTGGAGGGTTCTGAAGAGGAGGAGGCATCGACCTTCACTGAAATACTGGAAAAACCTGGAAAGATGAAAGATGTAGGGGAGACAATTCCAGATATAGACAATAGCATAAGGAACAACAACACCAAAGAGGTAGGAAAGCATAGTGTATATTTGTGGTAATTGACCAAGAGCTATCTTAAATTCATTAAATTTTATTTTTATTTATTTTTTTATTTTTTTACATGGGCAGGCACCGGGAATCGAACCCGGGTCCTCGGGCATGGCAGGCAAGCATTCTTACCTGCTAAGCCACCATGGCCCGCCCTTCATTAAATTTTAGACCTGAAGGAGAATTGGTTGAACATCTTATTTTGTATGTGGGAAATATAAGTGATTTACAAGGCCATTCAACTAGCTGGTAGCAGAGCCCAAAGAGAAGCTCAAATATTCTGAATTGAGTCTATGCTGCTTTCATTTTCAATTTCTTAAGCTTTACACTTCAAAATCCTGCTTCAGATAACTGCACCCATCTTCACCTACATAAGACTTCTACTTGCTTTGTTTTACATAGCCAAAAAAATCTGTCTGTCAGACTCCTATACCAAGTCTTGAGTTCTAGACTACAATTTCACCAGTTCCCAAAAAGGATCAGACTTCCACTTTCATTAATAAAGGAATAACTGATATAAGAATTACCACCTTGCCAGAACAACCAGGAAGTTGTTTTTTAACAACTATTAAAATGCTTTTAATAACTGTTTTCAGACACTGAATAACTGGCAGTGTAGGACTGTGATATATGAGAGAAGGGGGGGAAATGCAGTATGTTCAACAATTGCCCTCCCCAGCCCAGAAGCAGTTTCCAGGCTACAGTGCAGGAAGATGGAACTCAGCAGAGATTGTGAAGAGAAAATAGGAGTTCAGGGAGGCCAAGGCAGTTAGCATTTGCAGTACAGGATAACTGAGAGAGAAAAGGGAGCTGCAGAGAGGGAGCTTTGGTGATCTGTAGAGTCCCCTCGAGTCTTTGGCTAAAGAAATGATCTATACCTACATGCATTAAAATTCTATGAAGAGGACTTCCAGGAAGATCGCTGAATAGAGTAGCTCAAGATTAGCCCTGCTCTATGGAAAAGTTAGAGAAGGAACAGGAGGGCAACTGAGGTAGCAATTTGGGAGTGCACTTACCTTCTGCACCACATAGGGCAGCCCTGCTTGCAGGGGCTGAGGAACTGAGGGGCAGAAAGCTGGAGCCTGGTACAGAGGTGCAGAGTTCATGGGAATGCACAAACAGGAGCCCAGGATTAGGAAATAAACCAGGTCGTGTTCCTTGGGTGCACTATCCCCACCAGCACAGCCCCATTACTGGTGACTCACCCCACACCCCACATACCCAAACCCCATGACACCACTCATTCTCTGTGCTGCAGGCGCCCCCACCCCAACTGTCCCCAGTGCACGTAGCTGCCCAACACCCCAAGTGTGTCCCAACCTACCTCTCCTGCACCCCTCCTGAGCACTACCTCCCCCTCCCTGTTCCCTGCATAAAGGTTGCAGGCACTAACCTCCATATCCAGGCTACCCCTGCCCCCTGCCCATAGTGTTGCACAGTCTCACCCCACCCTTCCTGAGCTCTGTGCATCCATTTATGACACTACTAGACCCACACATGCACACAGGCCCCCAATCACATCATTTAGCTCTGGGAACTGCACTTTACTGCAGTCCTAGAACTGCAAATGTGCACAGCCCTCAGCCTCACTTCCAGCTCTGAGAAAGTACCAACCTGTGCAGCCAGGTCACATCTGTCCCCAATCCATGAAGGTGTAATGCTGACCTGCTGCCACAGCTCTACACATGCACACAAACGGCCCCGTGCCTTAGACCAGTGCACACCAGGGTTATACCCCCGAGACTGGTGCACCCACACACCACATCCTCCCTGGCTGCTGGGCGCCCAGGTTCACAAACATCAGTGTAACATCCCCAACCTGCATCCAAACCTGTCCTGAAACAAATCAATATACTAAGTGCTCCACCCCATGCCCTGCTCCCTGCTATACTACCATCCCTCAAACACAAGGCCTTAGACTACTGAAAGAAATCAACTCCCACAGTAAATCAGTCAAGATATTTACATGCCACAAATATAGCAGAAGATCACTAAGCACATCACAATGCAGACAGATATAACCCTGCCTAATGACCAAACTAAAACACCAGAAGAGACACAGATGCTGGAACAACTAATCAAAGATGCTCATACAGCTCTACTTAATAAAAGCAGTGGAATGGAAAATGACATAAAGGAGATCAAGAAGACAACAGAAGAGCATAAAGAGGAATTTGAAAGAATAAATAGAAAAATAGCAGATATCACAGAGATTAAAGACTCTGTTGACCAAAGGAAAAACATATAAGAGGCACAGAACACCAGATCTGAAGACACAGAAGAAAGAATAAGTGATATAGAGGACAGGATAACTGACTTTGAAGACTCAAAGCATTAAATGGAAAAAAGATGAAAAAAATTGAATTGGATCTCAGGGAAACAAAAAACAAAACAAAGCACACAAATATAAAAATCACTCATGTCCCAGAAGGAGAAGAGAAGAGTTAAGGGCTAGGAAGAGTAGTTCAGGATATAATGGGGGGAAACTTCCCAACCCTCATAAAGGACATAAATGTACAAGTCAAAGAAGCCCAACAAACTACAAACAGAAAAAATCTAAGTAGGCCTTCCCCAAGGCATGTACTAATCAGTCTGTCAAATGTTGAAGAGAAGCAGAAAATCCCGAAAGCATCAAGAGAAAAATAATCTACTACATACAAGGGAAATCAAATAAGACTGAATTTAGACCACACAACTAGCACCCTGAAACGAGAAGGCAGTGGTATGATATATTCAAAATCCTAAAAGAGAAAGACTTCCAGCTAAATTGTCCTTGAAAACTGAGGGAGAGATTAAAGTTTTCACAGACAAAGAAGTCCTGAAAGAATTTGTCAACAAGAGACTGGCCCTACAAGAAATACTAAAAGGAGTTCTGCAGTCTGAAAAAAAAAAGACAGGAGAGGGAGGTCTGAAGGAGGGCCCAGAATTGAAAAGTACCACTAAGGGTACTCTTTCATTTAGAGAATAAAAAGAGAAAGAGGGAAAAATATATAGAGATCTGACAAATAAAATAAAAAAGATAAGATGGTGAATTCAAGAAATGCCTTTTCAGTAATAACTTTGAATGTTAAAGGACTAAACTTACAAATTAAAAGATACATTTTGGCAGAATGGGTTAAGAAACATAATCCAGCTACGTGCTGCTTACAAGAGACTCACTGTAGAACAAGGGCACAAATAGATTGAAAGTGAAAGGATGGAAAAAGATTTTCCATGTAAGTTATAACCAAAAGAAAGCAGGAGTAGTGATACTTATGTCAGACAAATAGACTTTAAATGTAAAGAAATCATAAGACACAAAAAAAGGACACTATATACTAATTAAAGGGTCAATTCACCAAGGAGATATAACAATCATAAATGTTTATGTTCCCAATCAAGAAGCTCCAAAATACATGAGACTGACATTGGCAAAACTGAAGGGAGCGATCGATATTTCAACAATAATGGTAGTAGACTTCAAGGCACCACTCTCCTCTCTAGATAGAACAACCAGACAGAATATCAACAAGGAAACAGAGAAGGTAAAAAAAAAAAAAAAAATTGGATAAATGAATTAGACCTAACAGACATATATAGGTCAATGCACCAGGATATACATTCTTCTCTAGTGCTCATGGACCATTCTCCAGGATACATCATATGCTGGGACACGAAACAGGTCTTTATAAATTTAAAATCATTGAAATTATTCAAAGCACTTTCGCTGATCACAATGGGATGAAGCTGGATCTCAATAACCATGAAAGAATGAGAACATTCACAAATATATGGAAATTAAATAACACATTCTTAAACAACCAGTGGGTCAAAGAAGAAATTGCTGGAGAAATCAGTGGCTATCTTCAAATGAATGAAAATGAAAATACAACTTATCAGAACTCATGGGATGTGGCAAAGGCTGTGCTGAGAAGGAAATTCATTGCCCTAAATGCCTATATTAAAAAACAAGAAAGAGCAAAAATCGAGGACTTAACAGCACAACCAGAGGAACTTGAAAAAGAACACCAAACCAACCCCAAAGCAAATAGAAGAAGAGAAATAACAAAGATTAAAGCAGATATAAATAAATGGGAGAACAAAAGAATAATAGAAAGAATCAATAAAACCATAAGTTGGTTCTTTGAGAAAATCAATAAAATTGATGGGCCACTAACAAGATTGACAAAGAAAAAAAGAGAGAGGATGCAAATAAACAAAACCAGAAATGAGAAGGGGTGCATTACCACAGACCCTGAAGAAATAAGAAAAATCATAAGAAGATACTGTGAACAACTATACACTAACAAACTAGACAATTTGGATGTAATGGACAAATTGCTGGAAACACACAAACAAGCTACACTGACTCAGGAAGAAATACAAGATCTCAACAAACCAATCACAAGTAAAGAGATTCAATCAGTCATCAAAAATCTCCCTACAATGAAAAACCCTGAGTCAGATGGCTACACAGGGGAATTTTATCAAACATTCCACAAAGAACTAACACCAATCCTGCTCAAACTTTTCCAAAAAAAATTAATGAAAAAGGAACTCTACCTAACTCATTATATGAAGCTATTATCATTTTAATACCAAAACTGGGTAAAGATGTCATAAGAAAGGAAAGCTACAGGCCAATCTCCCTAAGGAACATAGATGCAAAAATTCTCAATAGAATATTAACAAATCGAATAAAACAATACATTAAAAGAATTATACACCATGAACAAGTGGGGTTTATACTAGGATGCAAGGATGGTTCAACACAAGAAAATTTATTAATGTAATGCAGCACATTAACAAATTGAAAAGGAAAAATCTCATGATTATCTCGATTGATGTTGACAAAGCATTCAACAAAACTCAGCATCCTTTTCTGATAAAAACACTCCAGAAGATAGGAATCAAAGGCAGCTACCTCAATATGATAAAGGGAATATGTGAAAAAAATGATAGCCACCATCATATTCGATGGAGAGAGACTGAAAGCCTTTCCCCTAAGATCGGGTACAAGACAAGGATGCCCACTGTCACCACTATTATTCAACATTGTGCTAGAAGTTCTAGCTAGAGCAATCAGGCAGGACAAAGAAATAAAAGGCATTCAAATTGGAAAGGAAGACATAAAACTCTCATTATTTGCAGATGACATGATACTATACTTGGAAGATCCCAAGAAATCTACAGCAAAGTTACTTGAGCTAATAAACAAATGCAGCAGGGTGGTGGGATATAAAATTAATGTGAAAAAAATCAGTAACATTCCTATACATAAGCAATGACCTAGTTGAGGAGTCAGTTAAGGAAAAAATTCCATTCAAAATAGCAACTAAAAGAATCAAATACTTAGGAATGAACTTAACTTGAGATGTAAAGGACTCATACACGAAAAACTACATAACACTGCTAAAAGAAATCAAAGTAGATCTAAATAGGTAGAAAAACATTCCCTACTCATGGAGAGGAAGGCTAAATAGAGTCAAGTGTCAATTCTCCCCAAATTGATCTACAGATTCAACACAGTATCAATCAAAATTTGAACAACCTATTATGAAGATTTGGAAAAGCTAACTACCAAATTCATCTGAAGTGGAAACAGACCCTGAATAGCAAAAAGCATCCTAAAAATGAATGAAGTGGGAGGATTAATGCTCCCTGACTTTAATGCCCATTATATAGCCACAGTGGTCAGAACAGCATGGCACTGGCACAAGGACAGAAGCACTGACCAATGGGATCAAATCGAAAGTGCAGAAATAGACCACCAAAAATCTATGGTCAACAGATTTTTGACAAGGCCCCCAAAACATCTGAGCTGGGACAAAATAGTCTTTTCAATAATTGGGCATGGAAGAACTGGATATCAACAGCCAAGAGAATGAAAGAGGACCCCTATCTTACATCCTACACAAAAATTAACTTGAAGTGGATCAAACACCTAAATATAAGAACTATCACCATAAAGCTTCCAGAAGAAAATGTAGGGAAACATCTTCAAGACCTAGTAATAGGAGGTAGCTTCCTAAACTTTTCACCCAAAGCACAAGCAACAAGAGAAAAAATAGATTAAATGGGAACTCCTCAAAATCAAGTGTTTCTGTACCACAAAAGGCTTTGCCAAAAAGGTGAAGAGGCAGCCAACTCAATGGGAGCAAATATTTGGAAATCACATGTCAGACAAAGGTTTGATTTTCTGTATATTCAAAGAAATCATACAACTCAACAGCAAAAGAACAAACAACCAAATTATAAAATGGGCTAAAGAGATGAACAAGTGTTTTTCTGAAGAGCAAATACAGATGGCTCAAAAGCACCTGAAGAGATGCTCATTTTCATTGGCTATAAGGGAAATGCAGGTCAAGACTACAATGAGATATCACCTCACAGGTGTAATTAAATTAAGGATCCTTTTTAAAAATGCAATTTTACTAAGATAAATTCACATACTATATGATTATCCAAAGTGTACAATCAGTGGTTCACAGTATCATCACATAGTTGTACATTCATCACCATAATTAATTTTTGAACATTTTCATTACTCCAAAAAATTAAAGATAAGAATAAAAATTAAAAAGAACACCCAGAACATCCGGTATCCCTTATTCCCCCAATTAGTTGTTGTTTGTTTTTTTTTGGGGGGGGGGAGGTCCTTATTTTCTTCTTCTGTCCATACACTGGATAAAAGGAGTGTCAGTCACAAGGTTTTCACAATCACACAGTCACACTGACCTCTGAGCTCTCGGTACTTCCACCCAGCCCTGCACCCGCTCCCCATCAGGTGCCAGAGCCAGGACGGGACAGGCGATCTCCCTCACCAAGGACTTCCCAGCAGCTGACATCACCACCACCATCTCCAAGATGGTCTTGGCCCCCATCTGCTGCTACAAGTACAGCACACCAGTAACAGATTGCTGCAAACAGTGCAAAGGCATCGTGGACTGTGTAGCCCTCATTCCAAAGAGGAGAGCATTCTCTCCTTCTGGAGGGGGTCTTGGCCAATGTCATCCACTACTTCCCCACCCAAGTCCTCAACTTTGCCTGTAAGAACAAGTTTAAGCAGATGTTTGGGGTGGTGTAGACAAGCACAAACAGTTCTGGAGGCATTTTTCTGGCAACCTGGCCTCCAGTGGGACAGCTGGAGCCACTTCTCTCTACCCACCGGATTTTGCTAGAACCTGTTTCGCTGCTGATGTTGGGAAATATGGTGCAGAAAGAGAATTCAAAGGCCTGGGAGACTGTCTGGTGAAAATCACAAAGTCTGACGACACCCAAGGCCTATACCAGGGCTTCAGTTTCTCTATGCAAGGTCATCATCTTCAGAGCAGCATCCAGTGGCATGTTTGACACAGCTAAAGGCATGCACCTTGACTCTTAGAATACATACATTGTGGTGAGCTAGGCGACTGCCCAGACGGTGATAGCTGTGGCTGGTGTGGTCTCCTACCCCTTTGACACCATGAAGTGAGACATCACAGATGGTGGGACAATCAATTGCTGGAGGAAGATTTTCGAAGATGATGATGGCAAAGCCTTCTTCAAGGTGCATGTTCTCAGAGGCATGGGCAGAGACTTTGTGCTGGTCTTGTACAGTGAATTGAAGTCATCTAAGTGTGTCTGTTTTACTAGAAATGGAAATGAAGAGAATCATGTAGAATCTTAACTTAACCATTATGGACCATTGACCTTCAAGCAATTCCTATTGCTTTTACCCAGGCAGATCAAATCTTTAGAGGGCTAGGGAAAGCTCTAGAAAAGGGGATCATTGTGATTACACTGGGCCATTGGCACAGCTGATTCCGTGTTTTGATTATTGGGGGGGAGCATCATGACCATCATTGTGGGCGCATGAGTGACACAGCTCAGCTATGCAGACCTAGAAACCCTCGAATCCAGTGCTTGTAGGACCCTCGGTTGTGTTTAAGTATTTATTTTAAAATAAATCATATCTCCTATTTGTACTTAAGCACTATCTCTTTTTGCACAGCTGGATATTTGCAATTATGCTTTATATTAGGCATTCTTTTGCAAAATAATAAATAAGCAGAACACTGAAAAAAGAAAGAGCTTACAACCTAGGAACTTTACAGTGAGCCTTCCCTGATAACTATGTTCTAGAATTCAATTCTCAGAGTTCACACATTATAATTAGTCCATATTAGGGAGGCGTTATAATATTTATCTTTTTGTTTCTGGCTTATTTCACTCAACATATTGTCCTCAAGTTTCATTCACCTCGAAGCAGGTCTCAGAACTTCATTCCTTCTTACACTTGCTCAATTGTCCATTGTACGTATACACCACAGTTTGCCCTTCAGCAGTTGATGTACCCTTAGGCCGCCTTGGTCCATGGCAAAAATTGTGAATACTGCCACCATAAACACTTGTGTGCAAATGTCCATTCATGTCCCTGCTCTCGGTTACTCCAGTTCTTCCAACAGGGTTGCCGGACCCTATGGCAACCCTCTCCTCAGCCTCCTGTGGAACCACAGCACTGCACTGCAGAGGGGCTGAGCCTTCCACCTCCCCACCAGCAGTGAAGGGAGATTGTACTGCATTATCCAGGAGTGCCCTAAATACAGTCATTATGAGACGGAGGCAAAGGGAGATGCTACTACAGAGAAAATAGAAAGCAATGTAGCATTCTCAGCAGAGGGAGAGAGAGAAATTTGAAGATGAAGGAAGGGTATGTGAATGAAGTTCTAGAAACAACACCTGCTTTCAGCCCAGTGAAATTGATTTTGGAATCCTGATCCCCAGAGCAGTAAAAGAACAGATTTGTACTGTTTTAAGTCACCACCTCTGCAGTAATCTGTTACAGCATGCAGAAAAAACTAATAAAATTTCTAAATGTACTAAGTACTTGTTATTATTTGCAAACGACCCACCAGCAGTATAAATCTAGTTTTAAATCAACCAAGCACGTCAGCTCTGCTGTCACGTCCATCTTCTTGCAGACTTTCTCCCTGAAGCCGCTGCTCACCCTGCTCAGTCTGGACCACAGCTCCAAGCTCTGCCGCAGAGCCAACACCGCCCTGAGGGTCCTGCACCACTGCCCAAGGGGGTCTTGTTGCCTCCTGGCTGTTTTGGAGCCCTGCATCCTGGACCCCATATCTTTCCTCTCTTTGGATTATCCCCTCACTTCCCCCACTCATTCAGTGGGGGGGGAACAAAGATATAAAATACAAAAATATTAAAAAGAACAGTAAATAAAACTCCGAGAACTTACCTGCCTGAGTTTATTCGAGCCTCCCTTTTGATTGATGCTTTGTCTGTGTTCAGAATTAGAGGTTGGACATGATGGACATTTTAAAACACATTTCCTTGGTCTTCCAGCATTCTTATTTTTGCTGTTGAGAAACTGGAACCCATTCTGATTTCTAATATTATGTGTGCAACCTCCTTTCTAAGGAAGGTTTTAGGATCCTCTTTTACCCCTGTGTTATGAATCACATTGATGTATGTTGTAATGGGATCTTGCTTGATCTGTTTTGTTGGACATTCAAGGTCCTTTTCATCTGTTCCTCAAGTCTAGGAAATTTTCTTGAGTTACTTCTTTGATAATTTCCTTAAATTCTTTGTCCATATTTTCTAAAACTCCTGTTTTTACAAATTGGGCCTTTAAGTCTGGTCCTCTAGTTCCTACTATTTTTATTTTATTGCCCATCTCTTTCTTTTCTTCTTGTTCTACTTCATGGGACATTTCCTTACTTGATCTTCCAAACTTTCTATTGTACCTTTGAGTGCTTCCATGATAATTTTTATTTCAAAGAGCTCGTTGGTTCTCTTAATACCTCTTTTGTAAATTTACCTATCCTGGTTTTGTAGATGAAATATCATCTTTCATTTCTCTAAGACTATACTTTTAAACATTTTTATTCTACTTTCTATACTTTCTCTTTCCTCTCGAGGTTTTTGTGCTTTTTTCATTCTGTATTAGACTCTGACTTTCATGTCAGAAGCTTTCCTCAATTACGTTTTCTCATAGTTGCCTGTGTCTTCATTTTAGGAATGACGTGCTACAGGCCTGATTAGAAGTATATGTGTAGTTATGGGGTTTATCACATAGGGGCTTCGTCATAACATGGCTCAATAGGAACCTAGTTGTTTCCTCGCGGATCCCTAAATATTATTACTTGTAGGACTTTTCCTTTGGGTAAATATTTCCCAGAGAGAAATCTTTCAACTCCCTGCTAGGGGGTTTGGAAAAGTTGGAGGTGGTTATAAATATATCTGCCACCATTTTGGAAGCCAAGAGAGGGGAAGGGGTTGAGGGCTTGGATCTTATTCAGAATGTCAGCTTTTATGGAATTGCCCTATTTTCATTGGAACCCTGCAATCTGCTGTGCCTTGTGTCTTTAAGTACACACTCCCACTGTCTGCAGAGTTAATCACCAGCCTCATTCAGGAAAGTCAGAGTGACATTTCTAAAAGGATCTTCTGATTTTCTCTTGATTATCCTGCTTCAATAGCTCTCTATTGCTATTTGGGAAAATTCAACTTACCAAGCATAACTCACAGGCCTTTCTGATCTGGTTTCTCATTGTCTTTTCATCCTTAAATGTCGACACATTTTCTCCCTTCCCATGCCATCACTATCTTTCCCTCCACCCTTACCAAATATTCCAGGTACACCGGGATTGTGACAATTGCCTGCCTGTGCTATGCTACTCCAGACACACAGACCTTCTCAAATACTTTATCTTCCGCCAATAACCAGCATTTTTGCCCCTCTTTTACATGGCTAACTCCTACCTATACTTTAGATATCTATATGTCACTTTCTATGAGAAATTTTCATTGCATTAAATGAACTGAGTGAAATACCCTATTATGCCTCCTCTTGTGCCTTGTCATTTTTCTTCATAGACTTTATGATGCTATATTATAATTGCTAATATATTTGATCTCTCACATGACATAAGTTCTCTGTGTACAGGACCTTATCTACCTGTGCAGCATCATGTCCCTGGCACTGAGCCCAGTACCTCGTTTATAGAAGTGTTTTAATAAATATTAGAGGAAGTAATTAAGAAAAAGCAGGGAAGGTGGAAAGGAGGAATAAAAAAAAGGGAAAATAAATTCTCTGGATCTTTCCCTCCACCTTCCCAAGCCTTTACTTGGTATTAAGATAAATCTGAAATGTTATAAGCTATGTAGAGTTACTGTTCCCTTACATGTCAAACTAATGTATCTATGAAAATGTTAAACTGATTTAAAGTATAGTGGTGTAGCTGACCACACCTCTTCCATTTCCAACAAACTGAATATCAACTTGTCCACCTCCCCATCCGAGGAGCATGCAGGAAATGCATTTGGATCAGCCCAGCTCCAGTCCCCTTACTATTAGGGGAAAACAATGGTGACAGTGATGGTAGGTGAATGGCATTATAAACGAAAGCTGTCAGATAATTGGATTCTACAGAGCACCAATTTGGAGGATGGAAGAGGAAAAAGAACTTAATGTATTGTTCTTAAACTCCTGTTTTTATTTTCCTGTGTAAACTACTTGGCAATAAGCCATTTGTGATAGGAATTTTACTTTCACTTTCTCTATAAGCTCAGAGCCCCCACTCAGCACCACTCCCTCCCTCACCCACCCCCCTCGCACCAACTGTACCCTGTTTCTGAGCACTCCTCCCAGTGTCCCAAACTGCGGAATCGCAACTCACTTCTCTCCAGAGGCCCCTGCACCAACCTTCTTTCTCCTCTTCACCATTAATATATGCACTTCCTCATCATTTTTGTGCAGTAACCTCTAGAGAGGTGATGAAATTTCCTGCTTTATTAGCTGGTAGAAGAGTCTTTGCAGAGACATGTTGGAATACTGAACCATTTGAACTGTATTGAGAAGAACTCATCTGTAGAGCTAGAAGACCTAATAAGGTCTTTTCATTGGTAGTGCCTTTCGCTGTAAGGGTGTCCTATTCCAGAACAGACTTTTGTTCTAAAGACTGAAAGAACGCCATGTTGCAATTCATAAAGCCAGAAGCATGGAATTTAGAGAAGTTCAAGTTTAATGACCTCCTTGGCATACCATATTCAGAGTCTCCACAGAAAGATACTTAGTCCCAATGTCTGTACGTGTAGCAGTAAACAAACACTCATATGAAGAAAACCCCATATGGACCCTTGCAGTACAGCTTTGAAATTCCTATAAGCTCTGAAAGTCTAGTAAGAACCCCACCTTTGGAAAGTAGCTTTTACCCCAATAGTCCAATTTGCAAATGTTATCCCACAAGGTAATTTATCATCTTATTTTAAAAATACAAATTTTATGTTCAAGCAGTTTTCCCAGAGCAAAATCAGGTAGAGAAATAATCCAATAAGTCAGTCTTGATTCAATCAGTTAAAGACTTTTTTTTTTTTCACATGGGCAGGCACTAGGAATCGAAACTGAACCCAGGTCTCTGGCACAGCAGGCAAGAACTCTGCCTGCTGAGCTACCACAGCAGCCAATCAGTTGAAGACTTTTAAGGAGGAAGAAAATTTTCACTGCTTACTCAGCCAGTAACCCTCTCCTGTGGAGTCTGTGGAGGGACCCTTCATCGGATTTGCCAGCTTCACAGCCTGCCCTATGAATTTGGACTCTTCCCCATTCCCACAGTTGTGTGAGACACCTTTATGAATTTCATATTTACAAATATCTCTTGTTGGTTCTGTTCTCTAGACAACCCTGACTAGTACATGAGGAATGACAGTGACTAGTTTTTTTGTTTGTTCCACTGGTTTAGTGTTTTGGGAGATTCTATGTTCCTATATAAAGCCATTAATTTTGCACTGGAATTAAAAAACAATTTTAAAGGGAAAAAAAAAACTTGCACAATGGATAGTTTAAGTGATAGCTTAAATGCCCTAAGAAGCAATTGGTGCACTGAACAATATATGTAAGGAAACTTTCCAGAGTGCAACATAAAAAGACAAATAAATGGCAAATGAGAGGCTAATATGTATGGAGGCAAGAATAAGAAGACTCAATGTATTCTCCTTCCAGAAGGTGAGACAATAGACATTAGAGAAAAAAAAATTCTTCCAAAACAGAATGGCTGAGAATTTTCCAATACTGCAGGAAACAAGAGGACATCATTGAAGGAGGACATGTGGTACTGATCTGGGCCATGTGCATACTTGTATTCTGGCATTTGTGACACCGTATGGTGAGTACTGGCTTGTTCTTGTTTTGTTTTGTCTATATTCCCACTCATATGTGAGCCAGTTAAGAGCAAGAGCTATGCCATATTCATTTTTGCATCACTAGCACCTAGACAGAGCTTTCTAGAGCTTACTGACAAACATTTGTCAGTCTGTCCTGCTTTTCATTTCTGATTATGTTTCACATCTTTTCTTTTTTTGTCAATCTAGCAAAAGATTTGTCAAATGCATAGATCTTTTCAAAGAATCTACCTTTGGTTTTGTTGATTCTCTATAGCGCTTTCTTTATCCTCAATTTCATTTCTCTCCACTCAAATCATTGTTATTTCCTCCCTTTCACTCCCTTTGGGTTCAGGCAAACTTCATTCTTCTTTTTCTTGATCCTCCAGTTGTGAGGCTGGATCTCTGATTTGAGACCTTCTTTTAAATATAATCATTTAGACTAATAAAAATCCCTCTCAGTACTGCCTTTGCTACATCCCAGGAGTTCTAATACATCGTGCTTTCATTTTAATTTCCCCAACATATTTCCAATTCCCTTTGTGATTTTCTTCTTTGACCCATTGGTTGTTTCAGAGTTTGTTTAATTTACACATATTTGTGAACTTTCCAGTTCTGCCTCTGTTATTGATGTGTAGTTCCATTCTATTGTAGTCAGAGAAGACATATTAAATGATGTCAATATTTTTTTCATTTATTGAGATTTGTCTTGTGACTTCTCTGGCCTATTCTGAAGAATGATCAATGATCCATGTGTACTAGAGAAGAATGTGTATTCTGCTATTGTTGGGGAAAATGTTCCATGTATGTCTGTTAGGTCCAGTTGGCTTACAGCATCATTCAAGTCTTACATTTTCTTATTAATATTTTCTCTAAATCTTTCTGAAGTCTCCTACTATTAATATAGAGTCATCTATTTCTCCCTTCAAATATATCAATATTTGCTTCAGATATTTGGGGGCTCTGCCATTAGTTGCATATGTATTTATAATTGGATCTATGTTTAACCCTTCATCAGTATATAGTAATCTTGAACAACTGTACTCCAAAAAATTAGATAACCTAGATGAAATTGACAAATTTCCTAGAAACATACAAGCTATCTATACTGACTTAGAAGATACAGAAGATCCCAAGAGACCAATCATTAGTAGAGCTATTAAATCATAATCAAAAATTTCCCAACCAGCTGTATATTGAATGAAATGCCAGGAAAAAAAAGCCAAATATTATCATGCATCAATCATACACACTAATTATAATATAAAAATTCGATGAACTAAAGTTGAGAGCATGGGTTATCTCAACTTTAAAGGGTCCTAGATTTTAAGCTCTTACAGCAGTCATATATATTCAGGAGGTGTAACTGTTAATCCTAAATTCTCAGATTCTGAGATGTTCGTATATAGCATTATCTTTCCCAGAAACTTCAGTATTTATGTGACACCTGAGATGCAAAGTTAGAACTCTAAAGCTATGACAGTCAGTGGTACCCCATACAGGAACTGTTTAAAAAGTTGAAAAAGTGATCAGACATTGAGGAGAGATATGAATGAAGCTGATCTGGATAGGACAGAAGGTATATCAGAAGACTGGGTAAATGATATTTTAAAACTTCAACTTCTGCGAGACTAAAGGGAGAGATGTTTATTTGGTGCAAAATTTATATTTTAGGTAGTGCATTTTCTAACTTAACTTGTATGGTCAGTTTAGTTGAACACCATAAGTACATGGAATCTTAAATAGGCCATAAGATTTTGTTGGTTTGTCCAGGTTTGTGTGATGCCCCAATAAATCCCAGAGTGATTTGGACAGTCAATAAAGAAGTATTTGAAAAGTCCCTTTGGGGGAATGGGGAGAAAGGGGAGAATATTGAACTTCCCCATTTGGAGATTTTCTGTTAGTCTCTCTTCTTCCTTTTTTTTTTTTTTTTTCTTTGCATGGGCAGGTACCAGGAATCAAACCCAGGTCTCCGGCATGGCAGGCGAGAACTCTACCTGCTGAGCCACCATGGCCCACCCTTCTGATAGTCTCTTAGAAAGTGGAAACAACCAAATCAATAGGCTGAGCCTTTGATCTTGGGGTTTGCTCATATGAAACTTATTCCTTCCTGCAAAGGATAGGCTAAGCCTACTTAAACTTAGGCTTAAGAGTCATACCCAGAGAACCTCTTTCATTGTTCAGAACCTCTTTCATTGCTCAGATGTGGCCTCTCTCTCTCTCTAACCCAACATGGCAAGTGAAATCTCTGCCTTCCCTGCCCACTATATGGGACATGACTCCCAGGGGACCTGACAATTTGGGTCAGAAATCCTGGAATGAGCCAGGACCCAGCATTAAGGGATTGAGAAAACCTTCCTGACCAAAAGGCAGAAGAGAGAAATGAGACAAAATAAAGTCAGTGGCTGAGAGATTTCAGGGTTGAGAGGTTATCCTGGAGGTATTTTTACACATTATATAAATATCCCCTTGTTAGTTAATGGTGTATTGGAGTGGCTAGAGGGAAGTACCTGAAACTGTGGTTCCAGTAGCCATGTTTCTTGAAGACGATTGTATAATGATGTAGCTTTTATACTGTGACTGTGTGATTGTGAAAACCTTGTGTCTGGTGCTCCTTTTATCTAGGGTATGGACAGATGAGAAAAAAATATGCATAAAAATAAACAAATAATAGAGGAAACAAGGGTTAAAATAAACTGATTAGATTGAAATACTAGCGGTCAATGAGAGAAAGCGTGGTAAGGGGTACGGTATATAAGAGTTTTCTCTTTTTTCTTTTTTATTTCTTTTGCTGGGTGATGCAAATGTTCAAAAAAATTATCATGGTGATGAATATACAACTATGTGATGATATTGTGAGCCATTGATTGTGCACCATGTACCATTTGTTTGCTAACAAAGTTCGTATGTTTGTGCATTAGGTTTATAATAAAAATATATTTTAAAAATCTTCCAACCATGAAAAGCCCAAGATCAGAAGCCGTCACAGATGAATTTTACCAAACATTCCTAGAAGAATTAACACCAATCCTGTTCAAACTATTCCAAAAAAAAAAAAAGAAGGGGATCACTCCTTAACTCATTCTATGAGGCCCACATTATCCTAATATTAAAGTCAGATAAATATATCACAAGAAAAAATATTAGAGACAAATATCCCTTATGAATATAGGTGCAGAAAATCCTCAACAACGTACTAGCAAACCAAATAAATAGCACATTGAAAGAATTATACACCACAATTGTGTGGGATTTATCCCGGGTATGCCAGTCTGGTTTAACATAAGAAAATAATTATGAAAATACACTACAAGAAAAGGGAAAAACCCACCAGATCACCTCAATTGATAAAGAAAAAGCATTTGAAAAACTCCAGCACCCCTTCTTCATAAAAACACTAAGAAAACTAGGGATAGAAGGAAATTTCCTCAACAGTAAATATATAAAAACCCCCTGCTAACATCTTACTCAATGGTGAAAGACTGAAAGCTTTCCCTCTAAGATCAGGAACAAGACAAGGATGTCCACTGCCACCACTGTTCTTCAACGTTGTACTGGAAGTTCTTGCCAGAGCATCTAAGCAAGAGTTAAAAATCAAATATATCCAAATTGGAAAGTAAGATGTAAAATTTCCCTATTTGCAGATGACATGAATCTATACATATAAAATCCTGAAAATTCTGCCTCAAAGCTTCTAGAGCTAATTAACAAATTCATACAAGTGGCAGGGAACATCAACACCCCAAAATTAGTAACATTTATATACATAGGTAATGAACATAAAATGAAATCAATGAAAAAAAATTCCATTCACAAAAGCAACTAAAGGAATTAAATATCTAGGAATAAATTTAACCAAGGATGTAAAGGACTTGCATATAGGAAACTATAAAACACTGCTAAAACTTTAATAAAATGGAAAGATAGCCCACGTTCATGGATTAAAAGACTAAATATTGTTAGGATGTCAATTCTATCTACCCAAAGTGATTTACAGGTTTAACACAATCCCAATCCGATTTCCAACAGCCTTCTTTGTAAAAATAGGAAAGCCAAATGTCCAATTTATATGAAAGTCTGAGAAGCCGCAAACAGCCAAAGCCATTTTGAGAAGTTGGAGGACTCACATTTCCGAATCTTAAAACTTATTACAAAGCTATAGTAATAAAAACATGGTACTTACACAGGACAAACATATAGACCAATGGAATTTAATTGAGAGCTCAAAAATACACTCTCAAAATCTATAGTCTACTGGATTGCTGACAAGGTAGCAAAGACCATGCAACTGGGAAATAGTCTCTTCAACAAATGGTGTTAGGACATCCATGTCTAAAAGAATGAGGGTCAACCCCTACCTTACACTATATACAAGAATTAACTTAAAATAAATCAAAGATCTTAATAGAAGAACTAAAACTGTAAAATTCCTAGAAGAAAACATAAGGAAACCCATCAGGTCCGTGTATTAGGCAATTGTTTCTTAGCCTTTATACCTAAATCACAAGCAACAAAAGAAAAATAGATAAATGAGACTTCAACAAAATTTAAAACTTCTCTGCATCAAAGGGCTTCATGACAAAATAAAAAAGACAACCCACTGAAGGGGAGAAAATATTTCAAAACCATATTTCTGATAAGGGCTTAGCATCAACAATATATAAATAACTGCTACAACTCAACAACAAAAAGACAAACAACTTATTAACAAATGGGCAAAGAACTTGAAGAGACATTTCTCTGAAGAAGATATCTCAATGACCAAGAAGCACAGAAAAGATGCTTAATCTCATTAGCTATTAGCAAAATGCAAATCAAAATCATGATGAGATACTATTGCACACCCACTAGAATGGCTACCATAAAAAATTGGAAATTAAGTACTGGAGAAGATGTAGAAAAAATAGAAACCCTTGTACGTTATTGGCAGGAACGTAAAATGGTACAGGCACTGAGGAAAACAGTTTGGCAGTTTGTCAATAAATATTGGCTTACCATATGACATGGCAATCCCAGGTGTATACCAAAAATAATTTAAAGCAGGGAATCAAACAGATATTTACACACCAATGTTTATAGCATCATTATTCACAACTGCCAAAAGGTGGAAGCAATCAATTTAAATGTCCATCAATACATAAATGGGTAAACAAAAGGTGGTATACACATAGAATAAAATGTTGTTTAGCATCAAGAAGTGAAGTTCCAAGAGATACGATAACATGGATGAACCTTGAAGACATCACGCTGAGTGAAATAAGCCAAACAAAAAAGGACAAATATTGCATGATCTCAATGTTATGAAATAATTAGAATAAACAAATTCATAGAGACAGAACCTAGAATATAGCTTACCAGGGGCCAGGGCAGGGGTAGGGAGTGGAAGTTAATGCTTAAATTGTACAGAGTGTCTGTTTGGGGTGATTGAAAAGTTTTAGTAATGGATGGTGATGATGGTAGCATAACCTTGTGTAGGTAATCAACAGCACTGAATTATATATTTGATTGTCATTAAAAGAGGAAATTTTAGGTTGTATATACATTACTGAAATAAAAATTTAAAATACATAGGACTATACAACACAAACAGGGAAACCTAATGTATACCATGGACATAATAGTTAATAGTACAATGATAATAAAATATTCTGTATTAGATAGGGTTCTCTAGAGAAACAGAATCAACAGGGAACACTTGCAAATGTAAAATTTATGAAAGTGTCTCACGTGACCATAGGAATGCAGAGTTCAAAATCCACAGGGCAGGCTGCAAAGCCAATGACTCCGATGGATGGCCTGGATGAACTCCACAGGAGAGGCTCACCAGCCAAAGCAGGAATGGGACCTGTCTCCTCTGAGTCCTCCTTAAAAGGCTTCCCATGATTGCATTTAGCATCACTAATTGCAGAAGACACTCCCCTTTGGCTGATTACAAATGAAATCAGCTGTGGATGTAGCTGACGTGATCATGACCTAATCCTATGAAATGTCCTCATTGCAACAGACAGGCCAGTGCTTGCCCAATCAGATGAACAGGTACCACAACTTGGCCAAGTTGACACCTGTCCCTAACCATGACATATTCTTTCACCAATTACAACAAATGAACCATGCTAATGCAAAGTGTTAATAACAGGGGGCTGGAAATCAAGCTACACTGATGCAAGAAGAAATAGAAGATCTCAACAAACCAATCACAAGTAAAGAGATTCAATCAGTCATCAAAAATCTTCCTATAAAGAAAAGCCAAGGGCCAGATCTTTATCAAACATTACAAGAAGAACTAACAACAATCCTGCTCAAGCTTTTCAAAAAAATTGAGGAAAAAGAAACACTATCTAAATCATTTTATGAGCCTATCATTTTAATACCAAAACAAGGTAAACATGCTATAAAAATGGAATACTACAGGCCAATCTCCCTAATGAATATAGATGCAAAAATTCCCAACAAAATATTGGCAAATCAAATCCAACAACACATTAAAAGAATTATACACCACAATCAAGTGGGGTTTATACCAGGAATGCAAGGATGGTTCAACACAAGATTATCAATTAATGTAATACAACCATTAACATACCGAAAGGAGAAAATCACATGATTATCTAGATTGATGCTGAAAAAGCATTTGACAAAATTCAACATCCTTTTCTGATAAAAGCAAATCAAAAGGTAGGAATCAAAGGAAATTCCCTCAATATGATAAAGGTTATATATGACAAAACCATAGCCAGAATCATATTCAATGGAAAGAGACTGAAAGCTTTCCCCCTAAGATCATTGTGCTGGTTTGAAAGGATGTATGGACCCTAGAAAAGCCATGCTTTATTCAAACTCCCATTTCGTAAAGGTAGAATAATCCCTATTCAATACTGTATGTTTGAAACTGTAATCAGATCATCTCCCAGGATGATGTGATTTAGTCTAGAGTGGTTGTTAAGCTTGGATTAGGTGACGACATGTCTCCATCCATTTGGGTGGGTCTTCATAAGTTTCTGGAGTCCTATAAAAGAATAAACATTTTGGAGAAAGGAGATTCAGAGAGAGCAGAGAATGCTGCAGCATCAAGAAGCAGCAAGTCCACAAGCCAGTGACCTTTGGAGATGATGAAAGAAAATGCCTCCCAGGGAGCTTCATGAAACAGGAAGCCAGGAGAAGAAGCTAGCAGATAATGCCATGATCGCCATGCACCCTTCCAGGTGAGAGAGGAACCCTGACCATGTTTACCATGTGCCTTTCCAGATGAGAGAAAAACTCTGTGTTTGCCATGTGCCCTTCCACTTGAGAGAGAAACCCTGAACTTCATTGGCTTTCTTGAACTAAGGTATCTTTCCCTAGATGCCTTTGATTGGACATATCTATAGACTTGTTTTAACTGGGACATTTTCTCAGCCTTAGAACTTTAAACTAGCAACTGATTGAATTCCCCTTTTTAAAAGCCATTCCATTTCTTGTATATTGTATTCTGGCAGCTAGCAAACTAGAACAATCATGAATGAGACAAAGATGCCCTCTGTCACCACTATTATTCAGCTTTGTACTAGAAGTTCTAGCTAGAGCAATCAGGCAGGAAAAGAAATAAAAGTCATCACAAATTGGAAAGGAAGTAGTAAAACTTTCATTATTTGCAGGTGACATGAAACTATACTTGGAAAATCCTGAGAAATCTACAACAAAGTTACTTAAGCTAATAAACCATTTCAGCAAGGTAGAAGGATATAAAATTAATGTGCAAAAATCAGTAATGTTTCTATTCACAAGCAATGACCTAATAGTGGAGTCAATTAAGGAAAATTTCCATTCAAAATAACAACTAAACGAATCAAGTATCTAGGATTGAACTTAACTAGGGATATATAGGACTTGTACACAGAAAACTACATAAGTTTGTTAAGAGAAATCAAAGAATATCTAAATACGTGGAAACACATTCCTTGCTCATGGATAGGAAGGTTAAATGTAATTAAGATGTCAATTCTACCCAAACCGATCTACAGATTCAACACAGTATTTAATTCAAAGTAGCTGAGTTTTCACAAATTTTGAAGACTAAAAAGCTATTTACCCAATTCATCTGGAAGAGAAAGAGACCCCAAATAGCTAAAAGCATCCTAAAAAGTAATAACAAAGTGGGAAGATTAACACTTCCTAATTTTAAAACTTATTATAAAGCCACAGTGGTCAAATTAGTATGGTACTGGCACAAAGACAGAAATATTGGCCAATGGAATCAAATTGAGAGCACAGAAATAGGCCGCCAAATCTTAGTGTCAGCTGATCTTTAACAAGGCCCCCAAATCCACTGAACTGGGACAAAATAGTCTTTTCAATAAATACGCATGGGAAAACTGGATATCAATAGCCAAAAGAATGAAAGAGGACCCTAACCTTACACCTTATATAAAAATTAATTAAAGTGGTTCAAACACCTAAATATAAGAACCAGTACCATAAAGCTCCTAGAAGAAAATGTTGGGAAACATCTTCAAGACCTACTAATCAGAGGTAACTTCCTAAACTTTATACCCAAAGCACAAGCAACAAAAGAAAAAGTAGTTAAATTGGGAACTCCTCAAAATCAAATGCTTTTGCACCTCAAAAGACTTTGCCGAAAAGGTGAAGAGGCAGCCAATTCAATGGGAGAAAATATTTGGAAATCGCCCATCAGATAAAAGTTTGATATCTCGTGTACATAAAGAAATCATGCAATTCAACAACAAAAGAACAAACAACCTAATTATGAAATGGACTGAGGACATGAACAAGCATATTTCTGAAGAGTAAATACAAATGGCTTTTCAAAAGCACATGAAGAGATGCTCATTTTCATTAGCCATAAGGGAAAGGCTGTCAAACCTACTATGAGATACATCTTATACCTATAAGAATGGCAGCTATTAAACAAACATGAAACTACAAACATTAGAGAGAATATGGAGATATTGCATATCTCTTATACACTGCTGGTAAGAATGTATAATAGTATAGCCACTATGGAAGACAGTTTGGCAGTTCCTTAGGAAAATAAATATCAAGTTGCCCTATGACCCAGCAATACCACTACTCGGTATATACCCAGAAGAGCTGAAAGCAGTGACACAGATATTTGCACACCAATGTTCATAGCAGCATTATTCACAGTCACCAAAAGATGGAAACAATTCAAGTGCCATCAACAGGTGAGTGGATCAACAAAATGTGGTATATATATACACACACAATGGAATATTATGCGGCAATAAGACAAACAATGGCCTAAAGCACATGACAAGATGGATGAGCCTTGAAGACAATGCTGAATGAAATAAGGCAGACACAAAAGGATAGATACTGTCTGACTCCACTTTTATGACCATGGCAAAGGTTAAATCAGAGGCTCATAATACAGAATACAGGGGATCTAGAGAAACACAGAAACTAGAGATGGGTGAACAGTAAACTAATGAGGTTAAACTTAAATGGAAGGGAATAGATAAAAGTGAAGGCAGTTCACTAGTGGGTCTATAAGTAAAATCACCATATTGAAGGTGAACATGATTGAAAGGGTTGCATAGACCCATGTGTCCCATTGATGAATGCTACAAATATAAATGAGTTCTTGCTTAAACTACTGCAAAGTTATGAATCTTGTAGAGAGTGTATAATTTAAGGATATAGAGGGAAATGTGCTATTGTATGCTCCGGGCTGTTTAACAGGAAAACATCAGCAGTACCACAGCAACGCAGGTGAATAATGGCGGGAGGGGCAAGAGTTAAGGGGAGGTTTCGATTTTCTAATTCGTGAGAGTGTGTTTATTGGTTATCTTTCATTTGGGAACATAGAAATTATCTAAAATTGAGAGTGCTGATGGGCTGTTGACTTTGGGTATTATATATGATGCCCAACGAATGGAGATGGTTGAAGGATGCCCTAAATGAGAAGTAGATTGGCAAACAATGGTGTATACATATGATCAGATATTGTGCTGCTACAAGAAGGAACGAAACTGTGAGGCATGCAACATTGTGGATGAACCTTTGAGACATTTGTTGGGGCAAAATAAGCCAGAAACAAAAGAGCAATTATTGTATGGTATCATTTAGAAAATACTTATAAGAAAACAGGGACCTAGATTGTAAGCTTTGTCAGCAGTCACATTTAGTCCAGAGTGGTAATGGTTGCTTCTGGATTTTGATGAGCTGTTTTATATATATATAATGTAGTATTTAGAGAAAAGAATGAAGCCAATCAGGTCAGGATTAAAGTAATTCAGAACACAGGGGTAAGGAAGACATTGTCTATATTTTAGAACCTCATCTACTCTTTGAGACCAAAGGAAGAAAGTTTTATTTTGTCTAGAACCTAAATTTTCTGTAGCACATAATATAACTCAACCTGTCTGAATAGATCATTTAAACAGTCCAAACTTAGGGAGCCCAGAATAAGAATGAGGGTCTTGAATCCTTTATAGCATAATGTAATGCCTGGATACATCCCAGAGTATATTAAGCAGATAATCAAAAAGTATTGGCAAAGTCCCTAGAGGGATGGGGAAAAAAAATTACAGAACTATTAAACTTTACCACCAGGGAAAGCCCTGACACTGTGTCAAACATTAGGGACACCCAAATCAATAGGCCAAGTAACAGATGTTGAAGTTGTTCTTGTGAAGCTTATGTATGTAGTGGAGAAGCTTGCCTACCTGTAGGTATGCCAAAGAGTTACTTCCAGAGAGCCTCATTTATTTCTTAGATGTGGTCTCTGTCTCTCTAAGCCCAACTCAGCAAGGGAAGCCACTGCCCTCCACCCCACATGGGACATGACATCCAGGAGTGAATGTCTCCCTGGCAGAGTGAGAGATGACTCCCAGGGTTGAGCCTGGCCTGGCATCATGGGATTAACAATGTCATCTTGACCAAAGGGGAAAAAGAAGCATAACAAGTAAGGTATCAGCGGCTGAGAGAGTTCCAATATAGTCAAGTGGCTACTCTGGAAGTAACTCTTATGCACGCTTTAGCTAGACAGTGCTACCTATCATAACTTGGCAAACTCCAACCAAAACCATTCCTGCCAATCCTAAAGAACAGCGAGGGCATTATATAAGATTCTACAAAGATTCCATGAACTAGGGTAACTTTCCAAAAACTTACAACCACCAGATGGGTCCCCAGATCAGATAAATCCCAAAATGCAGAGAGGCCAGCCTTTCCAGAACACCAACTGGTTCCATACCCCTATCCCATGTTATTGACAGCCCCTTCCAATGTGAAACAGTTAGAATGGGCATAGTCCAAACACCCCTAAAGAGTGGGAACAAGATCAAAGATATGGTGGAGTTATACAGAGAAAGTTGGGTTTAACAAATGCATATGATTGCTGAATCATTATATTCATATTTCTTTTAGTCTCCAGTATCTTATAGTAGCTAGAAGTAAAAACCTTAAATTGTTGAACTGTAACCCATACCAAACTCTGAAATCTGTTCTACAACTAGTTGTTGTGTTGTGCTTTGAAATATATTGCTTCTTTGCATATATGTTACTTTTCAGAAAAAAGAAAAAGAAAGTCAATTGTGATGATAAATGCTCAGCTATATGATGATATTGTGAACCACTGATTGTATACATTGGATGATTAGATGGTATGTAAATATATATCAATAAAAAATATTTTAAGTGCAGGTCACCGTGGCTCACTGGCAGAGTTTCTCACCTGCCATGCCGGAGACCTGGGTTCGATTCCTGATACCTGACCATGTAGAAAAAAAAATAGATAGATAGATAGATAGGTAGGTAGGTAGGTAGGTAGGTAGGTAGGTAGGTAGGTAGGTAGGTAGATAGATAGATAGATAGATAGATAGATAGATAGATAGATAGATAGATAGATAGATAGATAGATAGATAGATAGATAGATAGATAGATAGAGATTTTTTTAAGATCAAAGGAGAAGGTGTAGTTATAAAAGAGAAGATAGGATTTAACAAATGAGTGTGACTCCTGAATAATTATGTTGATATTTCTTTTAGTCTCCACCACCTTGGAGAAGTCAGAAGGAAAAACCTAAAATTGTGGCACTATAACCCATACCAAACTCTGAAATCTGTTCTATAACTAATTGTTGTGATGTGCTTTGAAATTAACTGATATCTATATAAATGTTATTTTTTACAATAAAAAATATATATTAATTTAAAAATAGGGGGCTGTGTGGGAACTCTATATATATATTTTCTGAATGATTTTTCTGTTTATTAGAGAAGTTGTAAACCTACAACTTCTCTAATAAAAATAAGTATTTGTTATATTTAGAAGATAGAAAATAGAAGGTGTTTATTAAGAAGCACTTACTACTCGTTTATTGAATGAAAGAAGCCTATAATGTGGATGTGACCATTTCTCTTCCTGATTTTTTCTGTTATCAGTCCTCCCCATTCTCATGATGCTGCAGCTGGGACTGGGTGGGAAGAGAAAACTTTGTCCAAGATCTTCTAGAACCAAGGTAATTTCTGAGACCTGCTTTACAGCTTTCATGTACTTTTCCATTTATCCTAACATGGTTTCCGGTGGTGTGTTAAATAGAACACTGACTTTAACCTGAAGCATGGGGAACAAGAACGAAGACCAGAATAAAGTACAAGACAGATAGGAGGGTAACAAGTTGAAAAAATAATTTAAAATAACATAAGACTCATAATCCATTGACCCTCAATGGGATGGACATTAAGCAAAAATATATAGTAAAGCGATACTGAAAGCAGAATGAGGTCTACAAAACTTAGATTTTCTAACTATCTAAACTGTCTGCTGTTCCATCAAACATCTAAATTGTGATGCAAAATGATAGTACTTGGCACCTACAGAAGCTTTTCATTTTCAGAATCTTTAAATAAAATCTAAGTAATTAATCCTGACGACTCTACTTTGAGGGATCCTGGTTAGGAGCCAGTGGGATTGTGTGACAACATGTCTATTGTGTAAGCTTTGCATACAATCATTTCTTTCCTCTATAACTTCCCGTCCCACCCACAATTACAGTTTTTCTCACAAATTTTAGGCCCATCTTTAGCTGGTCCTTCTATATTCTCTTCAGGATTATGTCTCCCCTCTGAGTTTGCTGACTCTAGTTTTTCTCCAGTCATTGAAATATCCCAAGGTTTTAGATTGAAGAAGAAAGGAGGTTGAATCCAGTGCTCTCCTTCTGTGAGGAGGCTATCCCCTCAGTTGTGCAAACTAATACTACAAGTACCTACATTCCAAGATATTTTCCACACAGCGTAAAGAGAAGTGAAACAAAATCAATATGTAAAAAAGACCATTTCACCCCTTAAGGGAGAGAGAGAAATGGAAGCTCCTGAAAAGAAGAAATGAAATACCACTTTCTTCCTCTCTTTTACCAACCTTTCTTCATGAAGAAACATGGACTCAAATGAAGTGACCTTATTTGTAAAAGGTTGAACCATTTCTCTAAGTTTGGATGTATGATAAAGACAAATCTTATACCAAAGCCCAGTGACTTGGATAAAGATCAATGTACATTGGAATTTTAAAACTATTGGCGTTTCCATACTTCTAATGTTCTCTAACTCTACTAAAAATTGGACTTGGGTTGTTCCAACTGTACTAACATCCAAACCCTAGTTTATGGGCCATGTCCCTAACTCAGAGAATATGTTGTAATGAGTCTCTCACCTGTGATTCATGCTGTCTAATTCCTGGTGAATTTGTTGGATATTGGGCAGTGTCCTCCAAAACTCTCTTAGAACATGTTCATGAAACACCTTAGGAGAGTTGGTCACATACACAGTGATGTACAAAGATATGTAAAAAATACCTTCTGAAAAATAACAGAAACTCTGTAAAACTATGGCAGCAAAAATCAGTCATAATTATTGCTGCAAGCACTGAATTATAAATGGGAATGTGGTTAAAAGGGGAAATTTTATATCATTTGTATTACTAGAATAAAAATTAAATGATAATTATTGCTGTAAATCATGAGTGATTTGAAGTCAAACAAATGTAAGGCTAGTAAAATAAAACCAGAGAACCAAAATTTTTCATTTAAGATGATAATCTAAGAAACAAAACAAGAAAGGGGAAAAAACTAATCTTAATTAAACATTCCAGAAAAGCTGATTTTATAACCTAACTCATTCTACAAATATGGCTCCCTATTAATAATTGATCCTTAACAATTCCCAGCTGTAGAATTTAGAGAGCTCAGTTTAACAAACCACTTACAATGGCTGTAAATTCTTCAAATAAGACAAAATTAAATGGCTACCAACAGCTCAAGATGTAAGTTAATGACCCTCTGAAGCCCCATTTAATCTTTAAAAATTATTGTCTTGACATACACTCATTTTAATAAGACTTTGAACTCACAAAAATCTTCAGGTAGCTCTTCTTCAGGGATGGGGCCCATTAAGGTAACAAATTTTCAGAAGCCTGTGCGCTGCCATCTTTATTCCTCCCTAGTGGTACATGACTTGAGTGACTTCTATTCCAGCCCTCCCAGGCTTTCAGGTGACGTGTAGCATAGGGTAGCACTGGAGGAGGAGACAGACGAAAACTGATCAAGGACTACAGGAGGCAAGGACCATCATGTAAGCTCCTCCAAGGGAGTGGGCAGAACAGAGCTGACTTTAATAGGCAGCCATGTCCCTGCAAAATCCAATCCCATGGACAAAATTACAGAAGTGACTACTATGCCAGCTACTAGGGAGAAAATAAAGAATTTTGTTCTTCAGGTGTGAAAAGAGAATTAGGTGAGATGGTACAATCTTAGTCATGAGGGCTGAGACTGAGGACAGAGCTTGGACAGAGGAAACTTGAAGCTGAATAAGAAACAAGCACAAGCACAGTCACATACAGCAGGGACACAGCAGGGACCACATTCCAGTCTAGGAGATGCCTAAGCATCGTGAACTGTGCGCTGGTTTGAAGCTGTTATGTGCCCCATAAAAGTCCATGTTCCTTTAGTCCAAGCTTGTGGGGCCAGACTTATTATTGCTGGGTGAGACCTTCCATGGAAATGTGACCCTCCCTATTCAGGATGTCTTAATCTGCTTGCTGGAGTCCTTTAAGAGAGAGACATTGTTGGAGAGAACTCAGAGCTGAAAGGAGCTAAGAGAGAAAAAATGGCTGCAGAGACATTTTGAAGCGAAGGACCAGCAGATGTTGCCATGCGCCTTCGCATGTGACAGAGAAACCCCACCAGATGCCAGCGGCCTTTCCTCTGAGAAGGTATCCTCTTATTGATGCCTTAATTTGGATATTTTCATGGCCCTAGAATTGTAACTTGCAACTACATAAATCTGGCTCAAATGCTGAGCAGAACGGAGGCTACAGATAGAAGACGTAGTGTTTGGGACTGGAGTAGACTGGAGAAAGCAGGGGGTGACACACACAGAGTTTCCTTCAGCTCACTGGGCCTGGCAGATAAACAACAAAAATGGGCATTATGTTTTTCATGCCCTAAGAGAAATTCTATGACTCATTCATTTGAGTAATGTGTCTCCCTCAAACCCAATTCTATGACTCCTTTAGAAATGAACCATTAAAACAGTATCTGATGCTTTTGTGTAGTATGAAGTAGCCATTAATAGTTTACTTTTAATATATGCTATTCAGTATGGCATGAGTTTTTTCACATTTAACATCTTTTAAATTAAGATCAGTTTATAATCAAGGGTGCCTCACAACCACACTCCACCAAGCAGGCTTCAAGGCAGAGTTACCATTGTCTGCATGAGCAGGACCTTGGCTGTTATTTCTGGGGCTAGTCTGGACAACTGGAACCCTAATCTTTCAGTCAAAAAAAGTAGTTACGGACCACCTGAAGAGGAAGTATGATTCCTTTTATCATTTTCTGGTAAGATCAAGAAAGTGCTCACATCCAAACGTGTGAAAGGGTATAACAGAGGGAAGTCCAACTGACACAGTGAAGCCCAGTTTTAAGCAACTTTCTTGATGGCACAGAAGACAGTACTGAGTGGGAAAACATGGACATTGATGAGAGACCCGAAAAGTGATTCAAAAGAGGGTGGGCCACGGTGGCTCAGCAGGCAGAGTTCTCACCTGCCATGCTGTAGACTCGGGTTTGATTCCCTGTGCCTGTCCATGCAGGAAAAAAAAAAAAAAGCAAGCAATTCACAGTATCAGTCCTGCCTCTTCTCGCTGGTCAAACATCTGCATTTGCATCTCTAGAGCTGCTGTAGTTCTGGCCTGCTCCTGGTGCCAGAACTGCCCTTGAAGACTCTGTCTCCTCTTGCTCTTCTCCCCAGCACTGTTTCAGTTTTCTCTGGCCAGGTTGGGCAGTACTTCTCTTTAGAGTCATGAAGTGACTCTGATCTGAATATAATCAACTATCTGAATTCTTTAATTTGCTCTGCCATTTTTCAACCCTTCTCTTAGGCATTCTGCTCCAGATTCTAAATGTTCCCCACCATTTAAACAAATGCCCCCTGAGCTGTGATTAATTTGATGATGCAAGGAGTTGGGATGTCCAAAAACAGGGAAAGCAATTACTTGTGGCTCCCCAGTCAGCTCCAATTACTTCTGTTAATGAAGGAGAGGATTGATTTAGAGACTCCAAAGCAGTCCCCCGATGGAACTCCCAGAAGTACCCTAAGACATAATGGCAGCCCCATTGGTGACCATTCCAATGTCAGAGCCATTCTGGAAGCTGCCTGGAATCTAGCTGACCTAGAACCTCATCTACTTGGCCCAACCGATCTCATAAGCAGAAACAGCAAAGGAAATAGACGACTTCACCCAGCAGTCAAAGCGAATGCCAACAGTGGCTCATCTTCATAGGAAGTTTTTGTGGGCATCAAGATATAGAAAATACCTCTGTGGAATTTCAAAGAGAACCAGAGAGACTTTCTGCACTGTGAACTTCACTTCTGGAACAGAGACTAGTCACTTGCCCCTGACCTTTCCATCTCTGGGGCATGCCATTTGGACAGCATGGCCAGAGCCTCCAAATGTTCGGATCCTGAAAACAAACACAGTTCCTATAGGAGCATGAGAAAGAAAAACCACAAGACTCCTAGGAACAGTTCTTATTTCACTGTTTTTCTGTTTCCCATCATTTTTGTGGGTCAGGGTTTGTTCTCAACCCTTTGATGGGTTTGTAATTTGGCTGCCTTCAGGATGACTCAGTCATATTTTATGACAGCTTGGAAAATGCTGTGGTTTTTCACACTTTTAAGAGGACACTTTAGACTGGATTGATAACATAGGTTTAAAGCTAGTTAGACATCGGGTGTAGTCAGGTCAGAGTACTTAGCAGCTTTAGAAGGCTATGTATAACAAAATGGTACTCAAGATGATAACTAGGTGGGATGAAAGGCACCAAGGTAGGAAGCAAAAATAGTAGATTAAAATAATATATTATTATTATTTTCATTATTATTATTATTACAATAGTAATAATAATACAGTAGCATTTTTGTACCTGTAACAAAACAGACCACTTCACAAAATTTGTGGACATATGGAAATGGTTAGCAAATGAAAGGAATCATGAAAAGCAATCAATACTAAACTTGGTTCTTTCTTTATTGAACCTAACACCCTGAAACAAAGGGAGCAAAGGAGTGAAAGAGTTGAGAATTCTCTGGCAAATATAATCCTTAATAGGACATCTGTCTGATCGTTAATACCTCTGGCCTCTCATTACAAAAGCATCAGAAATTTTAAGTGGCCAACAGTATTCATTATTCCGTAGTAAATATGGGGAAACAATCTTACTTACTTTCACTTTTGTCTAAAACTGAATGAAATTTTCCACAAATTCATTCCACAGCCATAGTTTACACCAAAAATGCTGCTATTGCAGATAAGCTTTCTGTGTACAGAAAATTCTACCACACAACTTCCCCTGCCACCAGGGCTAGATAAATCTGTGAGTGACCCAGACCTCCAAAGTTCCTTTCATGCCCTTGAAAAGCCCTGCTTGTTCTGGGATCCCTGCTGCTCTCCTTCCCTGCCTCCAAACTCTGTCCAACACAAGAAAGAAAAAAAGGGAAGAAATTCAGGAGTTCAGGAGTTTCAAACACACTTTAAATTGCAGTCTCACCCAGTTTATTAAAGGGGAAGTAAATGACTATTTCTAGGATCACATTCCTGAGGCTTTCTCAAAACATTAATGGGGATTTTGTTAGCTTTTTAAATGTAATATTGTCTGACTGTATGATTTTTGTAAAAAAAAAAAAAATTACAATCATATATTTGAGATAGAGCAACTCCAGTTTCCTCCAACCAGCAAAATGTATGCTTTTTCCTTTCTCCCAAGAGCAAACACAAATACTGCTATCGATCTACTGTCAGAAGGTGATTTCTGTACAAAATTAGTCTGCAAATCATCTTGCACGTAACTAGATGTCTTTGAGTACGAATATGAGGATGATTCATCTTTTCAAAACAGAATGTAACTGGCAAAAGTGTTGTATTGCTTTAATTTCCTCTTTTGGATTTGAAAAAAAAAAAGAACCCAGCTCAGTTACTACTTATTCTTCAACACTGAGTCTTACTTGGTTGGGGGTGGGGAACACATACACAGTTTGCTAGCATGAAGAACAGCTGGTTGACTCATTGATTGTAGTCAGCAAATTTTCTGGCTGTATCAGGGCCTATCTGGGATTGCAATCTGGAAAGCAAACATAGTTCTTAAGCAGGTGAGACTTCTCATGTCAGGGTGGGGCTCAGCAAACTCAAGAGTTCAAGTCCCTCGGGGCCCAACATTCAGAATGTGGCTGAGATCAACCATTTCTCTGTGTCTGAGACACAGCCACATGGGAAAACCTAATTATTTCTCATTGCCATCAGCAACCTCATCATCATTTTCATGATCATCACCCAAAGGAATTAATCAAACTCCCACCTGCATAAGATACAACACCTGGTGGAGTACAAACATGAGGGAAGCATCTCTCGCTCCCCTGGTCTTCCATTGAACCCCTGCACCATGGAGACTGTCTTATTCATTCTGTTTTACATGCCACAATACCCTTCCTAGAGATGCCTCTGATGGTTAGGACTGCTGTCAACTTGGCCAGGTGATGGTATGGTATCCAGTTGTCTGGTCAGAGAAGCGCTGGCCTAACCAGTACTGCAAGGATATTTTGTGGTTGATTGATGTTCTAGTTTGAAAGCTGACAGAATGCAATATACCAGAAACAGAACATCTTTTAAAATGGGGAATTTATTAAGTTGCAAGTTTACAGTTCTAAGGCTGTAAAAAATGTCCAAATTAAGGCAAAGCTATTAAAAATGTCCAAATTAAGGCATCTAGGAAAGATTCCTTGGTTCCAGAAGGCTAATGATGTTCAAGATTTCTCTCTCATCTGGAAAAGCACATGGTGACATCTGCTAGCTATACCTCCAGGCTTCTTCAATGGCTTCCCTAGGGCTCTGTCTATGCTATTGGGACTGTTGGCTCTGGTGGTTCTGAGCTTTTTCTAAAATGTTTTCCACTTAAAACACTCCACTAAACAACCCCACCTTGAATGGGTGAAGACCCATCTCCATGGAAACCATCTAATCAAAAGTTACCACCCACAATTGGGTGGGTCACACCTCCATGGAAATTATAAAAAAGATTCCACCCAGAAGGGACTTACGGGGAAGATGGCCAACTAGAGTGGATCGAGATTAACCTTGCTCCATGGAAGGGTTGGAGAGGGGCAGGAGGGCAACTGGGATGGCAACTTGGGAGTGCAGCTGACCTGGGAGAGCCTTCTGCACCACATGCGGCAGCCCTGGTTGCAGAGGCTGAGGAATTGAGAGGCAGAAATCTGGAGCCTGGTGCAGAGGCACAGAGCCACACAGCCTGTGGGAGTGCTTGGACTGGTGCCCAGGACTAGGAAGTAAGCCAGGCCGCATTCCTTGGGTGCGCTACCCTCACCAGTGCAGCCCCATGACCAGCAATTTACCCCACACCCCACACACCTGAACCCCCTCACCCGCTCCATTCCCTGTACTCCAGGCACTCCTACCCCCAGCCTCCAGTGCACTGAACTGTCCCACACCCCTACCCCAAGCGCAGCCCAACCCACCTCTCCTGCACCCCTCCCGAGCACTACCAACCCCTCCCTGTTCACTGCAGGCTGTTGCCAGCACATAAAGGCTGCAGGCACCAACCTCCATACCTAGGCTACTCCCACCCCCAGCCCATAGAGTCCTACACCTTCACCCCACCTCCCTGAGCTCTGCACATCCATTTACAGCACTCCCAAGCCCACGCATGTGCATGGGCCCCCATCATGTCATTCAGCTCTGGGAACTGCACTTTACAGCAGTCCTAGAATCACACACGGGCGTGGCTCTCAGCCTCACTTCCCAGCTCTGAGAAAGTGTTGACCTGTGCAGCCGGGTCACATCTGCCCCCAATCCATGAAGGCATAATACCAACCTGCTGCCACAAAGGGCCTGGTCCTTTAAACCAGCACACACCAGGCTTACATTCCCCAGATCGGCATACACACACAGCTACATCCTCCTGGGCAGCTGGGTGCCCACCTTTAAAAGCATCAGCATAACATCCCCAACCTGTTCCTATACCTGCCCTGAAACAAATCACCCTATTGAGTGCTCTAACCTGTACCCTGCTCCCTGCTGTACAACCACCCAGAAAATGCAAGGCCTTTGACAACTGAAAGGAATCAACTCCCAAAGTAAGTCAATCAAGATATTTACATTCCACAAAGACAGCAGAAGATCACTAAGCACATCACAGTGTAAACAGATATAGCCCTGCCCAATGACCAAACTAAAACACCAGAGGAGGCACAGACGTTGGAACAACCAATCAAAGATGTTCATACAACTCTATGTAATAAAATAAATGGGATAGCAAATGCCATAAAGGAGAGCAAGAAGACAGAAGAAAAGCACAAAGAGGAATTTGAAAGAATAAATAGAAAAATAGCAGAAATCTTGAAGATTAAAGACTCTATTGACCTAATAAAAGACATACTAGAGGCATACAACACCAGATTTGGAGAGACAGAAGAAAAAATAAGTGATATAGAAGACAGAATAATTGACTTTGAAGACTCAAAACACCAAATGGCAAAAAAAGATGCAAAAAATTGAATGGGAACTCAGGAGAATGACAGACAAAACAAAGCATGCAAATATAAGAATCATTGGTGTCCCAGAAGGGGAAGAGAGGAGTAAAGGGCTAGGAAAAGTAGCCAAGGATATAATGGGGGAAAACTTCCCAGCCCACATAGAAGACATAAATATACAAGTTAAAGAAACCCAAAGAACTCCAAACAGAATAAATCCAAATAGGCTTTCCCCAAGGAACATATTAATGAGTCTGTCAAATGTTGAAGAGAAGAAGAAATTCCTGAAAGGAGCAAGAGAAAAACAATCTACTATATACAAGGGAATTTAAATAAGACTGAGTTCAGACTACTCAACTAGCACCCTGGAGGCAAGAAGGCAATGGAATGATATATTCAAGATCCTGAAAGAGAAAGATTTCAAGCCACGATTTCTGTACCCAGCCAAACTGTCCTTCAAAATTGAGGGAGAGATTAAAGTTTTCACAGACAAAGAAGTCCTGAAAAAATTTGTCAACAAGAGACCAGCCCTACAAGAAATACCACAAGGAGTTCTGCAGGCTGAAAATAAAAACAGACAGAAGAGGGAGGTCTGGAGGAAGGAACAGAATTGAAAAGTACCACTAAGGGTAATTTAAAAAATAGAAAGAAAAAGAGGGAAATGAATATGTAGATCTGACAAATAAAATTAAAAAGATAAGATGGTGAAATCAAGAAATGTCTTTTCAGTAATAACTTTGAATCTTAATGAACTAAACTCACCAATTAAAAGATACAGATGGCAGAATGGATTAAGAAACATAATCCAGCTATACACTGCTTACATGAGACTCATCTTAGACACAAGGATACAAATAGATTGAGAGTGAAAGGATGGAAAAATATTTTCCACACAAGTTGCAACCAAAAGAAAGTGAGAATAGCTATACCAATATTGGACAAAATAGACTTTAAATGTAAATGCCGGACTTCCGGAGAAGATGGCGGCTTAGTAAGACACGCGGGTCTTAGTTCCTCCTCCAGAAAAGCAACTAAAGAAACAGAAACAATACGAAACAGCTCCCGGAGCCACGACAGAGACCAAAAAGACAGCGTACCCCATTCTGGAACGGCTGAATGGGCAGGGAGAATCCGCTGCGGTGAGATACCCGAGGGGCGCGTGTTTTCCCGGCCGGGGCGGTTGGCGACTGGGGTCCCCTCCACGCACGTGGCTCCCCGGTCTGACTGGGAACGTTGGATAGCGGGGCCCTCCTGCCACGCTTGGCGTCTCGGGCCAGCTGGGCAATTTGGACCAGCACTCCCCCAAGCCGCGGCAGCCGGCGACCCCCCCTCCACGCGCGGTTTCCCGGGCCGACTGCAAGATTTGGATTGGCAAGTTAAAGGAGCCACAGCATCTTTTGCTAGTGGGCCCCGCAGACAGACGAGCGCCACGAGTGCCACCTACTGGGCAGGAAAAGAAAAACAGAGCCCAGAGATTTCACAGAAAAACCTTTCAACCAGTCGGGTCCCACACCCAGGGAAATCTGATCAAATGCCCAGACACCAGCAGAAAATAATGGATGACACTCGGAAAATTGAAGATATGGCCCAGTCAAAGGAACAAACCAGTAGTTCAAATGAGATACAGGAGCTGAGACAACTAATGCTGAATATAAGAACAGAAATGGAAAAACTCTTCAAAAACCAAATCAATAAATTGAGGGAGGACATGAAGAAGACATGGGCTGAACAAAAAGAAGAAATAGAAAATCTAAAAAAACAAATCACAGAACTTATGGGAGTGAAGGACAAAGAAGAAAAAATGGAAAAAACAATGGATACCTACAATGGTAGATTTAAAGAGACAGAAGCTACAATTAGTGAACTGGAGGATGGAACATCTGAATTCCAAAAAGAAACAGAAACTATAGGGAAAAGAATGGAAAAACTTGAGCAGGGGATCAGAGAACTGAATGACAATATGAGGCGCACAAATATACGTGTTGTGGGTGTTCCAGAAGGAGAAGAGAAGGGAAAAGGAGGAGAAAAACTCATGGAAGAAATTATCACTGAAAATTTCCCAACTCTTATGAAAGACCTAAAATTACAGATCCAAGAAATGCAGTGCACCCCAAAAAGAATAGACCCAAATAGGCGTTCTCCAAGACACTTACTAGTTAGAATGTCAGAGGTCAAAGAGAAAGAGAGGATCTTGAAAGCAGCAAGAGAAAAACAATCTGTCACATACAAGGGAAACCCAATAAGACTATGTGTAGATTTCTCAGCAGAAACCATGGAAGCTAGAAGACAGTGGGATGATATATTTAAATTACTAAAAGAGAAAAACTGCCAACCAAGACTTCTATATCCAGCAAAATTGTCCTTCAAAAATTAAGGAGAAATTAAAACATTTATAGACAAAAAGTCACTGAGAGAATTTGTGACCAAGAGACCAACTCTGCAAGAAGTACTAAAGGGAGCACTAGAGTCAGATACGAAAAGACAGAAGAGAGAGGTATGGAGTAAAGTGTAGAAAGAAGGAAAATCAGTTATGATATATATAATACAAAAGCCAAAATGGTAGAGGAAAATATTATCCAAACAGTAATAACACTAAAAGTTAATGGACTGAATTTCCCAATCAAAAGACATAGACTGGCAGAATGGATTACGACCCAGCAATACCACTGCTAGGTATCTACTCAAAGGACTTAAGGGCAAAGACACAGACGGACATTTGCACACCAGTGTTTATAGCAGCATTATCTACAATTGCAAAGAGATGGAAACAGCCAAAATGTCCATCAACAGACGAGTGGCTAAACAAACTGTGGCGTATACCTACGATGGAATATTATGCAGCTTTAAGACAGACTAAACTTATAAAGCATGTAATAACATGGATGGACCTAGAGAACATTATGCTGAGTGAGTCTAGCCAAAAACTAAAGGACAAATACTGTATGGTTCCACTGATGTGAACCTACATTCGAGAATCAGCTTGGAATATATCATTGGTAACAGAGACCAGCAGGAGTTAGAAACAGGGTAAGATAATGGGTAATTGGAGCTGAAGGGATACAGACTGTGCAACAGGACTAGATACAAAAACTCAAAAATGGACAGCACAATAATACCTAAGTGTAATGTAACTATGTTGGAACACTGAATGAAGCTGCACCTGAAATATGGTTTTTTGTTTGTTTGTTTGCTTGTATCTTTTGTTTTTGTTTTTTCTTTTTCCTTTTTATATATATATTTTTTTATTAGTATTATTATTTTAATTCTCTTCTCTATATTAACATTCTATATCTTTTTCTGCTGTTTTGCTAGTTCTTTTCCTAAATCGATGCAAATGTACTAAGAAATGATGATCATACATCTATGTGATGATACTAAGAATTACTGAGTGCATGTGTAGAATGGAATGATTTCTAAATGTTGTGTTAATTTCTTTTCTTTTTTTGATTAATAAAAAAAATTTTTTTTAATGTAAATGCCTCATAAGAGATAAAGAAGGACACTATATACCAGTTAAAAGAAGATAAAACAATCATAAATATTTATGCTCCCAATTAAGTAGCTCCAAAGTACATGAGACAGACATTGGCAAAACTGAAGGGAGCAAAAGATGCTTCAACAATAATAGTAAAAGACTTCAATACACCACTGTAAATAGAGCAACCAGACAGAAGATCAACAAAGAAATAGAGAAGTTAAATAACTTGATAAATTAATTAGACCTAACAGACATATATAGGTCATTGCACCCCAAAGCACAAGGATATGCATTCTTCTCTTATGGAACATTCTCCAGGATAGATCATGTGCTGGGGCACAAACGGGTCTTTATAAATTTTAAACTATTAAATTATTCAGTACACTTTCTCTGCTCACAATGGGATGAAGCTGGGTCTCAATAACCACCAAAGAACAAAAACACTCACAAATGTATGGAGATTAAATAACACACTCTTAGACAACCAGTGGGTCAAAGAAGAAATTGCTAGAGAAATCAGTAGCTATCTGGAGATGAATGAAAATGAGAATACAACTTATCAGAACTTATGGGATATGGCAAAGGCTGTGCTGAGAGGGAGATTTATTGTCCTAAGTACTTATATAAAAAAACAGGAAAGAGAAAAAATCGAGGACTTAATAGCAAACCTGGAGGAACTTGAGAAAGAACAGCAAACTAACTACAAAACAAATAGGAGAAGAGAACTAACAAAGAATAAAGCAGACATAAGTGACGGGGAGAACAAAAGAACAATAGTAAGAAAGAATCAATAAAACCAAAACTTTGCTCTTTGTGAAAATCAATAAAATCAATGGACCACTAGGTATGGTGACAAAGAAAAAAAAGAGAGAAGGTACAAATAAACAAAATCAGAAATGAGATGAGTGCATTACCACAGACCCTGAAGAAATAAAAGAAATTATAAGAGGATACTATGAACAACCATATGCCAACAAATTAGACAACTTAGATGAAATGGACAAATTCCTGGAGACACACAAACAAGCTACACTGACTCTGGAAGAAATAGAAGATCTCAACAAACCAATCACAAGTAAAGAGATTCAATCAGTCATCAAAAATCTTCCTACAAATAAAAGCACAGGGCCAGATGACTTCACAGGGAAATTTTAGCAAGCATTCCAAAAAGAACTAAGACCAATCCTGCTCAAATTTTTCTAAAAATTGAGGGAAAAGGAACTCTAATTAATTCATTTTATGAAGCTAATATCACTTTAATATCAAAACCAGGTAAAGATGCTATAAGAAAGGAAAACTACAGGCCAATCTCCCTAATGAACATAAATGCAAAAATTCTCAAAGTATTAGCAAATTGAATCCAACAGCACATTTTAAAAAATGATACACCATGAACAAGTGGGGTTTATACTAAGAATGCAAGGATGGTTCAATACAAAAAAAATCAATTAATGTGCTACAACACATTAAAAAATCAAAAGACAAAAATCACATGATCATCTCGACTGATGCTGAAAAAACATTTGACAAAATTCAGCATCCTTTCTGATAAAAACACTCCAAAAAATAGGAATCAAAGGCAACTACCTCAATATGATACAGGGAACATATGAAAAACTGATAGCCAGCATCATACTCAATGGAGAGAGACTGAAAGCCTTCCCCCTAAGATCAGGTACAAGACAAGGAAGCACACTTTCAACACTATTACTCAACATTGTGCTAGAAGTTCTAGCTAGAGCAATCAGGCAGGAAAAGAAATAAAAGGCATCCAAATTTGAAAGGAATAAGTAAAACTCTCATTATTTGCAGATGATATGATACTATATGTGGAAGATTCTGAGAAATCTACAGCAAAGTTACTTGAGCTAAAAAACAAATTCAACAAGGTGGTGGGATATAAAATTAAAGTGCAAAAATCAGTACCATTTCTAAACACAAGCAATGACCTCACTGAAAAGTCAGTTAAAGAAAAAAAAAATCCATTCAAAATAGCAACTAAAAGGATCAAATACTTAGGAATGAACTTAACCAGGGATGTAAAGGACATGTACACAGAAAACTGCATAACACTGCTAAAAGAAATCAAAGGGGATCTAAATAGGTGGAAAGACATTCCCCACTCATAGATAGAAAGGCTAAATATAGTTAAGATGTCAATTCTCCACAAGTTGATCTATAGATTCAACACAGTACCAACCAAAATTCCAACAACCTACTTTGAAAATTTGGAAAAGCTAACTACTAAATTCATGTGGAAGGGAAAGAGACCCTGAATACCTAAAAGCATCCTAAAAAAGAAGAATGAAGTGGGAGGATTAACACACCCAGACTCTAAAACCTATTACAAAGCCACAGTTGTCAAAACAGCATGGTACTGGCACAAAGATAGAAGCATTGACCAATGGACTCAAATCGGGAGTGCAGAAATAGACCAACAAATCTATGGTCAACTGATTTTTGACAAGGCCCCCAAAACATCTGAGCTGGGACAAAATAGTCTTTTCAGTAATTGGGCATGGAAGAACTGGATATCAATAGCCAAGAGAATGAAAGAGGATCCCTATCTTACACCCTACACAAAAATTAACTTGAAGTGGATCAAATACCTAAACATAAGAACTACCACCTTAAAGCTTCTAGAAGACAATGTAGGGAAACATCTTCAAGATCTAGTAATAGGAGATAGCTTCCTAAACTTTTCACTCAAAGCACAACCAACAAAAGAAAGAATAGATAAATGGTAACTTCTCAAAATCAAATGCTGCTGCGCTTCATGAGACTTTGTCAAAAATGTGAAGATGCAGCCAACTCAATGGAAGCAAATATTTGGAAATCACATATCAGACGAAGGTTTGATTTCCTGTATATACAAAGAAATCATACAACTCAACAACAAAAGAACAAACAATCCAATTATAAAATGGGCTAAACATATGAATAGGCATTTTTCTGAAGAGTAAATGCAGATGGCTCAAAAGCACATGAAAAGATGCTCATTTCTGTGGCTATAAAGGAAATGCAATTCAAGACTACAATGAGATACTACACACCTATAAGAATGGCTTCTATTAAACAATCAGGAAACTATAAATGTTGGACAGGATGCAGAGAAACTGGGATACTTCTGCGCTGTTGGTGGGAATGTATAATTTTACAGCCACTATGGAAGACTGTTTGGTGGTTCCTTCAGAAACTAAATATCGAGTTGCCCTATGACCCAGCAATAGCACCACTTGGTATATACCCAGAACAGCTGAAAGCAATGACACAAACAGACACTTGCACACCGATGTTCATGACAGCATTATTCACAATCGCCAAAAGATGGAAAAAAACCAAATGCCCATCAACAGATGAGTGGATCAACAAAATGTGATATACACATACGATGGAGTACTGTGCAGCAGTAAGACAACGACGTCCTGAAGCACATGACAAGATGGATGAGCCTTGAGGACATAATGCTGAGTGAAATAAGCCAGACACAAAAGGGTAGATACTGTATAATTCCACTTTTATGACCAGCATAAAGGTATAATCAGAGGCTTATAATACAGAATATAAGGGACTTAGAGATACACAGGAGCTAGAAATGGGTGAACTGTTAGCTAAAGAGGTTGAACTCCAATGTAAGAGAATAGATAGAAGTGAAGGTGATTTTCTTGTGGGTCTAGAAGTAACATTATCATATTGAAGATGATCAAGACTGAAAGGGGTTGTATAGACCTATGTGTCCCACTGACTCACACTAGAAATACGAATGAGTTCTCATAGGTTTTACTTCAGGATATGATTCTCGTATAAAGAGTGTTTAAGTCCAGGGTACAGGGGGAAATCTGCTATTGCGTCCTATGAGCTATGTTCAAAATGAAACCATCAGCATTACCATAGCAACAACAGAGGTAAATAATGGAGTGAGGGACAAGGGTGTGTTTATTGGTTTTCTTTCTCTTGGAAAAAATGAAATTATCTAAAATCGAGAATGTTGATGGACTGTGGACTGACCAAGATAGTTTCATCTCCCTACCCCATATTAGTGACAGCCCTTTCCGATATGAAAAATTTAGAATCACCATAGCCCAAACACCTCTAAAGAGAGGGATGAAAGATCAAAGTTGATGGTGGAGTTATACAGAGAAGATAGGATTTAACAAATGAATATGAATGCTGAATCATTAAAATGATATTAAATTGTATTGCAAAGGGAAATCACAAGTTTCACTCCCAGGTTTCTGATCCCCCCAACTCTTATTTTTATTCAAGATGAGTAGTTGTTGACCTCATCTTGGCTGATGAGGTCTCCAAAGATTGAAGGCACAATCCCTTTTCTTGTGAAGCAGTTGCCTGCATGCCCTTGACCATGAGGCTTCCTCTAAGCCCAACTCCACAAGTGAAATCATTGTCCTCCCCCCTACATGAGACATGACATTCAGGGGTGAAAGTCTCCCTGGCAACAGGGAGGATGGCTTCCAGGGATGAATCCAGACCTGGCACCATGGGATCAATAATTACATCCTGACCAAAAGGGGAAAAAGAAGTGTAATTAATAAAGTATCCGTGGCAGAGAGAGTTCAAAGAGAGTCCAGAGGCTACTCTGGAGGTTGTTCTTACACAAGCTTCAGTTAGACCTTGCTACCTATCATAACCTGCCATCCCCCAACCAGGACCATTCCAGCCAATCCTGAAGAACACCTAAGGCAATATTTAAGATTCCCCAAGGGTTCCAGGCACTAGAGTAACTTTCCAGAAACCTAATCAGATGGGTCTCTAGTCCAGATAAGTCCTGAAACCTAGCTCAGCCTCTCCAGAACATCAGATAGTTCCACCTCCCTACCCCATATTAGTGACAGACCTTCCCAATATCAAAAATTTAGAATTGCCATTTACCCCAAACCACCCCAAAGAGAAGTACTGAAAGATCAAAGGTGATGGTGGAATTATACATAGAAGACAGGACTTAACAAATGAATATGAATGGTGAATCATTAAATTGATATCTCTTTTAGTCTCCAGTATTTTAGAGCAGCTAGAAGTAAAAACCTAAAATTGTGAAACTGCAACCCATGTCAAACTCTGAAATATGTTCTACAATTAATTGTGGTGCTGTGATTTGAAAATTATAACTTTTTTGTATATATGTTAGTGTTCACAAAAAAAAGAAGGAACAAAAAGTCAATTGTGACGATTAAAAGTATAGCCCTATAGCTTCCTATATTCTGGAGCAGCTAGAAGGAAAAATGTGAAACTATGTATGGTAGCCCATGACAATTTCTGGGATCTGCCCTGTAATCACTTGTTGAAGAGTGCTTTGAAAACTATTGCTTTTTTATTTATTTGCTTTGTTTATATGTTATACTATACAATTAAAAAAGTTAAAAAATAAATTAAAATAAAAAAGATTCCACCCAGCAATATTGAATAAGGATAAAGGACATGGCTTTCTGGGGTACATAAAAGTTTCAAACTGGAACAGTTGATAAACCAGAAGCCTGGTTTATTAAATCTTCAGTCACTTAATTACAGCTGTGGCTGATTACATCTATGATAAACTAAGGGTGCACCTCCCCAAAATGAGATAATCCAGTCAGTTGGATTTGAGCCGATCAGTCTCAAAGACTTTTAAGGGAGAAGAGAGAATTTTCTTTTTTCTTTAGCCAATGAGTCTCTCCTGTGGAATTCCTGGAGACCCTTCATTGGAGTTGTCAGCTTCACAGCCTGCCCTATGGTTTTGGGACTTTTGCATTCCCATGGTTGCCTGAGACACTTTTATAAATCCCGTATTTACTGATATCTCCTATTGATTCTGTTTCTCCAGAGAACCCTGACTGATGCAATGTCCAAAAGAATATTCCAAACACGTTTGTAAGTGGAATCAAACCAAAATTCATCATTAAACATAAGCTTCAAGATTATCCTTTATATAAAGGTACTTTGAGATAGTTTGATAACTATGCCTGTTAAAATTTCAAAGATTAAAAATATCTAAGCAAATCTCCATTACCCCGTTAATGAAAAAAAAAGTATGAAGTAGTTAATCCAAAGCAGAATTTAATCAAGACATCATCAATATTTGCCATAGGAATGTTATATGATTTGTACAGTGATTGGATATATGCTCAAGTTGCATTAAAATTAGTTTGCATTCTCCAAGCACATTGAGCAAGGTTGGGGAAAGTATAATTCATGAAAGATGCAAGAAGAAATAATTAGAAACACATTAATCACTCTCAGAACACAACAGGCCAAGTGGACCAAAAAAGTAAGGTTATAAAAGATGTAAATAAATAATCCACAAGGTGGATATTTTGGATTTATATTGAATGCTAGCTCTGCTAATAGAGCCTATACCTTCTTTCTCAATTGTACATGAAATAAAAATTAACCATATACTTCAGTTCAAAGAAAATATCAATAGCTATCATACGGTAGAAATATTATACCTAACACTCTTTGCTCTTAATACAATAAAATTTGATATTAAAAATAAAGCCAAAAATTTTAAAAATAATAATAAAGAGGCCCCTTCACCTGGAAATCAAAAGGCCTTCTAGCAAACCCTCTTGGGTAATAGGGTGGAAAAAAACAGAAATCATAGACTTTCTTAAAAATAATGATTTTTAAACATTAAAACATTACATATCAATCTGTGGGATGTATTCAAGTAATGAGTGATCCAAGGAAAACTTCGTACTCTTAACAGCTATACCCATCGTGATGGTTGGGTTCTGGTGTCAGCTTGGCCAAGTGATGATGTCCAGTTGTCAGGTCAGGCAAGCACTGGCCTGACCGTTGCTGCAAGGATATTTCATGGCTGGTTGATAAACCAGGAGGCTGGTTGATTAAATCATCTGTCGGTTGATTGCATCTGTGGCTGATTACGTCTGTGATCAACTAGGGCATGTCTCCCACAATAAGATAATCCAATCAGGTGAGGGCTAGGAAGAAGAGAGGCTCACTGCTTTTTCAGCCAGCGAGCCTCTCCTGGGGAGTTGGTCCAGACCCTTCATCGCAGCCACCAGCTTCACAGCCTGTCCTATTGATTTCGGACTCTTCCATTCGCACAGGTGCATGGGATATATTTATAAATCTCATATTTACAGATGTCTCCTTTTGGTTCTGTTTCTCTAGAGAGCCCTGTCTAACACACCTATTTTATTTGCACCAAAATAAAATTTGAAAGAATAAAAAGAAAAATGAAAACTAGAAAAAGAACAGGTAAACCAAAAGAAAGCACACACAAAAAGAAATAGTAAATTTAAAATCAGAGATTAATGAAGTACAGAAAGTTGATAAGGGGATATTAAGAACAACTTTATTCCAAAAAATGAACAATTTGGATGAAATGGATAAATTCCTTGAAAAACCCAAACTTACAAAGTCTTACAAAGAACAAAAAACTTACATGAAAAAGAAAATATGACTAGTCTTATATCAATTTAAAAAATTGAATCTGTAATTCCACATCTTCCCTCAAGCTCTCTAGAAAGCTTCACTAGTGAATTCATCCAAATGTTTAAAAAAGCAACTACCACAGCAACAAAAGAAAAAGTTCATCAAAAGGGTTTTTCATCAAAGGAGACTTCATCAAAATTTAAAACTTCTGTGCAAAGGGCTTTATCATAAAAGTTAAATGGGAGAAAATATTTGGAACCACATATCTGACAAGGGTTTAATATTCAGAATACATTGAAAACCTACCACTCAACATTATTTCTGAAAAATAATAATGGAAACACTATATATCAATCTGTGGGATGTATTCAAGCAGTGATGAGAGAAAACTTCGTAGTTCTTCATAGTTATACCTGTCTGTATGTGTACCAAATTTCAGCCAATTAGAAAATGGCCAAAAGACTTGAATAGACATTTTCCAAAGAAGATATACAAATGGCCAGAAAGCACATGAAAAGATGCTCAACATCATTAGCCATTAGGGAACTGCAAATTAAAACCACAATGACGGGAGGACTTCCGGAGAAGATGGTGGCTTAGTAAGACATGCGGGTCTTAGTTCCTCCTCCAGAACAGCTATTAGAGAAGTAGAAATGATTCAGAACAGCTCCCGGAGCCATGACAGAGACCAAGAAGACAGCATACCCCATTCTGGAACGGCTGACTAGCTGGGAGAATCCGCTCCAGTGAGATCACCGAGGGGCGCGGGCTTCCCCGGGGCGGCAGGCGGCCGGAGTCCCTCCCTCCCTCCTTCCCGGGCCGGCTGGGAGAATTGGACAGGCGGTCCCCTCAAGCCGCGGTGGCTGGCACCACCCCCCCACGCATGACTGCCCGGACCAGCTGGGAGAATTGGATCAGAGATCCCCAAGCCACGGAGAACGGCAACTGGGGTCCCTTCCAAACATGTGGCTTCCCAGTCCAGGTGGGCACGGTGGATAGACACTTCCACAAGCCGCGGCGGCTGGCACCCCCCCGCAACACCTGGTGCCCCGGGCTGGCTGGGAAATTTGGACAGGCGTTCCCCAAGCCACAGAGGCCGGCGACCCTCCCTGCGTGCAGATCCCCGGGCCGGCTGGGAGATTCGGATTGGCACTCCCCCAAGCTGCTTCAGCTGGCGACCCCCCCCTACAGCGAGAGTTTTCCAAAGTTAAAGGGGCCACAGCATCTTTTACTGGTGGGACCCTCAGACAGATGAGCACCACGAGTGCCACCTACTGGGCAGGATAAGAAAAACAGAGCCCAGAGATTTCACAGAAAAATCTTTCAACCTACGGGGTCTTACACCCAGGGAAATCTGATTAAATGCCCAGACGCAAGCAGAAGATAATGGATCATGCTCGGAAAATTGAAGATATGGCCCAGTCAAAGGAACAAACCAATAGTTCAAATGAGATACAGGAGCTGAGACAACTAATGCTGAATATACGAACAGAAAAGGAAAACCTCTTCAAAAACCAAATCAATAAATTCAGGGAGGACATGAAGAAGACATGGGCTGAACAAAAAGAAGAAATAGAAAAACTGAAAAAACAAATCACAGAACTTATGGGAGTGAAGGACAAAGTAGAAAAGATGGAAAAAACAATGGATACCTACAATGGTAGATTTAAAGAGACAGAAGCTAGAATTAGTGAATTGGAGGATGGAACATCTGAATTTCAAAAAAAAACAGACACTATAGGGAAAAGAATGGAAAAATTTGAGCAGGGGATCAGGGAACTGAATGATAATATGAAGTGCACAAATATATGTGTTGTGGGTGTCCCAGAAGGAGAAGAGAAGGGAAAAGGAGGAGAAAAACTAATGGAAGAAATTATCACTGAAAATTTCCCAACTCTTATGAAAGACCTAAAATTACAGATCCAAGAAGTGCAGCGCACCCCAAAGAGATTAGACACAAATAGGCGTTCTCCAAGACACTTATTAGTTAGAATGTCAGAGGTCAAAGAGAAAGAGAGGATCTTGAAAGCAGCAAGAGAAAAACAATCCATCACATACAAGGGAAACCCAAAAAGACTATGTGTAGATTTCTCAGCAGAAACCATGGAAGCTAGAAGACAGTGGGATGATATATTTAAATTACTAAAAGAGAAAAAATGCCAACCAAGAATTCTATACCCAGCAAAACTTTCCTTCAAAAATGAGGGAGAAATTAAAACATTTTCAGACAAAAAGTCACTGAGAGAATTTGTGACCAAGAGACCAGCTCTGCAAGAAATACTAAAGGCAGCACTAGAGTCAGATACGAAAAGACAGAAGAGAGAGGTATGGAGTAAAGTGTAGAAAGAAGGAAAATCAGATATGATATATGTAATACAAAAGGCAAAATGGTAGAGGAAAGTATTACCCAAACAGTAATAACACTAAATGTTAATGGACTGAATTCCCCAATCAAAAGGCATAGACTGACAGAATGGATTAAAAAACAGGATCCTTCTATATGCTGTCTACAGGAAACACATCTTAGACCCAAAGATAAACATAGGTTGAAAGTGAAAGGTTGGGAAAAGATATTTCATGCAAATAAGAACCAGAAAAGAGCAGGAGTAGCTATACTAATATCCAACAAATTAGACTTCAAATGTAAAACAGTTAAAAGAGACAAAGAAGGACACTATATATTAATAAAAGGAACAATTCAACAAGAAGACATAACAATCATAAATATTTACGCACCGAACCAGAATGCCCCAAAATACGTGAGGAATACACTGCAAACACTGAAAAGGGAAATAGACACAAATACCATAATAGTTGGAGACTTCAATTCACCACTCTCATCAATGGACAGAACATCTAGACAGAGGATCAATAAAGAAATAGAGAATCTGAATATTACTATAAATGAGCTAGACTTAACAGACATTTATAGGACATTACATCCCACAACAGCAGGATACACCTTTTTCTCAAGTGCTCATGGATCATTCTCAAAGGTAGACCATATGCTGGGTCACAAAGCAAGTCTTAACGAATTTAAAAATATTGAAATCATACACAACACTTTCTCGGATCATAAAGGAATTAAGTTGGAAATCAATAATAGGTGGAGTGCCAGAAAATTCACAAATACGTGGAGGCTCAACAACACACTCTTAAACAACGAGTGGGTCAAGGAATAAATTGCAAGAGAAATTAGTAAATATCTCGAGGCAAATGAAAACAAAAACACAACATATCAAAACCTATGGGACGCAGCAAAGGCAGTGCTAAGAGGGAAATTTATTGCCCTAAATGCCTATATCAGAAAAGAAGAAAAGGCAAAAATGCAGGAATTAACTGTCCACTTGGAAGAACTGGAGAAAGAACAGCAAACTTATCCCAAAGCAAGTAAAAGGAAAGGAATAACAAAGATCAGAGCAGAAATAAATGAAATTGAAAACATGAAAACAATAGAGAAAATCAATAAGACCAGAAGTTGGTTCTATGAGAAGATCAATAAGATTGATGGGCCCTTATCAAGATTGACAAAAAGAAGAAGAGAGAGGATGCAAATAAATAAGATCAGAAATGGAAGAGGAGACATAACCACTGACCTCACAGAAATAAAGGAGGTAATAACAGGATACTATGAACAACTTTACGCTAATAAATACAACAATTTAGATAAAATGGATGGGTTCCTGGAAAGAAATGAACAACCAACTTTGACTCAAGAAGACATAGATGACCTCAACAAACCAATCACAAGTAAAGAAATTGAATTAGTCATTCAAAAGCTTCCTAAAAAGAAAAGTCCAGGACCAGATGGCTTCACATGTGAATTCTACCAAACATTCCAGAAAGAATTAGTACCAACTCTCCTCAAACTCTTCAAAAAAATCGAAGTGGAGGGAAAGCTACCTAATTCATTCTATGAAGCCAACATCACCCTCATACCAAAACCAGGCAAAGATATTACAAAAAAAGAAAACTACAGACCAATCTCTCTAATGAATATAGATGCAAAAATCCTCAACAAAATTCTAGCAAATCGAATCCAACAACACATTAAAAGAATTATACATCATGACCAAGTAGGATTCATCCCAGGTATGCAAGGATGGTTCAACATAAGAAAATCAGTTAATGCAATACACCATATCAACAAATCAAAGCAGAAAAATCACATGATCATCTCAATTGATGCAGAGAAGGCATTTGACAAGATTCAACATCCTTTCCTTTTGAAAACACTTCAAAAGATAGGAATACAAGGGAACTTCCTTAAAATGATAGAGGGAATATATGAAAAACCCACAGCTAATATCATCCTCAATGGGGAAAAATTGAAAACTTTCCCCCTAAGATCAGGAAGAAGACAAGGATGTCCATTATCACCACTATTATTCAACATCATGTTGGAGGTTCTAGCCAGAGCAATTAGACAAGAAAAAGAAATACAAGGCATCAAAATTGGAAAGGAAGAAGTAAAACTATCACTGTTTGCAGATGATATGATATTATATGTCAAAAACCCGGAAAAATCCACAACAAAACTACTAGAGCTAATAAATGAGTACAGCAAAGTAACAGGCTAAAGATCAACATTCAGAAATCTGTAGCATTTCTATACACTAGCAATGAACAAGCTTAGGGGGAAATCAAGAAACGAATCCCATTTACAATTGCAACTAAAAGAATAAAATACCTAGGAATAAATTTAACTAAAGAGACAAAAAACCTATACAAAGAAAACTATAAAAAACTGTTAAAAGAAATCACAGAAGACCTAAATAGATGGAAGGGCATACCGTGTTCATGGATTGGAAGACTAAATATAGTTAAGATGTCAATCCTAACTAAATTGATTTATAGATTCAATGCAATACCAATCAAAATCCCAACAATTTACATTTCAGAAATAGAAACACCAATAACCAAATTTATCTGGAAGGGCAGGGTGCTCCGAATTGCTAAAAGTATCCTGAGGAAAAAAAACGAAGCTGGAGGTCTCACGCTGCCTGACTTTAAGGCATATTATGAAGCCATAGTGGTCAAAACAGCATGGTACTAGCATAAAGATAGATATATTGACCAATGGAATAGAATAGAGTGTTCAGATATAGACCCTCTCATCTATGGAGAACCGATCTTCGATAAGGCAGTCAAGCCAACTCACCTGGGACAGAACAGTCTCTTCAATAAATGGTGCCTAGAGAACTGGATATCCATATGCAAAAGAATGAAAGAAGACCCGTATCTCACACCCTATACAAAAGTTAACTCAAAATGGATCAAAGATCTAAACATTAGGTCTAAGACCATAAAACAGTTAGAGGAAAATGTAGGGAGATATCTTATGAAACTTACAATTGGAGGCGGTTTTATGGACCTTAAACCTAAAGCAAGAGCACTGAAGAAGGAAATAAATAAATGGGAGCTCCTCAAAATTAAACACTTCTGTGCATCAAAGAACTTCATCAAGAAAGTAGAAAGACAGCCTACACAATGGGAGACAATATTTGGAAATGACATATCAGATAAAGGTCTAGTATCCAGAATTTATAAAGAGATTGTCCAACTCAACAACAAAAAGACAGCCAACTCAATTACAAAATGGGAAAAAGACTTGAACAGACACCTACCACTAGAGAAAATACAAATGGCCAAAAGGCACATGAAGAGATGCTCAATGTCCCTGGCCATTAGAGAAATGCAAATCAAAACCACAATGAGATATCATCTCACACCCACCAGAATGCCCATTATCAACAAAACAGAAAATGACAAGTGCTGGAGAGGATGCGGAAAAAGAGGCACACTTATCCACTGTTGGTGGGAATGTCAAATGGTGCAACCACTGTGGAAGGCAGTTTGGCGGTTCCTCAAAAAACTGAATATAGAATTGCCATACGACCCAGCAATACCATTGCTAGGTATCTACTCAAAAGATTTAAGGGCAAAGACACAAACGGACATTTGCACACCAATGTTTATAGCAGCATTATTTACAATTGCAAAGAGATGGAAACAGCCAAAATGTCCATCAACAGATGAATGGCTAAACAAACTGTGGTATATACATACGATGGAATATTATGCAGCTTTAAGACAGGATAAACTTATGAAGCATGTAATAACATGGATGGACCTAGAGAACATTATGCTGAATGAGTCTAGCCAAAAACTAAAGGACAAATACTGTATGGTCCCACTGATGTGAGCCGACATTCGAGAATAAACTTGGAATATGTCATTGGTAACAGAGACCAGCAGGAGTTAGAAACAGGGTAAGATAATGGGTAATTGGAGCTGAAGGGATACAGACTGTGCAACAGGACTAGATACAAAAACTCAAAAATGGACAGCACAATAATACCTAATTGTAATGTAATCATGTTAAAACACTGAATGAAGCTGCATCTGAGCTATAGTTTTTGTTTGTTTGTTTGTTTGTGTCTTCTGTTTTTTTCTTTTTCCTTTTCTTTTTTTATTATTATTATTTTTATTTTTTCTCTATATTAACATTATCTTTTTCTGTTGTTTTGCTAGTTCTTTTCCTAAATCGATGCAAATGTACTAAGAAATGATGATCATGCATCTATGTGATGATGTTAAGAATTACTGATTGCATATGTAGAATGGAATGATTTCTAAATGTTGTGTTAATTTTTTTTCTTTAATTAATAAAAAAATGCTTATAAAAATAAAATAAAATAAAATAAAACACAATGAGGTACCACTGCACACCCACCAGAATAGCTACTATTAAAAAACTGGGAAGCAAAAAGTGTTGGAGAGGATGTGGAGAAATAGGAACACTCATTCATTGTTGGTGGAAATGTGAAATGGTGCAGCTACTGTGGAACTTTCTGTTTGACAGTTCCACAGAAAGCTAAACGTAGAACTACCGGCAATACTACTTCTAGATGTTAACCCAAAAGAATTGCATGCAAGACCACAAAGAGATTTCTACACCCCAAAATTCATAGTAGTATTATTCACGACTGCCAAAAGGTGGACACAACCCAAGCGTCTATCAACAGATGAATGGATAAACAAAATGTGGTATACACATACAATGGAATATTATCCAGCCATAGAAAGAAATGTTCTGGTACATGCTACAATATGGGAACCTTGAAGACTTGTGTTGAGTGAGATAAGGCAGTCAAAAAAGGACAAATAAGGTATGACCTCAATTATATGAAGAAATTAGATTAGGCAAAGTCATAGAGTCAGAAACTATAGAGGTTTCGAGAAGCTGGAGTGGGTGTAAGGAATGGAGAGTTATTGCTCAAATGGTACAGAGTTTCTGTTTGTGGTGATGGAAAGCAGAACACTGTGAATGTAACTGACACCATCAACTTGTGTATTTGAAAGTGGTTAAGATGGGAGATTTTAGGTTGTATATAAAGAGAGAAAAAAAAAACTGCAACCTTACAAAAATTCTCCCAAAGAATAAAAAAGGAGGGAACACATCCCTATTCATTTTATGAGGTCAGCATAACGTTAAGAACAAAACCTGACAAGGACATTTCAAGCAAAAAAAAATTAAAGATATGCCTTCCACTGTCCTACCGTAAAGCAGATTTATTCATAATGTCCCCCAAATGGGCTATCAGAGTTCTTTTCTTACTGGAAGGTTTCTTTTAATTTATCTAATAGGGCAGAAATCAAATATTTTGAAAGCTACTGATCTAAGCCTGTCATCTGCCCACTATAACTAACTGAATGGGTAGTCCCTAATGGGGCCCTATTTCTAAGGATTATGAGGCTGTGCCTGGGCTCAGCAGGAAAGGAAGCCACGGTTGATTGGCATACCAGTATGGTTTTTATTGCAAGTAAAGAAAACCCAAGCAAATTAGCTTAATTAATATGGGACTATCATTGTTTCATATTAACAAAGAATTCCAGGGGTAGGTTATACTTCAGGCAAGACTTAATCCATCAACCCAAGAACACTGATGATCTTTCTCTATCAAATTCAGTCTTCCACTGAGTCCATTTAAAACTGAGCCTGGCTCCCCTTTCTGATCCCTGGATGGTCCTAAAACTACAGGCTTTCTCATTCATCTCAGCACCTTTGATTCTGTGTCCCAACATTTATATATGTAGTGCGGAAATCTGCGATGGCTTAGATCATATGCTTTTCCTGAACTAATGGGATAGAACGAAGTGGTTTAACCTCATTGATCAGCTGAACCCCTGATCAATGTGTGAGACTAGCTATCCCTGAGCCACAGGTAGGGCTTGTTGAGAAGTGGACACAAAGAGGCAATCAACAAACGTCTTCTAAAATCAGCACTGACTGCCTTAGGCATGGAGTGGGAAAATGGTGGCAATATGCCAGGTGTCTGTCTTTCCTAATCTACAAGTTTTCCTTCAGATCCCAGAGTGAGGGAAAGCAGAAGATGAACCCGGACTGAGGAGCTACCGTGGTTCCTATGGGGATTGGAGCGAGGGGAAAATAACACTTCAGTTTCCATAGACATTTTGTTGGAAAAATCTGTTAGTCCATCTCTTAACCACCACAGGTAGCCAAAACTAAATCATATTACCCCAAGTCTTCCTTTTCTCTAGTGATGGGACTCTGCCAAGTTCTCACCCCAACTCCCAAAGCCACCATTTTGTCTGTGAGGCAGAAACAAGAGAAAACAAATGCTTTGCAGACAATGTGCAAAATAGCACTGACTGGAAGAGCTGCGGTTTCTGAGTTTCCAAAACAAGAGGCCCAGCTGAGCTGACTAAGGTTACTCTCCCATGGCCAGCACAGGAGGAAAACACGGGTGAGAACCAGGGTAAGAGACGAGGACAAGACATTCCGAAAAGGTGGGCCTAGGTATGACGGGCTCTTAGACAAACAGGCACTTCCAAGGGGAAGGGAACAATGGAAAGAGCTTCTGACCCCCAGAGACACATCACTTTCATTTCTTCTTCTTCCAGGTTCGTGAGGCCTGCAGGGACTTCTCAGAAACCACAGGTACTTTAGGGGCAGAGATTTCCGTATATAATATATTCTTTTCCTCCTGTAAATCTAAGGGAAAGCCCTTCTCCCAGAACAAACCACAGGTAGGAATCCCACTGCAAACCCAGCAAATGTATCTAAATAGAATATGCCAATACTGACCACTGAGGGCTTTGAGCTGCCATACTCCAGAAAATCCCTCAGCCGTGGCAGAGACTCCCGAATGCTATGCTGCAATCTTCCATGTGTTCCCACGCTCCCTTCCCCACACCGCCCGTCCACCCTTCTCACCCAGCCCTGCGCCCGAGGCTGACAGTGAAGACTGCAGCCACAGGCTCCTGACTTCCAGGTGGGTCCAGCCAACATGGAGCCCTGGCACGGGAGGGGACGGAAGGGGAGAGATGGGCTCTGAGACCCCCGCTCCTCCCTGTGGGTGCTGGCTGACCCCCTGTGTGGAGGCTCGCTGCTCCTGTCAGGCAGCCTTGCCACTTCTCTCCGGGTTCAAGTAACAAGTCTTCCCCCAGCCCCACAGTCCTTCCCACACCCACCAACTCACTCTCCTTTACTCCCTCTTGGAAACTGTACTCGCCTTCCTGGCTCCTCTACACCCTGCTTTCTCCTTTGAAAACCGTTCATTTATTAAACTCTATTCAAATAGCTGCTGTCTCCTCACGTTCTGCTGCTGCATTTCTGATCCTACAAGTAAAGAAAAAGTCTCAGAAGAAAAAGGAGTCTACAGGCACCAGGGATGTGCCACCCAATCAAAGTTCAAGGTCACAACAGTGTCACCCCAGCTTATTCCAAATCTGAAATTAGGAAAGATCACCGGTGTCCTTCTTTGTGGTGAGTATAGAACAACTGAGAACAAATGTCCATTTTACTTAATGAAATAGCTGCATAATAAATGTTTGCATTTCAGAAGCATCTTTCCCCAAATATTATGGAAATGTTCTTTCTCTGTAACAGGAATTATAACATTGTGAAATTTGTTTTTCTTGGGTTTTTTTTTTTTTTCCTTTTTTAAGTCTTTTTAAAAAAATCATCCTTGGGCGAACCACTGTGGCTCAGTGGCAGAGTTCTCACCTGCCATGCCAAAGACCTGGGTTCGATTCCCGATACCTGCCCATGCAAAAAAAAAAAAAAAAGAAATCATCCTTGCTTAGACATGTTACTAAGAACATGATTCCTCTGTAAGAGAAAGAAAGAAAATGCCACCAGTCCGGTGGGTCACTTTGGCCTTGACCCAGAGGTCTGGGAGGGCTTAAATGACTTAGTCCAACTCTATTTGTATTGTTCTTCAAATAAAATTATGACTTCTATCCTCTTATGACTGCCCTTATTTTAATTCCCTAGACAGATATCCTCAAATGGGAAACAAAAGGAAAAATATGTAAAGCAAAGCTATATGGTCCAATCTGAATTGAACAGAGGTAAAAAAAAAAAATTAACAATGCACATAATTTTATAGTTGGAAGACCTGGGTTCAAACTTTGGCTCACCAACTTAATAACAATGTCACTTGAATGCTCAGATGCCTATATTTGTCATCTTTAAAACAGCCATGACAAAGTGCTCTCATCTGCGCCATGTTGTTCAGAAATGTGAGGTGTTTTACATAGAAACATATAAAAATCTAATATGACAGACAAATGCAAGTTTTAGAAACACTCCTCAATAAAGATTGTGGAATCTAAGGAATTTTATCCAAAGATCATTCACTCAAGCATTAATTAATTAAGGGCTTGGCAGTGATTCAAAACAACATAGAGACCACCTCTGGAGTTTACAACCTAATTAGGGAAATGATGAATGTATCTTTAATATTCAGCTGTCCAATTCAAGTCTTTAAAGTGATGAGACCTAGCAGGTTTCTTATCTTGCAAAAACATTGAATTTATTCTACAGATCAAACATTCTCTACATAAACTTTTCTTCTGTATCATCATTGCATCTCAGCATGCAGTGAAAGTCCTTTATGATTCACTTTCCATATTACCACACAACAAATAGCATAATCTAGAATTGAATGCATCACCCTTTAGTTACTTCCCTTATCACATCATTTATTTTGGAGGAAGTTTTTTTCACAAGAAGACTTTCTCAATAAAAAAAGCAGTGCATTGATTTTCCTTCTGGCCTTGATCTGGCTAACATACTAGAGAAAGTTTTCTTTCCATTGTAATTGTGAAACCAAAACATACTTTTGCATAAAACATTAACTCTACAACACACTCATTTATTCTGCAAACCTGCATAGTTTTATTCCGTTCATAGCTAGTTGTAATCATCGACAATGAAGCTAAAAAAAAATCAGTTCTATAACCAACATCATGTTCAAATTGAAAAAAGTGTGCAAGGTTAGCAATATATATGCATAAGTAAAATTTCAACGAAAATCATGTTGCTGAAATTATTTGTTCTTTGAGTTGGTCTTCCAGATCATTAGCCAGTTCAAAAATACATCAGGATGATGTCAAAGAAAGGTGATACTTGAGCTACCTTCTTTGCTACAGATTTGCCCAACATTTCTAAGCAAACATCTTTGAAACAGTCTTAGCAATTAAATTCAGATTTTTAGTTTTAACAACATGAAGTCCAATTTTATATGTGAAATATTTCACAACTATTTCTTCTATCTTTTTAATTCAACACACTTTCAAAGAATTCTTTGAACTTCTTTCTTTCTGTTTTATGTATAAATGCCACTTACATTTTGTCAGTTGTATTGCTTCCTTGCATCTCCGAAAATTGAGTCCAAAAATATATTTTAAATGCTAGTATATCACAACCAATTGGAGTTTAACCCAGGAATGCAAGGTTGATTTAAATTTCTAAACAAATTAAGAAAAAAATCATATTATCTCAAAAGATATGAAGAAAGCAAAATCACATGATCTCAAAAGATGTGGTAAAAGAATTTGACAAAATCCAATATTAATTCTTGATATAAACAAAACTCTCAGCAAACTAAGAATAGAAGGGAACATCCACAACTTGATAAAGGGTATCTATGAAGAACTTACAGCTGCCACCATACTTAATGGTAAAACTCCGAATGACATCCCCCCTAACATCAGGAACAAGCGGAGTATGTCCTTTCTCATCTCTTCTCTTCAACACGTCTTGGAAGTTTTAGTCAGTGATAAAAGGGAAGAAAATTAAAGTAATCCAGAATCAAAAGGGAGATTTAAAACTGTCCTTATTTGCAGACAAGATTGTCTATGTAGAAAATATTAGGGAATTTATTTTAAAATGTGTTGGAATCACTGAGTGTGTTTAGCAAGGTTGTAGTCTACAAAATCAATGCACAAAAAATGTAAATCCTATATACCAACAAAATATTGGAAATTAAAATTTCAAAACACTACTACTTATAGTAGTATCAAAAAGTATGAAATACTGAGGTATACATATGTAAAAAGGTACACAATCAGTAAACTGAAAACTACAGAGCATTGCTGAAATTAAAGAATACCAAAAGCGATAGCTACAGTATGTTCATGAAATCAGAAGCCTTAATGTTAAGATGTCATTCCTCCCAAAATTGACCTAAAGAGCCAACACAACCCAAAACCAAAGACCAATGAAAATCCCAGAAGAATTTTTTTGTAGAAATTGATAAGCTGATTCTAAAATTCATATGGAAATGCAAAGGACCTAACATACATCCTTTGAAAATAAAGAACAAAGTTGGAGGACTAACACAATCTAGTTTCAAAATATATTATAAAGCGACAACAGGAGTCAGCCCACTAAGGCCTACAGACCAAATCCAGCCCCTAGTCTGTTTTTCATAGCTCTCAGCTAAGAATGTTTTTTTTAAAGTTGTTCAAAAAAAAAAGAAAAAACAAGCTATGCTACAGAGAACATATGTGCCCCACAAAGCCTAAAATATTTACTCTCTGGTCCACAACAGAAAAAGTTTGTCAACCCCTGAGCTACTGTTAGCAGAACAGTGTGGTACTGGAATACAGACAAACTGATCAATGGAACGGAATAAGAAACCCCAAAATATATCCATATGTAAATACATACAGACAACTGATTTTGACAAAGGTGCAAAAGCAATTCAGAATGAGAAACGATAGTCTTATCCAAAAATGGTACCTGAACAATTGGATATATATATATATATATATATATATATATATATATGCAAAAAAGTGAATTTCAATCTATACCCTGCATAGTATAAAAAACACAGAATGAATCCTATATTTAGATATTTAATCTAAACTACAAAACCCAGAAGAAAATATAAGAGAAAATTTTTGTGATGTTGGGTTAATTAGCAAAGATTTCTTTGACATAACACCAAAGCAATATTCATAAAGGAAAAAAATTAGAAGTTGGACTCACACTTCAGTCCCTAAAAGACAAGCCAAAAACTGGGGAAAAAAAATTGTAAATCATGTATCTGACAGAGGATTTGTATCTAGATATAAAAATAACTCTCAAAACACAATAATAAGTTTTTTTAGAATGGGCAAAATATTTGAATAGATACTTCACTAAAGAAAATAAAAAGATGGCAAATAAGTACATGAAAGATGCTCGACATCATCAGTCACTAAGTAAATTTAAAAGATTAGCCATGCCAAGTGTTGGCAAGGATGTGGAGAAAGCAGAACTTTGATATCCTGCTGGTTGGAATGTAACATGGCAGAACCACTTTCAAAAGCGGTTTTAGCAGTTTCTTAAATAGATAAACATAAGCCTATCATATTATCAAGTAACTCCACTCTTAGGTTTTTCCAGAAAAAATGAAAACATATGTCCCCATAAAGCCCTGTACCTGAGTGTTCATAGAAGCTTTATTTATTTAAAAAAATGAAACCAAATCAAATGTCTATCAGCAGGCTATTAGATTGACAAATTGTAGTATAACCACACAATGCAATGCTACTCAGCAATAAAAAAGAATTTAACTATTGAAAATGCAAAAACATGACTAAATCTCAAATCAGGTAAACTACATGAAAACGCCATCCCAAACAAAAAGTACATATGTATTACTCCATTTATATCAAATTCTAGAGAATTTAAACGAATTCATAGTGACAGAAAGCACATGAGTGGTTGCCTGGGAATGGAGGGTGGAGAGGGCAGGAAGACAGGAAGGACAAAAGAAACTTTCTGGGGTGACAGATATGTTCATTATCTTGATTCTGATAATGTGTGTATACAATTATACATCAAAATTTATCAAGCAATACATTTTTAATATGTGCAATTTGATTGTCAATTATACCACAATAAAGTTGGTTTTTAAACAAGAAACCATGTTAAGGAATTTTTACTTGCTTCAAATAATTAAATGATTTTTTTTTCACTTAAAAGCACACAAAAAGAAAAATACAGTTTGAAACCTGAGTATTTGAGAGCATAAAATTTCACTGAGACACAACCAAGAAACAGATAAGTCCCAGCTGGTATATCATCAGTTAGTATATGTAAACATGTTGGGCAAACTCTGGATATTGTATAAATTACATTCCACTCTCTGCACACCTCCCCATCTTTGATATTCTCTATTTATATCAAAATTTCTTTTTGATATAAAAAAAGAAATTTTTTTTAATTTAAAGAAATTTAAGTTTCTTTGCCCCCAAACCCTTTTCAGCAGGCAATTATTAGAATCCTATTGAATTGGACTCCATGGCATAAACTTTAGGAAACACTTCTGTAAACTCTAGGTGCTGGCAGAGGTCAAGTGAAGATAATAAGAGAGGTAAGTTCCAGCCCCAATATTTAAGAGATGACACTCCATGGGTGAACCACTAAGCTAGACCCACGTCCAGATCCAATTATACACCAGAAACACTCCCACATCATTTTAATTACATCTTAAACTTTACAAAAGGGGAGGAGAAAATAAAAAGAAATAGGAAGGTTCAAAGTCAATACATAGTCTGGCTTTGCTTCTTGTATGCTTTATCATATTCTTTCTTTGTCAAATTCTTTGACTATTATCATTCCTTCAAGTTAACCTCTATCTTTGCAGATCTTTAGCCCTTCTGTAAATTTTACATATTTTTTATTCTATGCTTGAAAAGATAACCATATCAAGTTAAAATGCAAGCTTTAATTTCAAAAGTCTTGAAAAATCAGCTTTCAAAAAAATCTTAGTGAGTAAATAAGTGGTCATTTATATATTCCTTATATATTTTTTTTATGCATAAAACATTTCTTTAAAACACTCATCCCTGCCTGATTGGGCTTGTTAGGACTCCATTTCCTTTATGTTTATCCTCTCCCTACCCTACCTCCCAACTCACCTCAGACATTCTCTTATATTCCCAAACTCCAAACCTTCGTTTGCTGCTGAGGGCCAGAAAAGAATGGACTGTCCAGCTAGAGCAAAAAAGCCTTGCCCAACTTTCCACATAATTGACGCTCAGCCACTGTCACTTGGCTACCCCAGACCCTGGTCTCGAGGGTATGGGATTGACAGACCTAGTGCCTATTTCTCAACTTTCAGAAATGAAGCACAAGCATTTGTACACCTTTAGAGAACAACAACATCCAGCAAGGATAACATTCGGCTTCCTCCCTTTGTAGCCACGATTCCCACCCAATCTCTGTAAATATAACTCACATGGCCATATACATGCCTTTTACATACATCTTTCATCCTTCTTTCTTGGTCTTCCATTCTCTGAGCTGTCTCTGTTAAGAACCAGTCAAAGCCCTTTAGCCATCAGCCAAGCTAGGAGAAAATGCAACAAGAGCCTCTTTCCCCCACCCTTTGTAGACAACGCCATTTGCAATCAGACTTGTCTTCAGTCTGTTGTGTCCTCACTGTACTCTTAATTGGGGTGTTAAAACAGTGGGTCCTCAGTGGCAGAATTCTTACCTGCCATGCCAGAGACCTGAGGTTCAATTCCCAAAGCCTGCCCATGCCAAAGGAAAAGAACAACAACAACAAAAAAACAAAACAGTGGGTTCCTGGGAGAGAAGGCACAGGCTTCCTGATTTCCCTCTGGGAACTTTTTCTTCTACTGTTTTGAAAAAGAAATTTTAGAAGAAATGAAGGTACAACACAGGCATCCTTCTGTTGTCATAAAATCTCTACTTGCTTGGCCTTGTACAAATCACAAGTCACCTTCACAATAATCCAGCAATTCTCACAACAGTCCTAGGAGGCAGAGAGTGGAGAAGTCATTAGACCCATCTAGTAGCCAAGGAACATGCACCCCAGAGAGGTTTAATGTCTTGCCCAAATCACACAGTTCATAAATGGCCTGAATGGTGGTCTCTAAACTCCAAATGTGATGCTTTATCACCCACTCTCTCCTGGGGAAAAGAGAGAGAGGCCAAAAGTTCCCTGCCCAGGAGTAGTTTCCACCAGCTCTGTATTCCTGTACTCATATAATAACTAGTCACATTGTATTATAGCCATTTTTTTAAAGTATTGTCTTCCTTGCTCATGAAGGCAGACACTGTCGTTCACCACTTAATAAATGTCTTTTAAATTGAATTATCCTAAAAAATAATTTACTAATGGTTTGCCTCAAAACACACACAGAGAGAGAAAAAAACTTAGAGGGAGTCATAAGAATATGCCTACGGTGCTAACTCTTGCCTTTTCACTGATTATAATCCCTCACAGACAGCATAGAGAGACATGGTATGGAGGGTGGGCACAGTGAACTTCCATAGATAAACACAAAAAAAGAGAGGTGGGCAATGAATGGATAAGATGATGAATGAACCAGGACTTCTGGCTTGAGGCAAAAAAAAAAGTATCTTGGCCATAAAACTGGAAAATCGAAGGGGTATACCTGACTGAAAGCATAAGTGAATTCAAGATATCAACTTATAACACTTGAATGTCCACTACACATCTCAAATCTAACTTGTTAAAACCTGAACTTTCTCGAAAATCTGTCTCTCCTGCATCATCTGTATCTCAGTAAATGGCAGCTCCATCCTTCTAATCTTCGGGTCCAACCCACTCATTGTCCTTGACACTTCTCTTTCTCTGGTTCCCTCATCCAGTCCTGCATCATGCTGTGGATTCCACCCTCAGACTGTGTCCTGAACCATCTTACTACCTCTCTAAAACCTCTCTGTGTCTACAATAGCTGTTGCCTTCTGAGGGTCTGTTTTCAACATAGCAGTCAGTGTGATGCTTTAAAGCAAGTCAGATAATGTTACTCTTCTACCCAGAACATTCAAATGCCTTACGTTCTCACTCCATGTAAAAGCCTCCAAGGCTCTACGCTGTCTGCTTCCCTTACTTCTGACCTGCCTCCTGCTTTCACCCTCACTCCCTCTGCATCAGCTACACTGGCCTCCCTGCCATGCTCTCCCTGGGCATGCTCTCACCCCAAGAACTACTAATTCGCTAATCCCTTCTCCCAGGTGCTCCTCCTCCAGGAGTCCACACAGCTCACCTCCTCGTGTACTCCAGGTCTTTATGCAAATGCCACTTTTCCAGAGAGGACTCTCCAGGCTACTCTTCCAAAACTGCAGCACTCCCTATTCTCCTTTCTCGCTATTTAGTCCCACAGCATTTATCCCTACCTGACATGCTATTAATTGCTAATGTGTTTTTAATTGTCTATCTCTTCCATTAGGAGACAAATTTCTTTCTCCATTGGAAGGCATTAGTGTGCAGAAATGATGAACAGCTGCCCCTCCCCTCATCTGCATCGAACTACGTAACCTGGGACTGAAGTCTCATAGGGGTCCTTGTCAAAGAATAAAAGACCTTTCAGCTTTTTCCAGGGTCCATTTTTCAATTTGGGGTCAGGCTACAGATTAAGACAGTATCCTGCTCCCTGTTGGGTGAGCGGAAGAAAGTTTCTTCCTTCCTCCTCCAGCCAAAACACAGAAAATTCTCAGACCTGTTGCCTCCCACAAATAGATCCCAGAGGCATGTGTATGTCTATGGGCCAGGATAGGGGTAGAGAGCAGAAGGAAATGTTGGGCTCAACACCTGGTGTCCTCTTGGACCCAGCTGAGACCAGGACCGTCCCACTGTAAAAGGGACTGCTGGCTGGCTAACTGTATCCAGTCTCCCTTCTTTAATAAGGTTCTAGTTTGCTAGCTGCTGGAATGCAACACACCAGAGATGGGTTGGCTTTCAATGAAAGGGGATTTATTTAGTTAACATATAGTTCTTCAGAGGAAAGGCAGCTCACTTTCAACTGAGGTTCTTTCTTATATGGGAAGGCACAGGGCGATCTCTTCTGGCCTTCTCTCCAGGCCTCTGGGTTCCAACAACTTTCCCCAGGGTAATTCCTTTCTGCATATCCAAAGGCCTGGGGCTGAGCTGCAAGTGCTGAGATGAGGTATGCTGAGCTGCGTGGGCTGTGCTACGTTGAGTTTCTCATTTAATCACCAGCCAATTAAATCAAACATCATTCATTGCAGCAGGCACACCTCTTAGCTGACTGCAGATGTAATCAGCAACAGATGAAGTTCACACACCATTGGCTCATGTCCACAGCAACAGATCTAGGCACATTCACCTGGCCAGGTTAACAACTGAATCTAACTACTACAAACAATGAAACCCCTGAGTTTTAGCTGGGCAGCTGATGTGGCTATGTGAATAAATTCTGTCCAATAGGATGTAAACAGAGCTGATATGCGCTACCTATAGGTCATGTCCCTAAAAGGAAGTGTTTATGTGCTTCCCAGACCTTTTTCCTTTTTCCTCGCTGCTTGGGAAATGACAGAAACTGATCATCTGCCTTGGACCCAGGGAGAGGAGCTCTATGTAAAGGACACAACTACTGGCCTAGCAGCCCTAGACCTTGTACCTCTGAACTACTATGTGAGGGAGAAATAAACATCCACCTTGGTTAAGCCTTGTCCCCTGGGGATTCTTTGTAACAGCAGCCCAGCCATTACCTTGACAACTGCACTCAGAATGTTTTTCTTATCATTGAGCATTTCAGGAGCAAAGGAAAATAACTGGGGGTTGGAGGAAAAGAATAGAAGAGAAATTAAGGACTCTGTGCTCCAGATTAAATTCTGTCACTTAACATTATAAAATGTTAAAGCCCCTATTGTACAGAATAACCTCAAGATAAATTGCCAATATGCTATCATCAGCTAATTTTTTAAAGATTCACATGTATGCACATAAAATGTTTAGAAAATGTTGTATTCCTTTCTTTATGGAAGAATACAACAAATTTGTTAACAATGGCTACCTCTGAAGATGGGAACTGGGGAGTGTTGGAGGAAAAGATTTACTTTTGATTCCTTCTGAATATTATTCCATGCATACCTATCCGAAAGTAATAGTAAGGCCCCAAAACATGAACTAATCTAAAATAAAATTTTAGCGATGGCTTAGAACCTTAGCTATCAACTGGAAGCAATCCTTCCTCACACATGAATATCACCATAGGCCACAGTGAGGCAAGGAGAAAAGGGCACATATTTTAAAGCCAATGTTATCCTTGTGAAACTGTGACAGTAGTATCGCTCTTGGACATACATATGTATAGCTTTCAAACAGGATGCAAGAAAACCAGGCATTTCCCCATTACATTTTTTGTTTGTTTCCAGTGGAGGCAGGTATCAGCTGCAGCCTAGAAGCTTGTGCACCCCTCCATCTCCCACCCACATCATCAGCATCATTTTGCGAGGATCATCCCACACGGAAGGGGTTGCCAAGCCTGTTTGTGGACAGGCCAGCGCCCGCACTCATTCCACTGATCCATGCTGCCTTCCACCCCATCCTCCGCATAGAGTCAATATTTTATCTGGGAGCTAAAATTAAATCATTACCCCCTTCTGTGAGCATCATTACTCCAGAAATAAAAATTGTATGACATTAGGTTGGAGGAGGATCACTTAGCATTTGAAAACACTTCCCCTGTGACCTTGAGATTTTACCGCTGAGAGCCAAAATAAAATCTCTGAGGCAAGATTTATGAATAAATAATTAACCATGAAAATAAAATCAGAAGTTAGTCCATTCCATTTACAGCCAAAGTTTCTTTTGTGAATGCTACTCTCTCTTTTCTGCCCAAAGCATTTTCAAGGGGAAAAATAAAAGAAATCCCAAGAGGCAAAGGCCTAACCTAAACACAGGAGCCATAAAACATTAAGACAGATTCTGCACAGTCGGCCTCTTCCATCCGCCTTCCTGGGGCCTCAGACATCGCTCACTGTTCTCCATCTTCAGTGCTGTTACCTCCTAATGTTGGCTTCTCCCCACCCCACCGGCCCCTCCCCAACAAGAGCACGGAAATATGGTCTGTGGTCTACGAGCCACCCCACAGTCTTCCCAGATGAGGATCGGAGGAGGAAGCCACAGTGACTGAGGTCCTTCAGAGAAGAACTTGGGCTCATCCACCCTCCATCTACTGCCTAAGGTCCTTCAGAGAAGAACTTGGGCTCATCCACCCTCCATCTACTGCCTAAGGTCCTTCAGAGAAGAACTTGGGCTCATCCACCCTCCATCTACTGCCTAAGGTCCTTCAGAGAAGAACTTGGGCTCATCCACCCTCCATCTACTGCCTAAGGTCCTTCAGAGAAGAACTTGGGCTCATCCACCCTCCATCTACTGCCTAATGAAATAAAAATAATGGCTTTGGGGAAAGTCCCACCCACTTTCCAGGCAATCTGGGGAAAAAATCACATATAAAGGAAGATCCCCTCACTCCTTTTCAATGAAAATGCAACATCATAAGAAACCAGTGCCTTGTCTTTAGCTCTGGCCCTGGCCCTGACCGGTAGATTTCTGGGAAGAATATCGAGACCCACGCTGTTCTAAGGTGCTCAGCTCCCGGCCACTCCTGCTGCCCATCCCCATTCAGACAACTAGAACATTCCAAGTGAGGAAGGAGAAGGGACCAAAAGTGGAAAACAAGGGTGGAGCCCTTTCAGACCTTCTGTGGGTGGCAAGGAGCCGAGAGATCACGATCACTTCCTGGGGCTCACAATCAGTGAGGAAGAATAAAAAATCCTTGCACCAGGCTTTATCCTAAAGCTGAAAATACATGCTTTTTTTTTTTTTTCAAAGCATTTTGTTTTTCTTGAAACTGCTCTCATCTGCCTCCCTGAAGACTCACTTTTTGCCATACATCCTCTGTAGAAAGGTAATAGATCAAACCCTACCGCAGCCTGTCCACCTGCTGGCGATCAGAGCGTGGCCCTTCCTGGCGCCCTGGTCTGGGCAAGTGCCCCCTGCCAGAGGGAAGGGAAGGCGGGAGCATGGTGTCATGGAGGCACCTCGGTCCAGCACAATGCTGGTGGAGGGCCCTGTTCCTGGGAATAAAAACAGCAGAAACATTCTTTCCATCAGAGGAAGCCTAATGGGCATTAACCATCTCACATCCAGCAATCTAGAAATGAGGTCCATTTAAGAATTCCTCCAGCACTTGAGTGACCTCTCAGAATTCTTCCACCCTCAAGACGCTGGGATTTCTGAGTTTCTGGCCTTTAGCGTGTATCTGCATCTCCGTGACATCTCCTAATACTGAATTTCTACCTTGAAGAATTATATGAGATAATATCGGTAAAAGGACTTTGTAAACCCTAAGGCATGAGACTAACAACAGTTTAACTGCTCCCGTATGTTACCCCACATTCCAGCCAAACTTAAACTGCTGAGTATTTAACTTGTTCTTAATTCAATTGTTTAATTTGGTTCTTGCCTTAAATATATATAAGCATCTTCACTGCATTATAGTTGACAAACAGTAAAATACACATACTTAAAGTTTACAATTTGATAGGTTTTGACATACATATACCCCCGTGAAACCATCCATACAATCAAGATAATAAACATATCCATTATCCCCCAGTGTTTCCTTGGGCCCCTTCTCAAAATTTCTTGAGTCAAGTTAAGTAATGGAAGGAGCACTGTTGCCTGTCCTTGATTTGGCCATACCCAGCTCTGTGACCTTAGCCTCTGCAAGTTTTCATTTTCTCACATAGTAAATGCAGAGGTTGGATGAAATAATTTCACCTAGTCCTCTAAGATAAGCCTTCCATGAATCCAGTCTCAAAACCTACCACTAAGGATGGAAGATGAACCACGGATTTTCTCCTTGTTCTCTGCCCACAGAATTCATTACGCAGTAGTGTCATTATCCACAAGGATAGAGCTGTTATCTTCATTTGCCTGACCAGCTATCACAAAACTACACAAAGGTTGGTTCAAACAACAGGAATTGAGGCTAGGAGGAGCCCTGGATGCAGATATTGGCAAGGATGGGTCTCTCCTGGAAGACTGCAGCATTCTGGGGCTGACTCTGACAATCTTGGAGATTCCTTGGCTCTCCAATCACCTGAGGATATCCTCTCCTTTCTCTTCCAGGTTCCTAGTGACTTCCCTCCTTCCTATGTCTTTCTCTGACACTAACTTCCAGTTCCTCTCTTTGTAAATCCCACAGTAATCCAGATTAAAGGCCCCCCTGCTTCATTTGCCCACACCGTAACTAAAAATATCTTCAAAGGAATCTATTTACAATGGGTTCAACCCACAGGGACACAGATTAAGAATGTGTCTAAATGTGGGTACATAATTCAGTCTACCACAGATGGCATCATCATATTTAATTTTTTTCCTAACAAAATCTCCACTTCGTTGTCTCTCTAACAGGGCCAGCTTCATGGGCACATGGCCAGTGCAATCACAGAGGCCCCCACCCACATGCATACGGGATTCAATTCTCTGTAGTTGCTATCCTGACATTCTTATATATTTTTCTTTGAATATGTGTTTAGTAAGTAAAGTCTGATAGGACAAGGAACACAGATCCTGGAGCCTTGACTCACATGCACCCCACTTCCCACCACCTCCCCCCACCCCACCTTCTCGGGTAGGTTCTCAGCTACTCTCTGTCCCCTGGTAACCTGGCCCTGCCCAGCCTCCTCATTCCTGACTCCATCCCACCAGCAGTGCCGCTGTCCACCTGGGATGGAGACGAGGTGCCTTAGCTGGGGGAAGCGTGCATTGTGCTGTGCTCCTCCCTCCCCAGCAGGGCCCTGGGCAGCACAGGCACAGGGAGGATCAGGGTCTCACACACACACACACACACACACACACACACACACATACCCTGTGGCATCTTGAAGCAGGACAACACAGTGTCCATCGCTGCCCAGACTGGCAGCACGGCAGCAAGTTTGGTAGGCAGTTAGTTCCTCAGGGGTCCCTCTCCTACCTCAATCCTAGAGTACCCCAGAACAGGTTAGGGAAGCTGCCTGTGGGAAGGGGAGATTGACTCCTCCGCTCCAGCCTGTGTCTCACATTTTCATTTGTCACTGGGCCCTGCAAATCTGTCGCTGACTCTGGTCTCTCAGAATTTGTTTTATGAATGTAAAGTATCTGATATAGCCCAGAAATCAACAGAACAGCCCTCTACCTATGCCATATCTACAAGCCATGTGGGAAATGTCTTATGCTATCAAAAGCAGTTATTCCTTGGTGATCTTCTGTACCTCATAATCGTGTCACCCAGAGGCAGGAAGAGACAGAGAAGGAATCTCCAGCTGATCTAAGACACAGCTCAAAATGGTGCCAGCCAAGCTGGAGCTGAAGTACAGCAAGCTCCAGGCTGAGTTCTTCTTCCAAACTGCATGCGTGGAAGCATCTGAGAAGAGGGCATGCTTTCCTAGTGTGCTGTTGTGTACGTGTCCTTCCCACCCTCCTCCAGCTGCCTTTCCCGCTGCCTCATGCTGCCTGAGATTGTTTCAGTAGGAAGTACTACCCATGAGTGGCCCATTGTGAGAGATCATGCCTCAACAACGATCATTTCTGAGGAGAAACACACATAGGTTGGCTCAAAAGTCACACTAAGGGGTGAGCAAGTTTTAATCAGAGAGGAGAGACACAAGTTTAAGGCCCTTTGGGTCTAAAATGTAGTTGGTATATAGGAAAGAGACTTGGAGGGAGAGAAGAAAAGAAAAGAGAATGAAGGGTCATCTCAGAACGGGGATGGGGATGGGGAAAGAAATAAAAGAATATAAAAAAGAGAGAAAGAACCAAAGGACAGGCTGTGTCCTGAGACTGGAGAAATAGATAACTTTTTCAAAAGATTCCCTATCCCCAGTCAAACGTCAGTGTCATTTTGTATCATTTTCTCAATTTGGATATTTAAATCAACACAGACACACACAGACATCTACGGTCAAATATCTAGTCCTCTAAAACCTTTCCTTGGCTGCAACAAAGTCCACCCTCTCCTCCAAAGCAAGTTCTTCCAAGAATGAAGCACCCATCTTCAATTGGGCCCAGACTTGAATAAATACTTCTTAACTGTGTTAAGCAAATCCTAGATTTCAGAATATCAGAAGCCTATTAAGAAAAAAAGAAGTTGCAACTGTTCCATCTTCCTGGAAAGTAGCAACCAATTTAATGCTTCTTCAAACATATTCAGGCGTGTTATAATACTTACACAAAATGGCAGATGGCTATTTAAAATTCTATTAGGATCTCCTGCCTGGGTTATTACCACTCAAGCCCAACACCTGTAATCTTTTCTGCAATTCTGCTTTTGTTACAGTGCTATGACATTAGCTAATTGCTTGTGTAGCAAAGGGAGAGGTAAGTCCTACATGTGTCCATTCACACTAAAACCTATTCACTGATTAATAGCCCTAAGTGTTCAACAAATTAGCAAATGTTAAATATTCATTAACACATCTATTCTTAATCCATGGATGTTTTCATTTAATAAATGTGGGCCAAACTGAAGAGCTATTAGCACATAAAAATTGCTGTTTGGCACGATCTGGCAAGGTAATAAGTTAGGCAGGGTTTGACTTCTCTAAATCCATATATGTTGAAATCCTCTGCAAGGGTAAGTAACCCATTCCTGTCCATGGGTGGAGCAGCCTGGTTTTGAATGGCCTGAGAACTACAGAGTAGTGATGGATGTGGATAAATGGAGACAAGCACACCCAGGAGTGCCTACTAAACGGGTTTTATACCAGGCAGGCACTGTGCCTTTTCTCACTGCGTCCTCCCAAATAGCCTATAAGGAAGGTACTACATTATCCCCATTGGACAGTCACATTAAGTGGCAGAGTCAGGAAGAAACTGCAGATGTAGAGAAACAGACTGATTTCTCTATTCTGGAACAAGGAGCTGTGGAAGGTGGTGTGGGGGGAAGTGCTTTAAGAGGGAAAGAACTCAGCTGTTCATCCGTTCTTTATTGGTGCTAGGGAGAGAGGGAGGAGAAGATGGAAGAAGAAAAAAGAAGAGGTTCGTGCCCTTCTCATGATCAGTTTCTTTTAGTTGTTCCTGTTCTCATAGTTTCTACTCCATTTTTTCACTTTTGAAACTACGCGTTGACAAAAGCTTTTGCTTTTATTCTCTGTGCCTTCCTAGTTGACCAGGAGAGCCTCAGCTCATAATCATTTAGGGCAATTAGAAGCTTTTAAATGGTTTATTTAATCAACTTGACAACCCTCAAATAATGTCACTGCAGGTCCAACATACTCATTTGCTGAGCCTGCTGGCCAGTGATGGGTTTCACGAAAGGCAGTGCCGTCTATAGGCACTGACATACAAATCAAAGAGGAGAGCTTGGTGGAATTGAAATGCAAGGGACCCAAGGAAAATGGGGGCCCAACTCTTCAACTGAATGTTTCCTGTCTCTCCTCTCTATTCCCTGCTGGCTCTTTCCTTCGGGACACTTGTCAAGTGTTCTCTGCTTTGAGTGACATGGGAAGTGATAGGAGGCACAGGGAAAAATACAGCCAGGTTGGATGCAACAAGGGTAACTTCTAAATGAACTCAGGGCCAATACACTTTTGAAATTAAATTCAATTTGGGTAGTCTACTGGTTTACCCCATATCTTTAGTCTATAACTGATATGTTAATGCACTAAACAGTATTAAAACTACATAGTCAGGATTCTCAGGTAGGTAAGTAGGATCAAGAAAAGATAAAGGAAGCAAGGCTTAGCCAGCTCCCACAATGTCCCTGACCCTCCCTCTAATGCCCCAACAGCCCTTTACAGTAGCTATTGTTATGCCCACATTATCGCGGTGGAAATGGAGGTAAAGGCATGTTCCTGCCTCAACAAGGACTGGCCTTGCCAGGTCTTCTCAGCCCGTGCTTCCATTCCTCTCCACCCCACACCCAGCAGCCCACCTGCTGTTAATCAGCAATGGCTCCCACCGCCTTCCTTTCTCTACATGTGCACACCTCTAGAGAACATTTTTCTCCCACCAGCATCAAAAATGAATCAGAGTTTTCAACAGCCAAGCTCTGAAATCAATTAAACATTCTAATCAGAGATGAGAGTTACAAGAAGCTGCCAGTAGACCTCTTTCCAGGGCAAATCCCTTGCCCAGGCCTCATCACTTCTAATAAAACAATAACAACACTTTTAATCCTACACTCTGTAGTTAGTGAGTCATTCCTAATTACCCTCATCTACAAAAAGAAATCTCTTTGCTAGGCCCTGAGCTAATGCTGTCTTCGGACATTTCATATGCTTTCACAAACCCTCTGGGTCGGGTACGTCAAGATGAGAGGAAACAGGGAAACATCTTCTTCCTTGCACGGAAAGTCACTCAGAAGACATCTGTGGTGGTGTGACGGTGTATATATCCCAGAAAAATAGGTTCTTAAATGGAATCTATTCCTGGTAAGTATGACCCATTGACTTCAGTTAAGGCGTGGCCCAGCCTAGCCAAGACGGCCTTCACCCTATTACAGGAGCCCACAGGCAAAGTGAGACTCAGACAGAGAGAGAGAACAAGGCATAGGAAGCAAGAAGGCAAACCTCAATAGAATTTGGAAGAAAAGGGAAAGACAAGAACACCCCGCCATGTGCCCAGCCACGTGACGAGCTAAGGCTCAAAGCCAGTCTTTGGGGAAAAAAGCATTGCCTTGATTTGGACGTGATCCCAACCTCAAGCCGTGAAGAAATAAACTCCCATTGTTTAACCCAACCCATTTCATGGTACTTGCTTGAGCAGCCAAGGAAACTAAAACAGCATCACATTTAATAAGACTGTGATAACGCCAGGGGCTATTAATCACAATTAATAAAACTGAATTAAAGAAAGGTTGAATTTTTTAACGCATCTACCAGCAAAGAAGGAATCATGCCACATTCCCCACTCCTCAGGAAAATAACTGCAGAAAAATTGGGGTATTTTATGTGATCAGACTTAACACATCTTGCCCCAGTCAGTTCTCATTCCAGTTAATATGTGTCATGGCCAAGTTCATGTGTCAACTTGGCCAAGTGGTGGTACCTGTTTGTCTGGTTGGGCAAGTGCTGGCCTGTCTGTTGCTATGAGAATATTTCATAGAATTAAATCATGATCATGTCTGCTGCATCCACAGCTGATTCCATTTGTAATCAGCCTAGGGTAGTGTCTTCTGCAATGATGATGCTCAGTCTAATCACTGGAAACCTTTTAAGGGGAATTCAGATGAGACAGGTTCTCTTCCTGCTTCAACTGGTGAGCCCCTCCTGTGGAGTTCATCCAGACACGCCATCAGAATCGTCAGCTTCACAGCCTGCCTTGCAGATTTTGGACTCTGCGTTCCCACAGTCACGTGAGACACGTTTATAAATTTTATATTTATGGATATCTCCTGTTGATTCAATTTCCCTAGAGAACCCTAACCAGCATAGTCTGTAAACAGAATTGTAGCTCCTGTCCTATAGTAGCACACACCAGTACTTTGTTAGATGCTGACGAGCTGATGTGCTATTCCAAACAGTGACTGTTTAGACCTGATATGCCCAGGATACCAACGAGCACTAACGCCTGCACACTTCATCAGTGCATTTGTCAATTCCGTTTTGAATGAAAGAAGCTTTTCTCCCCTGTGCCAGCATCTGATTGAGAAAGCCATCTGGAGGAGGACTCGAGGCATCCAATTTTGAGTGTGTAACTGAGCTCTCCGTGACAAGCAAAGCAGCAGAATCTCAGATCCAAGGGAACACACCCAGGCCCATTCCATCCAGCTGTAATTCTTCAATAATAAGTTCCCCTTCCCCGATACTAGTTGTGAACTCTACAAAACTGTTAATAGGAGCCTAGAATAGTTTAAGTCTAACTACCGCTTCCCCAGACAGGCTTGATATTGAACATTGAAGCAAGAAAATGTGAGTCTAGTCTGACCAAGAACACTGCAGGCAGGAGCTCCCTGGAGCATCGTGTGGAAATTGTAACGATTCATTCGGCACCAGGTACACACCCTGATTTCCCCACATTCCACGCCACCTGTTCCTTTGCCACCAACCCCTGCGGGAGGGCACATCCTAAACTGCACAGCTGAGGTGGAATGGTGCCCTCTTCCCTGGGACCTGCTCTCAGAGGAGCCTTCTGCCCTCACCCCTGAATCAGGTGAAACTCACTAATCCGAAGGACCCAGCTGTGTAGTAACACCTCGGTAAACCCTGCTGGAGGCTGCAGACTCACAGGAGTTTCAGGCACGAGTGTTTCCGTCTGCTCAGATTTAGAAAAGCACACAACCTAGGAAACATGAGCTCTAGAAATGTGTGAAAACACGTTACAGCACTCCCTGACTTCCATCTACCAGGAGTCCTCTCATGTATTGATCTGGCTTATCTCGTGTCTACACCACACAATGAATTCATTCATTCAATAAGCATTTCCCGGGCAGCCTGGCTGGGCTCTGATACAAAAGCCTCACTCTCAAAGTGGAGTGCGGAGCCAGGAGGACTATTTGAACTAATCCTCATGTTCACAAATGGGTTTTGGACTTGTGAAGTTGTCTCCAAAGGAAGTCAGGCATCTGTCACCAGTCACAGAGATATGCTGAATGACTGAAAGAAGGAGTGTATTATCTGGACTTAACCTTGTCTTCAACATATTCTAATGCACTGTGCATTGCAATCAAGCCATAAGCAAGCTCTGAATAGAAAAAAGGATATTGTGTTATATTCCTCAGGTGTACAGGATGTATACCTTTACTGTATACCTTTAAAACGTACAAAAGGAAGTTCAGACTTTCCTTTAACTTTTACTATACTGGATTTAACCTCTCTCAACCCCTGTGAAGAGGAATAAGAGAAGGAATAGTGGGTGGTGCAACGGTGGCTCAGTGGCAGAAATCTTGCCTGCCATGCTGAAGACCCAGGTTCGATTCCTGGAGCCTGCCCATGTTTAAAAAAAAAAAAAGGAAAAAAGAGAGAGAAGGGGTAGAGGGAATAACAACAGTCAGTTGCTCTCGGCATATGCCCAGCACTCTGCTCCCCTCAAAGGTTCTTTTTGGGGGCTGTGCACCCATATATGAGCTTTCTCCCCTACCAGAATATTTTCCCCTTCCCAATGCTGAACATTCAGTCAAAATGTCTTTGGACAATCAAACTCACTGCCCTCCCCCTCTCTACATGGGACACGACTCCCAGGGGTGTGGACCTTCCTGGCAACGTGGGACAGAAATCCTAGAATGAGCTGGGACTCAGTATCAAGGGATTGAGAAAATCTTCTCGACCAAAAGGGGGAAGGGCAAAATGAGACAAAAATAAAGTGTCAATGACTGAGAAATTCCAAACAGAGTTGAGAGGTTATCCTGGAGGTTATTCTTACACATTAAATAGGTATCACCTTTTTAGTTAAGGTGTAATGGAGAGGCTGGAGGGAACTGCCTGAAAATGTAGAGCTGTGTTCCAGTAGCCTTCTTTCTTAAAGATGATTGTATAATGATATAGCTTTCACAATGTGATTGTGTGATTGTGAAAATCTTGTGTCTGATGCTCCTTCTATCTACAGATGGACAAATGAGTAAAAACTATGGATTAAAAATAAATAAATAATAGGGGGAATAAATGTTAAAATAAATTTAGAAGATTGAAATGCTAGTGATCAATGAAAGGAATGCGTAAGGGGTATAGGAAAAAAAATAGGGGAAACAAAAGCTAAAATATATTGGGTAGATGGAAATACTAGCAGCCAATGAGAGGGAGGGGTAAGGGATATGGTATGTATAAGGTTTTCTCCTTTTTTCTTTTTATTTCTTTTTCTGAATTGATGCAAATGTTCTAAGAAATGATCATGGTGATGAACATACAACTATGTGATGATATTGTGAGTTACTGATTATATATCAAGAGTGGAATGATCATATGGTAAGAATGCTTGTGTTTGTTTGTTGTTATGTTTTTAAAAAAACTTTTTTAACTAAAAAAAATGCCTTTGGAGGGCTCTTAGCAGTAAGGCACACCAAGCTGATAGAAAGGGTGATGTCCTGACACATGGGACAGCATGGATGGACCTTGGGACATCACTTTGAGTGAAATAAGCCAACCACAAAAGGACAAATACTGTATGACATCACTGATAAGAAATAATTAGAATGAGCAAATTCATAGTCAGAAACTAGAATACAGGTTACCAGGGGCCAGGAAAGGAGGAATGGGGAGTTAATGCTTAAATAGTAAGGAGTTTCTGTTCGGGCTGCTAGAAAAGTTTTGGTACTGGATGGTGATGATGGCAGCACAGCATTGTGAATGCAGTCGACACCACTGAATTGTATGTTTGAAACTGTTTGAAAGAGGAAATCTTATGTTCTACATATGGTACCAGAATAAAAATAATTTCAAAAAATTCAGAGTGAACCCTTATGTAAACTACAGACTATAGTTCATATAATTATCACTATAATATCATTTCATCCACTGTAACAAAAGCATCCTAATAGAAGATGCTAATAATAGGGGAAATAATGGGGCTGGGCAACAGGTAGGGAGCTCTGTACTTTCTGCACAATTTTTCTCTAAACGTACAACTGCTCCAACAAAATTTTTTGTTGTGATCTGATCTGGTTCACTGTTCCCTGCCCACAGTTACTCTCCAGCCCATACTCTGTGTGGTAGACAAGGTTTGTCTCCAACCCAGTATCCATTTCCCTTTCTTCCTTGCTAGCAAAACCTCGATCTTGGAATAGCAATGTGCTCAGAATGATGGTTCCTCTCGGTCACACATAAAAAGTCTACTCCCCAGTTTCTCAGCCTCCCTATGGGTGAGCGTAAACTCCAGTTCTACGCCCTTCGATGCAAATGGGCAGGGGTATGGTTCTGAAAAGGCTTTGCTTTCCTGAAGGAAGGGATGACACTGCCACTGCGCCTTCCTCATTCACCCTGCCATGAGCATAGATGTGATGCCTGGAGCTACAGCAGACAGCTTCAACTGACAAGCTAAGGAAGGAAGAAATGGGTCCTTGATAACATGGCTAAGCTTTTCTTTAGCCCTGAACTGCCTATTTCTAGACTTCATCTTAAAAACATAAGTTCCAGAGCTTCCAGGAAGATGGCCAAATAGAGTAGCTCAAGATTAGCCCTGCTCCATGGAAAAGTTAGAGAAGAGACAGGAGGGCAACTGACGCGGCAATTTGGGAGTGTGGCTGACCTGGGAGAGCCTTCTGCACCACATGGGGCAGCCCTGGTTGCAGAGGCTGAGGGACTGAGAGGCAGAAAACTGGAGCCTAGCGTGGAGGCATGAAGTTTGTAGGAGTGCATGGATGGGAGCCAGGGACTAGGAAGTAAGCCAGGCCACATTCCTTGGGCACGCTACCCTCATGGGCACAGCCCTGTGACTGGTAACTCACCCCACACCCCACACACCCAAACCCTGTCACTCTCTCCCATTCCCCATGCTCCAGGCGCCCCCACCCCACCAGCCCCAGTGCACGTACCTGCCTCACACCCCTACCCCAAGTGTAGCCCAGCCCACCTCTCCTGCACCCTCCAGAACACTACCTCCCCCTCCCTTTTCCCTGCAGACTGTTGCCAGCACAAAAAGGCTCCATACCTAGGCTACCCCTGCCCACTGCCTGTGGTGTCGCACAACTTCACCCAGCCCCCCTGAGTTCTCTGCATCAATTTACGGCACTACTAGACTCCTGCATGCACACGGGCTCCCAATCATGTCATTCAGCTCTGGGAACTTCACTTTACAGCAGTCCTAGAACCACACACATGCACAGCCCTCAGCCACACTTCCAGCTCTGAGAAAGTGCTGACCTGCACAGCCGAGTCACATCTGCCCCCAATCCAGGAAGGCGTAATGCCAACCTGCTACCACAGTGCTACACATGCACACAAACAGCCCCATGACTTAGATCAGCACACACCAGGGTTACACACCCCAGACCAGTGCACCCGCACACTACCTCCTCCCTGGTCGCTCGGTGCCCATGTTCACAAGCGTCAGTGTAACATCCCCAACCTGTGCCTATACCTGCCCTGAAACAAATCACTGCACTGAGTGTCCCATCCCATACCCTGCTCCCTGCTGTATAACCCTCTGCAAGCACAAGGCCTTAGACTACTGAAAGAAATCTACTCCCAAAGTTAATCAATCAAGATATTTATATGCCGCAAAGACAGCAGAAGATCACGAAGCATATCACAATGCAGACAGATACAGCCCTGCCTAACGACCAAATTAAAACACAAGAGGACACACGACATTGGAACAACTAATCAAAGATGTTTATACAACTCTACTTAATAAAATAAATGGGATAACAAATGCCATAAAGGAGATCAGGAAGACAGTAGAAAAGCACAAAGAGGAATCTGAAAGAATAAATAGAAAAACAGCAGAAATCACAGAGATTAAAGACTCTGCTGACCAAATAAAAAACATACTAGAGGCACACAACAACAGATTTGAAGAGACAGAGAAAACAGTAGGTGATATAGAGGACAGGGTAACAGACTTTAAAAACTCAAAACAGCAAATGGCAAAAAAGATGGAAAAAATTGAATTGGATCTCAGGGAAACAAAAAGCAAAACAAAGCATGCAAATATAAGAATCACTGGTGTCCCAGAAGGAGGAGAGAGGAGTAAAGGGCTAGGAAGAGTAGTTGAGGATATAATGGGGAAAACTTCCCAACCCTCATAAAGGATATAAATATACAAGTCAAAGAAACCCAAAGAACTCCAAACAGAATAAATCCACATAGGCCTTCCCCAAGGCACATACTAATCAGTCTGTCAAATGTTGAAGAGAAGCAGAAAATCCTGAAAGCAGCAAGTGAAAAACAATCTACTACATACAAGGGAAACCACAAAAGTCTGATTCATAATAGTAAAAAAAAAAAAAAGTCTGATTCAGACTACTCAACTAGCACCCTGGAGGCAAGAAGGCAGTGGAATGATATATTCAAGATTCTGAAAGAGAAAGACTTCCAGCCAAGAATTCTGTACCCAGCCAAACTGTCCTTCAAAGCTGAGGGAGAGAGTAAAGTTTTCACAGACATAGAAGTCCTGAAAAAATTTATCAACAAGAGACCAGCCATACAAGAAATACTAAAAGGAGTTCTGCTGGCTGAAAAAAAAGACAGGAGAGGGAGGTTTTGAGGATGGCACAGAATTGAAGAGTACCACTAAGGGTAATTTAAAGAATAGAAAGAGAAAGAGGGAAAAATACATATATAGATCTGACAAAATAAAAAAGATAAGATGGTAGATTCATGAAATGCCTTATCAGTAATAACTTTGAATGTTAAAGGACTAAACTTGCCAATTAAAAGATACATATTGGCAGAATGGATTAAGAAACATACTCCAGCTATATGCTGTTTACAAGAGACTCATCTTAGACACAAGGATACAAATAGATTGAAAGTGAAAGAATGGGAAAAGATGTCCCACACAAGTTCAAACCAAAAGAAAGTAGGAGTAGCTATACTAACATCAGACAAAATAAACTTTAAATGTAAAGACATCATAAGAGACAAAGAAGGATACTATATACTAATTAAAGAGTCAATTCACCAAGAAGATACAACAATCATAAATGTTTATGCACCCAATCAAGGAGCCCCAAGGTATATGAGGCAGACACTGATGAAACTGAAGGGAATGATAGATGCTTCAACAATAATAGTAGGAAACTTCAATACACCACTCTCCTCTATAGATAGAACAACCAGATTGTAGATCAACAAGGAGATAGAGAAATTAAATAACTTGATAAATGAATTAGACCTAACAGACATATATAGGTCATTGCACCCCGAAGCACAAGGAAATACATTCTTTTCTAGTGCTCATGGAACATTCTTCAGGATAGATCATATGCTGGGATACAGAACACGTCTTTATAAATTTAAAAACATAGAAATTATTCAAAGCACTTTCTTTGATCATAATAGGATGAAACTGGATCTCAATAACCACCAAAGAACAAGAACATTCACAAATACATAGAGATTAAATAACACACTTCTAAACAACCAATGGGTCAAAGAAGAAATTGCTAGAGGAATCAGTAGCTATCTGGAGATTAATGAAAATTAGAATACAACTTATCAGAACTTATGGGATGTGGCAAAGGCTGTGCTGAGAGGGAGATTTATTGCCCTAAATGCCTATATTAAAAAAATGAAAAAAGAAAAAAAAATTTTAGAAAGAGCAAAACTTGAGGACCAAAAAGCACACCTGGAGGAAGTTGAGAAAGAACAGCAAATTAACCCCAAAGCAAATAGAAAAAGAGAAATAACAAAGATTAAAGCAGAGATAAATGAATACAAAAGAGAGAACAAAAAGAAAACAAAAGCACAATAGAAAGAATCAATAAAACCAAAAGTTGGTTCTTTGAGAAAATCAGTAAAATTGATGGGCCACCAGCAAGACTGACAAAGAAAAAAAGAGAAAGGATGCAAATAAAATCAGAAATGAAAAGGGGTGCATTACCACAGATGCTGAACAAATAAAAGAAATCAGAAGAGGATACTATGAACAACTATATGCCAACAAACTAGACAACTTAGATGAAATGGACAAATTCCTGGAAACACACAAATAAGCTACACTGACTCAGGAAGAAAGAGAAGATCTCAACAAACCAATCACAAGTAAAGAGATTCAATCGGTCATCAAAAATCTTCCTACAATGAAAAGCCCAGGGCCAGAGGGCTTCAAAGGGAAATTTATCAAGCATTTCAAAAAGGACTAACACCAATCCTGCCCAAACTTTTCCAAAAAACTGAGGAAAAAGGAACTTTACCTAACTCATTTTATGAAGCTAATTTCATTTTAATACCAAAACCACATAAAGATGCTATGAGAAAAGAAAACTACAGGCCAATCTCCCTAATGAACATAGATGCAAAAATTCTCAATAATATATTAGCAAACCGAATCCAACAACACATTAAAAGAATTATACACCATAACCAGGTGGGGTTTTTACCAGGATGCAAGGATGGTTCAACACAAGAAAATCAATTAATGCAATACAGCAGATTAACAAATCAAAAGGGAAAAATCACATAATCATCTCAATTGAGGCTTAAAAAGCATTCAACAAAACTCAGCATCCTTTTCTGATATAAACACTCCCAAAGATAGGAATCAAATGTAACTACCTTAATATGACAAAGGGAATATGTGAAAAAATGATAGTCAGCATGGTACTCAATGGAGAGAGACTGAAAACGCTCCCCCTAAGATCAGGAACAAGACAACGATGCCCACTGCAAACACTATTATTCAACACTGAACTAGAAGTTCTAGCTAGAGCAATCAGGCAAGACAAATAAAAGGCATCCAAATC